>NW_026925976.1:600000-1049529 GCF_032062105.1 Saccostrea cuccullata | reverse complement strand
GGTCAGGGCTTTTTCTGTTAGGGCGGGTCCACAGTTGAGCTCCCCATCCCACAGGAACCACTGACCCTGGGGCCACATCTTTGAAAATTTTGGAAATTTTTAAAAATTATATTTCATCATGCTGTTGATTAATACCAAAATGCAGTCGTCAAAGCATTAAATTATTTCAGACTATGTTACCCCCCCCCCCAAAGTACCTCTGTCCCAGGGGACAGGAATTTAACCATTTTTGGAAGAAGCAGGGTTTTTTTTCATAAAAATATACTAAGATCATTGGCAGTATACCCAATAACAAAGGAAAAGATTTTCAAAGAATTCAAGAATTCAAGCATTTTCACTATATGAAAATTTAGAGCCCCCCCCCCCCCCCCCCCCCCAACACAAGAATCTCTAACCCAGGGACCCTGAAATTCAAAAATCTCAAAGAGGCATCCTTCCTCCTCATAAATATGTACATAGTTCATTGGTTAAATACTCAGTGCAGAAAAGAAGAGTTTTAAAGAATTTATGCATTTTCACTATATATTCTATAAAGCCCCGCCCTAACACCAGAACCCCAAACCCAGGGGCCATGAAACTCACAATTTTGGAAGAGGTAGCCTTATTCAACATAACCATGTACTTGGTTAGTTTATTTAGTACTCAGGAGCAAAGAAGAAGATTTTCAAAGAAATAATTCATATTTTACTATATAATCTATATAGCCCCGCCCTAGCACTATAACCCCTGACCCTGGGGCCATGAAATTCACAAATTTGGAAGAGGTAGCCTTATTCAACATAGCCATGTACTTGGTCAGTTTATTTAATGCCCACAAACAGAAAAGAAGAATTTCAAAGAATTTATGCATTTTCACTATATAATCTATATATAGCCCCACCCTACCACTAAAACCCCTGACCCTGGGACCATTAAATTCACAATTTGAGAAAAGGTAGTCTTATTCAACATAACTATGCACTTGGTTAGTTTATTTTAAATGCCCACAAACAGAAAAGAAGAATTTCAAAAAAAAATTATGCATTTTCACTATATAATCTATATAGCCCCGCCCTACCACTAGAACCCCTGACCCTGGGGCCATGGGCCATGAAATTCACAATTTTGGAAAAGGCGTTCATTGCTCAACTTACCTATGCACTTGGTTAGTTTATTTATGCCCACAAACAGAAAAGAAGAATTTCAAAGGAATAATGCATTTTCACTATATAACCTGTTTAGCCCTAGCACTAGAGCCGCTCACCCTGGGGCCATGAATTTCACAATTTTGGTAGAAGACTCAATGTTGATTACAATCATAGCAACAGTTTAACTGCTTGATGTCCAGGAGTAAAGAAGAAGATTTTAAAAGATTGCACTAATTTTAGTGGTTTTTGCCCCCACCCCCCAGGCCCCAGGGGGGCAGGGACCATGAAATTCACAAATGTTATTCCCCTTAACCCATAGATGCTATATGCCAAATTTGGCTGAAATTGGTTCAGTGGTTTCAGAGTAGAAGCTAAAAATGTTCAAATGTTAACGCACGACGAACGACAGTGTCTGTAGTTAATTCTGACTGTGCGTAACGCTAGCTTTCGTTTCCATGCAATATCTCGAGAAGTCTTTGAGCTTTTCCGATGAAATTTTACACAATAACTACCTATGACCTAATAAAGATCCCTACTGATTTTTAGGTAAAAGGTCAAAGTCATCAAAATTTTATCTGTTTAAACAGTTAATTTTCCGCAATGTATACTAGTATATCAGTTCACCTTTGAGTTTTTGCAATGATATTTTAAACCACAACACTCTATGGCTTAAAGAAGACGCCTTTATAATTTGAGGTTAAAAGGTCAAAGCGCATGCATAATAACAACATATAAATGTTTCAAAAGATTATCGACGCAAATTGTTTTAAAGTAAAAATATATTGTACATTTATTGACTTGGTTAAAAGGTAAAATGTATTTTGTTGGAGCCCTGTGGGGATCCGGGTTAGAATAGGTCCTCAGTACCCCCTTGCTTGTCGTAAAAGGCGACTAAATGGGGCGGTCCTTCGGATGAGACCGTATAAACCGAGGCCCCGTGTCACAGCAGGTGCGGCACGATAAAGATCCCTCCCTGTTCAAAGGCCCTGAGTGCCGAGCATAGGCCTAAATTTGCAGCCCTTCACCGGCAATGGTGACGTCTCCATATCAGTGAAATATTCTGGAGAGGGACGTTAAACAGTATACAATCAATCAATCAATTATTTTGTTGGACTCAAGCATCATACTGCCTGAATATGAAAGCCTAAAAGGATCAATCTACGGAGTAAAAAATTAAAAGGCGTAATAACGCGTTCTAAAAGACGTAATGACACGAAAAAAGGCTAGTAATGCATTTTGAAAAGGCGTAATTATGCCTTTCTAAAAAGCCTTATACGCCTTTCAAAAAAGAATCTACAATATGCCTTTTCAAAAGGCATTTTTACGCATTTCAAAAAAGGTGTTACTTAGTATTTGATATTTTATTTTATTTTCAATACATGACTAACATAGCCCACCCCGGGGACTGAAAAATTACCCTCAGGACATGAATTTCACAATTAAATATACTCAGTATCAATTAATATTTTAAACATGCAGATCGTGATTAGAGTTCCAGGAAAGATTTTTACATGCAAACAGATGTCTGCGAGATGTGTAGGAACATAGAAAACACTTTTAAATATTGTATAAATAAAGATAGCTTTGATTTAATCTTTTAAATAACTATTAACATAGAATAAGTAACGCCTTACCATTTTTGGTTACAATGTTTTTTTTTTTAACTGGCCGGTTATGAGTGCCCCCTCCCTCAACCTCACATTTGCAAGGAGAGAATAATCTTGTTATATAAAATTCATTTATTGGCAGCTTGGTCCCAGAAAACGTTATCTATAGATTGATCCTAATAAGCTTTCGAACCCTTAGGTCGTTAGGCCGAAAGCAAAAAACTTTGTTATGGAGAAACACTGGAAGCTCATTCTAATGACAAAAAAAAAAGCTTATGTCTCGAGGGTGTGTCATTACCTTAAAATTCTAAGAAATGCATAGCATTATTTCGCAATGTTGACCTGTATGTGACTGCATGGTCATACCGACATGTTCAAGGTCATTGGCAAATGGTTTTGCCCGGGATGGATCTAATATTCATATCTGATATACACTCAAGGTCCATTCTGTTAAATTCAAAGTGACTGACGAAAAAGTAAAAAAAATTCTTGTCAGGGGTATAACTTTGAAATGGAGAGTTTTTAGAGCTCATATTTGGTTACAGATATCATTAATGACCTAGGGGTATATCGTGACCTTCAACAAGGTCATTCCTGCATGGTCACTAGTATATAAATTGTAACGTTTATAAAAGGTTTTTAAATTTTTTAATGAAAAACATTCCATTTCTATATTTCACTGAAAGATTACTTAATACCAGATAATAAGTCATTTTTCCAAACCAAGGTCTTTTAGGCAAGTTCAAGGTCCAACTTAAAAATTTTGAATGGGAAAATTAAAATTGTAGCAGGGAGTATTATTATTTTGTGAGCTCACAGTACTTCTTTTTCAGAGCTAAGAAACACATCAGAAATTTTAGACTTCTTTAAACATAGATTTATATAATACGTAATTTTAAAGTTATAATGAAAACATATATCACACTTGCTGCTATATGTAATTTTAAATGTTAGAAATGTCTAGTACAATTTAAGGGTCACCTGGTAGGTACATGCAATAGGTTTGTAATTTTTATACCAATGTTTAGAATATTGCCTGGCACATTTACTACACTCCAGTTTTCGGCTATACTTGTAAGATCTATTAACATTGAAAAAACCAAATTTTGGTTTTACATCACAAACTATCAAAAATAGAAAATGAATTATTGAGAAAATCCTTTTTGCTAAATAAATTCTGGCAATCATAGGCATTTATGCCTGCTGTGCATTAATTTGAATAAATATTTTAAACCAATCACTTTCCGTTCAATTTTGCTGGTTTATTTACAATAACAATACAGTCATATTAAATAAATGATAAACACATAATACATGTACTATTGCAGCAACAATATCAATACATGCATAGATAACCAAAATCAGGGGCATATACATCCTCCCTATGCCAGAGGTACTGAAAACACATTGCAACATGTTGACTCCAGACCCCTGGCATAGCGAGAATGGGACATAAATTAAATGTTTATAATATCTCTGATGAAAAAACAATTACAAGAACAAATAAAAAAAAACATGAATTTAGTTTTATAACAAAACGAGGTACCCTAGTCCCTCCCATTCAAATAAGATCCTCCATTAAATCATATCTACAATCACTAATAACAAAAAATGCAGATATAAGCATGGAAGAATCTCTGTATTTTTGTCAGAAACAAAATCCACAACAAATATACTGTATATATAATTCAAAATCATTTGAATTTAATTTCATTTGAAAAGTTGTACACTAAAAATTTTCATTTATAGGTTTCTGCAATTTTACACCTGATTTGTAAGTTAACTGTTCAATAGTATATTCACACAGTTTCATGGTAACTGAGGTACTACTCTTTTGCAGGATAAAATGATACAGTTTGCTGAAATATGATGTAAAAGTATTTGTTTAACATGTACATCATTTAATTATTTATCAATAAAAACATTGCAAAAATATAAAACTTGCCATGAAAATGAGAAATACCACATTTATCATGAAAGGGCCAAATTAGAGATCTAAAAATAGATGTAAATATCCTTGAAGCCATAAATACATAATAAAATCTAGAATTGTACAAAATATTTTCAGCAGAAAAACCAGATATGTGTGAATGAAGAGGCCATATGGCTTAGTGTGTAGAAAATATAGGTCACATAACAATGTTTAGCACCAATTAACGGGGTATAAATATGCCAAATAATGACCTTGGTCATCTTTAGAACAAGCACTTTGCTATAAACAGCCTAACACAAAGGCTCTTTGTGCCATATCCAAAGTAAACTGTTTTGCTGTCACCTACTACATGTGTAGTACTATATTAAAGAAGCAAAATCGTTTGTCCCTGGTACTTCCTTGTCATTGTGTATTCCTGTGTATATATTTGAAACTTTTAAAACAAATCAAGTTTTCAGTAACTGTATGGTTTGTTTATCAGCAGATTGTATACTCAGTATTTTTTTTTTTATATCTATACAAATTCAAATCTTTCTCTCTTGAGGAGAGAGGGCACTAAAACCTCAAGTCTCTCAGATTTACTCTGATAAATACATGTAATAGTCAAGATGTGAAAATGAATGTTAAATGTTATTTTTATTAATGAACAAAAAATACAATAAAAAAATCATAAGCTACTAGTATCCTTTTCAGTTGACCTTTTCCAGCAAGAGGCCAGTGACTACATGTACAAACTGAATGATCTTTCCTTCACTTTTCCAATTTGCTTTTCATAACACTGATGTAAACAGCAAAAGAGTATAACATAAATTGTACACCGAGTATTTCATAAAAATAATTTAATAAATCACAGGGGGAAAAAATCAATTAAATAAGTCAGATATGTTTCACAATATTAAACCTTTCATGTTTAACGATTTGTCATGCATAAATTTACAATTAATTCAGCCTTAGGCATGAAATACAGTCGAACCTCTTTATCTCAAACTCAACTGAACTGAAGGTAAACTTTCAGATATACCTGAAGATTCAAAACATTAGAGGTAAAATAATTTTAATAACAAGCAAATGGAACTTCTTTACCTATATGATGTAACTTTTTTTTCAGGGATTTCAATGGAACATTTATTCTTGCACAATTTATTAATCATGTTGTGCACCCAGTTGCCACTTTTCTGAAAATCTTGTATTTTCTCTGGGTAACTAGATATCACATTGGCTGTTTTTCATCCCCTTGAAAAGAATTCACTAGTAGAAGTTGTCAATCTAGAATTTGGATCCAAAACGCTTAGAAACAAAAGATATTTTGTGGATTACTACTACATCTAACTAACCACTGCTAACTAAACTAAAAATGATTTACTTATTTCAAATTCAAACTCATCTAGCTCTTTAGTACATCTCATTTTCTTTGATCTAAAAATCGAGACTAAATATCTAAAAGCTCAGCGAGTTTCGGAAGCTGCAAACAGCTGGTCTTTAGAAATTCTGACCTTGTCAATTAGAAATGGTATAACCTGTCACATTAAAACTCCAGCCATAACATAACGACTAAACAAGGGCTTCCAAAAGACCAGTAACATGTGGTACCTCTATGAATTAAGAAGGTACCTTGTGGAAGCTATCATAATTCTATGGTTTTTTTTTTTTTTTATTTTGGACAGAGCAAGAATATTTTCAGTGAAATAAAAGTACTAATTACTAGCAGATACTGATAGGTTTGAATTTTCTCTCAAACCAGTCAATACTAAAATTTTTGGCAAAGTCTAACTACATGCTTATCATTTGCATGTGTGTGTAACTCAAAACTTTCAAGCGTCACCATAGCAACACTCTTACTCCTTTGTCTTAAAGACTGATACATGTACATGTACTAACTAGCCAGATCAAGCAATTAAAGGATCCCATGCCCAAAATATTGCACTTGACTGAGTTTTGTCAATTAACTGATCATCTCCAATTGTCTTATTTCTATATCTTTTAAATAACAAAACAAAATACCACAAAAATACTGAGCAAATGCATCACAGATATAGTTTACACACAACACCGATGTTTTAATAAATATAGATATATCTTCAAGGGCAGATAACTGCTGGTTACTATCAAGACTGGGAACTAGATTACTGCACCAGTTGAATGTGCTCCTCTTCTGGTGATGGCTGGCGTTTGTATTCTGGGCGGGTCACAACGTAGACCACAAGCGCAATGAGAGACACGATGGTCAGACCGAGGAAATTGATGATGTAGGTTTCCGTGGGAAAAGCAGAATATTTACTATGGAAAGAAAAGACGGCCATTAATAAATAAAGAAATACTAGACTTTGTTATATACTGTAACTACTACTCGAATTAAACATAAGGCATCAAGAGCTGCCTGGTGTACTTACAAGTGAGCGTAGAAGTCTGTAAAGAGAGCTTTCTCGGTGATACCGGTCACTGCGCTAGCCCCGGCCAGACAGAGAATGGCCAGCCCCCAGAACACGTGGTGGGGCATGTAAGTCTGGCGGCCCCCCACACTTAACAGGGGGAACACAAAGGAAATCAGGCCACACACCCACTGAAAAATACAAATTAAGTAGATGAACACATTAATACAAAGATGTAAAAGAAACTGTACATGTATCTTGGATTAAAAAACATATCAAATTGATTCATTTTATTAAGTGAGTGGTATAATTATGCAATAATAAATTCCTTGCAGACAATTAGAAGTCTTCATTACCTGGAGTCCAAACAAGACAACTGTGATAATTCCTAGCCAACTGTGGAGACTGTAGAGGTTGGGGATGGGGGGTTTTGGCAGATTGTGAGAATCAAACACGGCCTTCAGCCCCACTCCCGTGAAGATCAGCACCAAGGCCTGGACTATCCCATGTACTGCCTTCAGGTAAGTCTTCTTCACATTCCGAAACACGCGGTAAGTCAAAATGGCTGGAAATATAAGGCAGAATTAAGTACACATTGTGATGTAAAATCGGTATTAGTATAATTTTGTATAAGAGCAAATCTTTATAATTCTATATTTGTGTTATTCTGTATTTATATGTATATCAAAAACACCATCTCCAGTTTTCTATTATCAATCTTCTTTAGTACAAAAAATTAAAATTTATATATTTTAAATCATATGATATCCAAAATGAAATGCATTCATTAAACTTATTATTACAACTCATTTTTTTTTGTAAAACTAATCTATCATTTTGTCTCCATATAAATTTTGAATGAGCTATTGAGGAACTTTAAATATGGTACTGTAATCTGTTTTCTTTACCATCAGAATACAGGAATATCATGCCGGTCACCATGAACACGGGGTGATAATTAAATTCGTGTTTGGGGTCCGACTGCCAGGCAAAGCCCCCTCGGAAGGACCCCATCCACACGGCTACCAGAATAACCGCCGTCAATCCAAGCACCTGTATGACCAGGATCAGCACGGTGAAGAATGCCAGACTCCCTGACTGATTTTGTCTTTCAGAATTCTCCATACTGGGCCGATTCTGTAAAGATAAGATTAAGAAATAAAATCCCTGCACGAAATAAAACAATCCCACAGCATTCCTCATAGGGAAGATAATACTGACATGCATTGTTCCGTCATTGTTGACCTGAGTCGTTTCTGTTTCCCTGATTAATGTTTTACAGATCCTGGTAATACAGACCTGTAATTCAACTTCCAGGATATCAAATGACAATCATACTGGTCTTAAAGAGAAATGGGAGAAATGAGTTAAGCAAATTGAGAGACTGTTTAACAAGTGCATAGAGTTTCATAAGCATGCGAAGACAGATAACTCTTTCTAAAACAAGTTTAGATATTAAAAGTGTAGCTTTGCTACTATGTATCTGAGGCCTGCAATTTCAACAGAGCAAGCACTCCCAAAAATTTCTGTTGGAGGTTAAAGGAATTTTGGCAAGGGCTTGTTGAACTGTTGAACTCTGATTCAACAAACTGATTCAAAGAATTGTGGTCCCCTGCTTTTTGTGTCTTAGTGGATCAGCTCAATATCAGCAAACCTTTAGAAAAACAGTGCCAAAACCCAAGTGGGACACACTGATAGACAGCTAGACAGACGGGCGGACAGTTAGACAGATGGACAGACTCAGAGGAAATTTATATAGTCCCCTCCAGTTTCACTGGTAGGGGACTAATAACTTTCAGTCTAAATTCTATTTAAAAATTTATATTTGCATGCTAGATTGTTATTTTAAATCCAGCTTGAGATAATTGGATGATATGAACTAGGTACAAAGAATTCATTCTATGTAAACTTATTATTTGAGAGTGTAAAGTTGCTACAGTTTTGAAAGTAATATGGATAAAGTAGAAGTATTTAAATTGAATCCATGAGGACATGAAATATCCAATATACATCTAACTAGCTTTGCTGTTTCCCTCTTTACATACAGTGTCCATAATCTAACAAAGCTTAAAACAACTGACACACCGGTAACCATTACATGTAGATACTATATATACACTTACATGCTTGTCTGTTTAATACATAATCCTGGATATCGTAAACATTTATAACATTTACACACAGTAGTGTCCATCTGATGACATAAGGAAAGGTACTTAACATAAATATATATCATATGTAGACAATGAGACAAGAGGCCCACTTGACTCTACATGTCCATCATGGTTAACATGTGCTTAGTGAGTTTTTTTGTCTCTAAAATAAGAGCTAAGGTCTATTCCATAGACAGGTGATCAATTTATCATGTTTAATTTAAAGATATGCTGCACTTTTTTGGGGCTACAAATAATTTTTAGCAACATATAACAACAATTGTTTTGTGGATCCCTGTGACCTTGGTACAATCAAGATTTCATATACTTGAATGATTAGAGCATCTTAATTTGACAAACAAAAGGCTCTGATATACTATTGTATATAGACATAAAATTTTCAATTTAAAACTTCCAGCTGAATGAGTATAGGCCCCTGAATCAAAACAGGTTCAGTAAGTCCTGCCATATATCCTATATATACTGTAGAAGTACATGTACTTTTTTTCCACGTGGTATTAATTTACGCTATGTACGTATAGTGACAGCCAAGGAAATCCGCGTATTTTCTACTGACTCGCGGATTAAACAGAAATTGAGATTCCATGGAATTATGACCCCTCGGAAAAAAGTACATCTACAGTATACATGTATATATTTTGGTCACTTTGCCTCATGTACTGTAATACTGTATGGAAAACTCATACATGTGATTCTTCCGGCGGGAGGCAAAATCTCCCAATTTTTAACCCCCCTTCTGCCCCTCCCGATTAATTTTTAAATCTTCCGTGTTTAAAATAATTCTTCAAATTAAATATATTTTGCATTAATTTTTATCATGTTTCTTATAATTGCTTAGAATGACAAAACATTGAGATAACAAAGGCAGTGCAATAATTTTTCACAGTAGTAGGCTTCTTAGTACATTTGTAATCAGCATGAGGTCGTATGATTCAGTTGTAAAAATTAGTGATATATCAACTTGATAAATGACCATCGATGTTTTGTAGCTGAAATGCTGATTGCAGAACATTGTAATTGGTTGCTAAAATACCCAATTGCCATCTTCTAATGCTGCGGTGGTCATTAAAAGATACAGTTATACTAAGGGTAACACTTTAGTTAAGGTTCATAAACCCTCTGCTCACTCACTCATAAAAAAATATTGCTTGAACCTTAATGATTTTCCCAAAGAAATGTATTTTATAAGTAAAATACAAACAATAATAGCATAGCTTGCGGGGCAAAATTGGACAAAAAAAGACCTTTCAACTTGTCAAATTTATAAAGGAATAATACCCATTTATGTCATTAAGAGTTATCTCTCTTATTAGAGTATTGATGTACCTTAAAAATAGATCAAACTACAGGGTGTTGCTAAAAAATATACCTGACTCTACTTTGTTGTATTTTTAGAGAAGTTAATTTTATCTCTTCATATTCTATTTAAAATAAAAAAAATTACTGACATAAAATATGTTACACAAGACCTATGTTTTACTTCACTTACTGCTAAAAAATATACCTCACTCTACTTTGTTGTATTTTTAGAGAAGTTAATTTTATCTCTTCATATTCTATTCAAAAACAAATAACTGACATAAAAAATGTTACATATATGACCTAGTATGTTTTACTTCACTTACTGGTTGATGTATCAATACCAAATCAAAAATAAAATTTTATTCAGAGTTTTAATGATGATGTTAACTCTTAATTAATTTCAATGAATTGATTTTATTTTTGACTCTATTTCACTTCTGATCATTTGAATAAAAATTCGAACATATTATTTCAAAGCTAAAGCTAGACTTTATGAAACAAAAATTATGAAGTAATATAGAGGGAGATGGCATTTTCTAGGGGGTTGGATGGTCTTTTGCGATTTGAAAATATGTCAATAAAAAATCTCCAGCTTTGAGACCCAAACTCCAGCTGAAAAATTTCAAATCTCCAGTTGTGATTGTTCAGTTCTGTCACATGTATGAAAACTATAAATCTGAGGGCTCAGGGCTGCTTTGAGATATTAGTGATACAGGGTCTATGTTGATGAAAGAACTTAATTCTGTTCTATTCCTACACCTACAGGAGACTGGTTCTTTCTGTTTATATATGTACAGCAACATCAGTTGTAGTGAGGACAAAGAAAACATGAGCATGCATGATCATAGCCTCCATGTAAACAAGTTAAAATTATAAAACTTTTTCATTTAATTCAAATCAAGCTTTCACATATCTTAAATTTACACCTGTAACCATATTTGTGCCAATTGGGTAGTCATGCATGGTTCATTTAATACAGCATTAAATCTACAAGCCTAGGGTTAGATTTAATAAACAATAATATCTTACCGAAGACCTGGATGTCTTACAGCTACAAGTCTGACTGAAAGTATTGGATTATCAATACCAATCTAATTAAAATCAGACATCTTAGATCCGTGCCCTATACACCCTGCGTTAGAGTGTGTATACAGCATTGATCTGAAAAGTCTGATTTTTTAAATTACAGACTGGTATCAATACATTTTTGTACTTGCCAGTTTGGATTATAAACTAATAATATATAGGCTAACAACTATACTTAAAAAATGAATATAAACAGAAATATTCTCTGCAAGCAAATAAGAAGTATATATTGTTCATGTGTGAACTTTCAGATGGCATTGAATTTACTTCACATGCCAAAAGAAAGGGCAATTATTTTGAAATTTACTAAATGTAAAAATACAACCTGATCAAAATATTGACACCTGAAAAAATTCTTTTAGTCATCATGCTCATCACGAGCACCTGAATGCTGGTGATTAATCCTCATAAACATACTGGGGTATCTTTTTCATTCATTTCCTTCCTGGACAAGAACACATACTGACTACTGTAAGTGTAACCAATGTTATGCCATATGGATTGGAATATTTAAAAGTCAGAAAGAATATCTTGGTTTATTTCACAATGCCCTAGTCTTACTCCTATATTAGAATTAAAAAACCCATGTTTGCATAAATTGTAAATAAAATTTCTTCTCTGTTTTTGTATTCTTTTGACACTTCATAGGCTTGGGAATCTACTAATCAATGTTATTTCTTAATTTTGCACTAATGTGAAATAGAAACTTAAGTAAAAGATATAAACATATGGTACATTACCGAGTCAGGCAAGTGTCCGTAAATGACTAAATCTCTTATAATTCCGGCTGTTCAGCGCAGCCTCCGCACAACAATCGATTCCAAACCGTAATTAGGTCGTACGTAAAGTTGAGGAGATGTACCTTTAAATGCAAACCATTTTGTGCTTCAAATAAAGTTTACTCACATGTATCGTAGAGAATAATGTACATGTTATGACAAAAAGAACAAAGATCCATACATTCCCTTGTATAATATGATTTCAAATGTTTTCTACGAAATAACATAGTCCGCCTTATTGTCTTACTTTTTTTTACTTTCACTTTCACCAAAACAATATCAAAATTTCAAATTCTTTGAACTGATGAACGCTACTTTGAAAAACGGAAATTGTATACCCTTTGTTGGATGTAAGTTGTCTGATAAGAACAGTTTAAATTTATTTTATTACAAAAGCGTGACAACGCTTCAATGATAGCTCTGCGCTTTTTTTGAAAGAAAAACCACGTTGGGTGTAACAGGTCCAGTACAATCAGTACATTTAGCTACGTAGGTAGAATTACCTACGTAGCTTTATTTACCTACCTCACTTGATTTAAAATTGAATTTATTTCTATAAAAAAGCATTTTTCTCAGGATGTGCAAAAACTATCATTTTGATGCAGTGATCATTTTCAACTTTGAACTCATCTGAAAACAATTCATGAAAAATTCCCTCTTGAAGAAATGTCTTTTTCTGCGCAATTGCAATCAAAGTTCTGAAAGTTTTGGGGCTATGTATGACAGTTAGAACAGTTACTCCTTGAATGAAATGACAAAGAAGTCCAGTTCTGGTTAACATGATAATAGGTCGGTAATTATACAGCACAATGTGAAGTAATCATACTCAGTCATGCCTCACCGCACCTCACGGCATGGACAGATAACCAAACAATGGAATTACATGTTTTGCTCTAAATTGACCAAACACAGCGATGTTTAAACTATCTCTGCTTTGGAATGTTTTTTAAAGTCTCCCTAGTATAAATATCAAAAGTCATTTAATTGCGATTTTTTGTCTCTTTTCCATAAAAAGAAAAGTTACATTGAGATAGCTAAATCAAGCTACCTGAGGTAGGTAAATAAAGCTACGTAGGTAATTCTACCTACGTAGCTAAATGTACCGATTGTACTGGACCTGTGTAAGTGTATGGACAGATCAACTTTTAAATTATTTGAATATTACACAGTTCGGTTCAACTCCAATATAAGGATAAAGTAGAACTTTGACTGAAACAATATTAACATATTCATACAATACTGTATATTGTAGTAATGTTATGGAGTTAATTATTTCTACATTCCACACATGGATTTACTGTCGACCAGGGAATGTTGACGGTTGACAGTTGACACTGTCATCATGCTCATTCATAAGTTATGAGTTCATAAGTTTTTATTTTTTATTTTTCCTTGAATGTAAGTGAAAATGTGTCACACTGTCTACTCAGCCTTATGATCAATAAATTTTATTGTTCCAGTAGGGACATATAAAATCAGAGGAAAAGAAGATGTTTACAGGACACTGAAAGTAGCATTACAAGCAGGATACAGATTAATAGGTCGGTCGGTTTACAAGGAGTTTGTTTCCAATGACCATGATAGATTTGTTAAATCTGACAAAGAAATGATAGAATTCTAAAAAAAAAAAAATTGAAAGCCATGAAAATAGATTTTTTTTTTACATTTAATACTGTAAGTCATTTTAAATCCATGGTGTAAAAATGTCATGATTTCCCAAAAATTTACCAATCACAATGGTTTTAATTTCACGCTGCAAGAAATTAATTTTAATTTGGTGTAAGCATTTAAGCGTTTTTAACATGTGTTTAATAGTTAATGTTATTATACTTCTGTTAAAATGTTTCCTATATAAAGTTAATTTTAATTTGGTGTAAGCATTTTTTCAAATTTTTGCGTTTTTAACATGTGTTTAATAGTTAATGATATATTATACATCATACTGTAAAATGAGAATATTTGGCACACTACTAATTTTAGCGCCTTTGGCGCAAGAGCCCCTGATTGCTAAAAGGAATTCTAAATATTATTTTGTTTTGTATGTTCAAAGCTTTCACATAAGTACATGTAAACTGGAATGTCGGAGGGCCGTTGGATCTTATATACACACTAGCAGTGTTAACATAGTAAGATCAATTCGAGAAAGTTCTGCCAAATCATAATTTATTTAATTAAACTATTGTTAGTTGTTACCGGATACTTATCATTAGCACCTTCAAAGTTTGGCTTCTTGGTGTGTCAATCATCTATCGCCTCGAGGTAAACAATGCAATCAAGCATGGCGATTGAGCTTGCAGACAATACCTGATTATGATTATCCAAGTAACTTTCCTTTGATGCATGCATTGTTTTAATATGAATAAAATGCGTGAATGTTCTTTTTTTCTTTTATCTAAAATAAAATTAAACATTGTGCCATGTCTATGTGATTGCAACACCATGGTAAAGTTGACGATTGTTTACTTATATACGGGCCGGGAGTGCTATTGTGTTTCTATGCTTGACTAACCAAGAAGTCAAATACGGGCGTGGATTAAAAACATAATATCACATTTATATATTTTAATGACAAGTGCAAACGCTAAAATTTATTTGCGCTAATGCATTCCCAATTGCGTTTATGCTAAAATACGTATGTGCCAAATTTTCTCGTTTTACAGTACACAATGGGTTTAATTTCGCGGAAAAATGATGAGTCGCAAACATAGTGAAATAAAAAAATTGTGATTATTTGCCAATCTACAGTAAAACTTTCTTACGAGAACTTTTTAGATCTAATACAATTTAACTTATAGAAATTTAAACTAATAAGGTTTTAAAATAAAAACTTAGGGGCATATATGTACAAATACAGTAATCATTATCTTTCAGACACAGCTGCAGTTTACAGAAATGAAACAGAGATTGGTCAGAGCCTTGATGAACTGTTACCAGTAAATCAGCTGAAGAGATCAGACATTTTTATCACCAGCAAACTTGGTAATAAATGTAATATCCTAGTAGTAGTCTAAGTTAGCACTTAATCTTTATTTATCATGCATAGCTACATCATGGTGTATACCTATTTTTTCTTCAAACTTTACAAATTCAGGAAATATGTAATGGAGTACTTGATCTTTCTAATACTTTAACAAAAAAAAATTTCTTGACATCAATAAACCAAATACATACAAATTAATGTTTTTATTTTCCAGGGCCCAAGGACCAGGGAGAGGGGAACTGTTATTCTGCCTGTCTGAAATCTCTGTCTAACCTTGGCTGTCAGTATCTTGACCTTTACCTCATTCACTGGCCAGGAACCCAGGGGAAGAAGCCAGATGACCCTGGTCAGTATGAGCTACGCCTGGGCAGCTGGAGGGATCTGATCAAGTTACAAAGGGAGGGTAAGACAATGTAAAGTGGGGGGGGGGGGCAGAAACAATGCTGGTAAAATAGAAAATAAGAAGAGCTGACTTTTCTTGGGTATTAAATAATTGTTAGTACCAGGTATTGAAAATATCCTTTTAAAGCAATAATCATTAAATATTTTGCCTAAGATTTATGACTCATTCAGTTTTTTTATTTCATGATTGAAGAATGTTTTATTTTGTTTATGTAGGTAAATTGAAAAACATTGGAATTTCCAATTTCCTCAAGCATCACATACAAGAACTCTATGACAAAACAGGGGTCTACCCAGATGTTCTTCAGGTATGAAAACTGAATCAATCATTTCTCTCTTTTCGTTTTCTTATATTAGATCAATTTATTCTGACTGATAAATCTGGGGGTATATCTGTTTATTCTCTGAGTTTTGTCAGTAGAATTAAAGTGATCCAAAAGCTTGTAATTTCTTCTATAAAAAGATACATGGTGTATTTCTTCTTATAACTTATGTAATTGAAACAATATCAATACACATCATTCTGTACATCTATCTAAAAGTTGATTAGTGATGCTAAAGTTTTGTTCAGATTTTAAAATCATGTTTTTTGCTGCACAGTGTTGCCCTGGCAACTAAGTTAATGTACAATATAGTCTATGAAATTCTTTAAAAATACTCTTCCACCTAAAGATGGCACAGATATATAGCAAATCAAGAATCAAGTGTATCATTCCTTGTATAAATTTCCATGGTTACTATTAAAAAATAGAGAGCTGTGTTCCTATAATTCAAAAAAAGGAAAGAATGATAAATTGGAAAACTAAATGTGCACACTTTTTCTAAGTTCAAACCAATGTTGGGAAGAACAAATCACTGCATACATAATGTTTTTTTTTAATTTCAACAGACAGAGCACCATCCACATCTGGTTCAGACTGATTTGATCCAGTTCTGTAAGGAGACCGGTATCTTCTACCAGGCTTACTCCTCATTAGGAACAACCACACAGGACAACCAGGTAGGTGTACAATCTGGTTCTGTCATTAGGAACAACCACACAGGGCAACCAGTTGGTATACAATCTGGTTATGTCATTAGGAACAACCACACAGGACAACCAGTTGGTATACAATCTGGTTATGTCATTAGGAACAACCACACAGGGCAACCAGTTGGTATACAATCTGGTTATGTCATTAGGAACAACCACACAGGGCAACCAGTTGGTATACAATCTGGTTATGTCATTAGGAACAACCACACAGGACAACCAGGTAGGTAAACAATCTGGTTCTGTCATTAGGAACAACCACACAGGACAACCAGGTTAGTGTACAATTTGGTTCTATCATTAGGAACAACCACACAGAACAACCAGGCTGGTGTACAATTTGGTTCTATCATTAGGAACAACCACACAGGACAACCAGGCTGGTGTACAATTTGGTTCTATCATTAGGAACACACAGAACACACAGGACAACCACACAGGACAACCAGGTTGGTGTACAATTTGGTTCTATCATTAGGGACAACCACATAGGACAACCAGGAAGGTATGCATTAAACAAGAAATTTAACCAGGAAAGCAGGAATCAAGGGTTTGGATTAACAAGGCTCAATGTTTATTCTTTATAAAGAATTTGTTATAATGCAGAACCAATGCTACTTGTAGATTTTGGCACTAGTTCCTTATTGGTCAATTTTTATTTTTGAAGAGATTGACACAGTATATTTTTGTAATTTTTAAATACCAACAATAATAAATGAAGAAAAAATTATAGATTTTAACAGACCCAGTTGTCTTGGAAGTGAGTAGAAAACTTCAGAAGAGTGTGTCTCAGATATTACTGAGGTGGGCAGTCCAAGAAGGAATTGGTAGGTAGTTAAGCTCCATTAACAAGCTTAAGATTTTGTTTACTCAATTTAAAACCCTTTATAAAGGATTTCATCAGCAATCCATTTCTACAGTAATATATTAATTGTTTTAATTCATCTCTAACCAGTATAGTTCACAAAAACTAATATAAATGTACAGATATCAAGTTTGATATGACCTCACTGTTGTTTTTCAGGTGTACTTCCAAAGTCGTGTAACCCAAAGCATATTCAGGAAAATATAGACATTTTTTCTTTTCAAATTCCAGAGGAAGATATGAAATTGTTAAATTCACTGAATAGAGATAAACATTATTGTTGGAATCCAAAAGATATTGTTTGAATGATTGCATGAATAAAATAATATACACTCCTAAATGTATTCAAGTTTGTTCGAATCATAACCCAGTAGATGGGGTTGGGCTACAATGGACAGTCAAATTTCCTTTTAGAAGGATCTTGAAAAATATTTATGTTTACTAGTATATTGAAGCATCCTTAGGTAGTATAGAAATATTCAAGATTGTTCAAATTATGAATCTTGGGGTAAGGGTTCAGGGCCATAACAAAATAGCCATGATAAATCTTTTTTAAACAAGAAGCATCCACAGATAGTGTAGATTCAGGTTCGTGCAAAACATATCCTCAGGGGCGGAGTTGGTCCACAGCAGGGGATCAGGTTTATACATGAAAACATAGAGAAAATTTTTTTTTTCCTCAAGAATAGCAAAACCATAGTTATAGTCACATTAATTTAGAAGCAGGAAGGGTAAATTAGTTTTCTTTTTTAAAATCATGACCTAGGGGGTGGGATAGGTGTTGGGTCATGTTATGCAAGGGAAAAACATTCTTTAAAAATATTCCCCAATCCCCATAAGATCAGCAAAGCCATGTAGTTAATCATTAAAACAGCAATGCATCCTCAGATAGATTGTAGATTCTAATTTGATCAATTCATATTCTCCAGGGTAGAAGACTGGGCCACAATAGATGAACAAACTTTAACATTTTCAACATTTATTTCTATATTTCAGTGGAAAATTAAACAAAAGTTACCATCCCCTATAGAAACAATTCAAAATATTATCAATATCACCTCTCTCTCTCTCTCTCTCTCTCTCTCTCTCTCTCTCTCTCTCTCTGTGGCAACTAGGAGTATCTCAGGGATCTCCCTTTTACTCAGTTACAGATATTGAGAGATTTAATAGTATGACATCATTTTGCTTTTGACTGTTAAAAAAATCGGATTTGGAGAGCCTGAAGGTGATAAACGATGCTATAGAGAAATTCATCATTAGGTGTCCCTCTCCGAGTTTTCGTGCTTTTAATATTTAAAAAAAAACATGATAGCCTCTTAGCTCATTATCACTCAAACTATACAGTTGTATTTGATTGATGTGAGGGATGTAAAGGTAGAAGAGAAAAAGCAGGAGGAAAAAAGATTTAGATGACAATAACTGTGCGAGATGAGAGGGACAAACTTACTGGTTACATGTTATGTGGTTCTAGGGATTCTAGCATACACCAAAGCAGAATGTTGGGGGGATTCTAGAACCAACAGTAAAGGTAAATTCTCTGTAATTGGGAAAAAATCTAGAAACTATGTATTAAATTTTTTTTTTACTGAAATTATACCTGGAAATTTTCCTATGTCAACCTATACCTTTTTTAGTCACTTTACTTACATTGAAAGTATGGATAGAAAAAAAGTAATTTAATCTTAAATATACGAAGTTGCTATACTTATTTTAAAATTATGTAAACAATCATTTCTAAAATTGAGCATATCAATTGAGTTATACATGTAAATAGTATGAGCAATAATTGATTTGATGTGCGCATATTAATTGGTTGTATACTGTTAAACGTCCCTCTTGAAAATGTTCAACTCACATGGAGACGCCACCACCTGCCGGTGAAGAGTTAAATATGGAACGCTATCACTGCCTTATAGCATACAACTATGCATTTATTATGTCAATTTATCATTACGTGATGTGAACATATCTTTACGTTATGTCCATTTCTTATGAGATAATGTAAATATATCTTAACATCATGTCAATGCTGCATTACAAATTAGAAGATCAGTTATTCCCATTCTAATGCAATCCATGCATTTTGTTTGTTGTTTACGTCTTATTTTGAGGAATTTTGTTACATGAAATACGTCACGGAGCATTGTGTTTTTGCGTCGCTCTATTATGACGTCACAATGAAAAAGCTTTCACGCTCGTTAATGCTCGTTTTACTGCTTCAAACCTCAGTGCATTAGCCAATGAAAAAGTGTTTTACAAAACAATTGCATTAGAATATATCTTAACATCATGTCAATGCTGCATTACATGAAGTAAATACATCCTTTCATTATGTCAACACTTCATAACTTGAAGTAAAAACTTCATTATGTGAAGTGATAATGTGTTTACATTGTGTGAAAACTTTATCACGTGAAATGAATGTTTCTTTACATCATTTCATTTCTTTAATATGTGAGGTAAAAATTGCATTACGTGAAGTAAATTGTGTTTTATAATTAAACTTATTATTACATGAAGTCAAAAGCCCATTCCTTTTTGAGAGTGTATATTTCTATTATATCAAAGCATTATAACGTGATATGGATTTATCTTTATTTTACGGCGAGGGCATCATGATGTGAGGTGAACACATCTTACCTGTATGTCAGTGCTTTATTACGTGGTGTAATTAGTGTATAACATAATGTGAACATATCTTTATATTATGTCAATACTTTATCACATTATGTCAAAGCTCCTTTCCGTGATGTGGATACATAATTACGTTATGTCAACTCTTTCTTATGTGATTTAAAAATATCCTTATATTGCGTTAACTCTTTATCATGTTGATTCCTAAAGTTCATTACCTGATGTTAAAATACATTTACATTATATCAATGCATATCTAATATATAATGAATGTATGTTTTATCTGGTAGTCCTGATTGATAGGATGACATGTAACTTTATAACTTTACTATAGAAAATCTAATGATCATTGAAACTGTACAGTTTTTGCTTAAGTATTGTCCACTTAGGGTAATGTAGTATATCTGGAAAAAAAGGACTGAGTTGAATCACTCTCCCTGAAATAGGATTTTCGGACTTGGACAATTTTTTTCTTGGCTTGCCAAGTTTTTTCGGGTAAATAATTTTTTTTTTCTGGCTGACCTACTCTTTCAAAAAAAGATGCTACGTCACTGGAATCAGTATTTTTTAAACCATTCCAGGGCCAGAATTCTATTACAAAAAATCTACCAGTCGCACATCTAAATCAATTGAAATGCCTTGGTAAGCATGCATGGGCACATATCAGTGGCGGATATGGTAATCTTGAACAAGGAAGGGGGGCGGTATATGGCTGGAGACCAAGGGCGAAAAGCGGAGAAGCTCTCAGGCTTTATAGTTTTATAGAATAAAGTTTTCAACTTAATTCAGCTAAACTTAATGTGAAACTAATGCAATGTCCTGCAAAGTTTAAGACTTTTATAAAAAATAACCAATTCAAAATAAAAAGAAAAACAATTGCTACACGACTCATAATATTTGATTTATTTAATTATCAGATTAAAATAAACACCATTGAATTTCGAAGTGACTTGAATTCATAGTCGCAGTGTAAAGACCTTGCACGTTTCAAGATTGTCAACCATTTGTCGCTTAAAGTTTTCATTTAAAGATGCCATTCCCAAATCGCTCAGAATTTCTTCTACGACAGTTTTCTCTCCCCCATTTTTAGTGCTTGCGGAACGCGGAAAATACGTTATGCTCATATAAAGGCCGAGGATACCCGTGTTCGCATAACGTAATAGTGAATCGACATAATGTAGAAGAGTGCGCACAGTATGACATGAGCTTTTCGCATCAGTTAATAAAAAATAAGATGTCATGAAAAGTAAACATAACGAAATGCAAGTTGACAAAATATAATTGTAGTATGTGTAAATGTCATAAAGAGTTGACATAATGTAAAGGAAAGTTAACACAATGCAATAGTAGTGTGGGTAAATGTCACTAAGAGTTGACATAATGTAAAGGAAAGTTAACACAATGCAATAGTAGTGTGGGTTAATGCCATAAAGAGTTGAAATAATGTAATGGAAGGTTGACACAATGCAATAGTAGTGTAGGTTAATGTCATAAAGAGTTGACATAATGTAATGGAAGGTTGACACAATGCAATGGTTGTGTTCTGCTATAAGGCAGTGACGGCGTTCCATAAGTTACAAATTTTGTCCAACATGTATACTCGGCACTTAGCGCCATTGAGCAGGGAAGGATCTTTTTCATGCCAGCACTTACTGCGACACGGGACCTCGGTTTATACGGTCTCATCCGAAAGACCGTTCTTGACGTCCCACAGTGGGATTCGAACCCGCAACGTAAGGATCAACTCTTTACTTTGCGACTCTAGAACAGACGTTCTAACCACTGCGTCACGCGGGCGACTACACGTCAATCGAAGAAACGAGCAGAGAGCCACAATTTAATCAAATGCGCGCATTGCTTAAGAAATGAATTTAATTTTTGAAGATTCATGAGGTTATGAACTACGACGCTTCAAGCCGGCATATAACGCGCTTCATGATAAATATGCCGGTGTGCAGCGTTGTAGTTCATATACCTCATGAATCTTCAAAAAATTATATTCATTTCTTATATTTACATTATTTTTCTGATGACTTAACATAAATTTACGCCGTTCAACTGTCATTTTCAAAACAAAACAGTGTGCACTATATTTTTTGACGTCAAGAGCGGTATTATGATGCAACAGTGGAGATATTCATGCTTATTCGTGATACATACCTAATGTAGTTCATGAGAAAATGAACAGCATTTTTTTGTAAAGAATCATAGGGGAAATTAATTGGAAATGTAAATATTCTCAATTCAATGACAAAATATTTCTTGTCATAATCTACGCTTAGCTTAATCCAAACTTGAAATTAATGGCCCCTGTTTCAGTGTAAAATATGAAGATAATAAACAGTGATATTAATATATTCCAAGCTCTCTGATTGGTCAAATTTGATCACATGATCAATTATATAACAGCATAAAGACTTGAGTTACTATTTATAGATTCTCAAATGTATATCGACTTAATGCTTTTAAAAAGGGAAATAATTTTCTGTGAAACAACATTTGTGCTGAATTCAAAACAGCTAAGACAGAGTATGACTTGATTTTTCTAAAAAAAAAATGTACTTCAAATCTTATAATTGTGATGTTCTATAATACATGTAATTAGTAAGACATATGATGCCTTGAAGAAGAATCTACTTTTTGTCAAAACATATAATAGATATGTTTTTTCAAAAATCAATACAAAACTTAATTAGACAAATTAGCCTTTTAAAAAAGGAAATCCCTTAAATTATTCTATCGGTACAAAGAATTACACACATTACATTATTAAACAGATTTTTTTTAAATCTCTAGTCTCTCAGTGTTCAAAAAAGACAAGCGAGTGGTGATTTTGTCAATCTCTGTAAAAAAAAAAATATAACAAATGTAGCCCTTTAATTCGGTCAATCCATAGATACAGTTGTATATCAACTTCACAGAAAAGCATATCGACCTCGCACTTCGTGCTCGGTCGATTTTCTGTGAAGTCGATATATCTAAATCATCAAAGGGCTACATTTATATAATAAATTTCATAATCTAGTAAACAGATTGAATCGTGAACAGGGCAAAACATACCTGCAGAACTGTACGAGCTTGTAGCTCTCCGAAAACAAGAGGCACATGGGCCACATCGCTCACCTGAGCACTAGTTAAAAAACACAAATCAGCTCTGTATTGAAAAGTTTACTTGTTGAGGGAGGGGAGGTGAATTTTTTATTACTTTAGAATGTCACTATATCAATAAAACATACATGTATAATTTTGCCATACTTAAGAAGAAGACTTTTAAAGATTGTTCATATATATTTCCATTTAAAGATTTGATTGCCCATTATATTATGGCCCTACCTTACCCCCAGGGGTCATGATATGAACAAAGTTAAATCAACTCTAACTAGGATTAATGTTTCCTTATTAATATCACCAATCATGGCATTGCTGATCTTAAAAAGAAGATTTAAAAAAATTTTTTTCTATATATTCCTATGTAAAACTTTGATCAGCCATTGTGGCCCCGCCCTATCCCCGGGGGTCATGATTTGAACAAATTTGAATTTAAACGACCCGAGGATGATTCCACATGAGTTTCATCTTTCCTGGTCCAATGGTTCTGGAGAAGATTTCTTTAAAAAAAAATCCTTTATATTCCTTCGTAAAACTTTGATTAGCCATTGTTGCCCCGCCCTACCCTGGGGGTCATGATTTGAAAAAACTTGAATCTACACTACCTGAGGATGCTTCCACATGAGTTTCATTTTTCCTGGCCCAGTGGGTCTGGAGAAGAAGATTTAAAAAAAAATTCCTTTATATACGCTATGTAAAACTTTGATCAGCCATTGTGGCCCTGCCCTACCCTGGGGGGTCATGATTTGAGCAAACTTGAATCTACACTACCTGAGGATACTTCCATATGAGTTTTTTCATCTTTACTGGTCCAGTTCTGAAGAAGAAGATTTAAAAAAAAAATCCTATATATTTCTAGTAAAACTTTGATCAGCCATTGTGGCCCGCCCTACCCCCGGGGGTCATGATTTGAACAAACCTGAATCTACACTACCTGAGGATGCTTCAACATGAGTTTCATCTTTCCTGGTACAGTGGTTCTGGAGAAGAAGATTAATAAAATTCCCTATATATATAAGCTATGTAAAACTTTAATCAGCTTCCACATGAGTTTCATATTCCTTGTCCAATGTTTTTGGACAAGAATTAAAAAAAATATTATCAACAGTGTATTTCTAATATATTCTTTCACTGTTTTCACAAAAAAGCATTCCTGATAATTGTTGTTAATAGCCCACCCGGCTATGAAATTGAGACCATCGAAAATTTCGCATAATTATACTGCCATTTTGGTTTGCAAGATAATTCGGTCCAACGCGCTTCGTACAGATGTCAACTACAAGAGTACTTGATAGAGGGGTAGGGAGTTTTTTTTAAAATCTATTTGTTTTTTTCCAACTGAGGTAAGAATTTGGAAAAAATGATCCAAAACCCGGCGCACTTTTTTGGTGTGCAATAGATATACAGATTTTTCAATGGGTGGCACTGTAACTCTCCGGTCTGTCAATATATATATAATTATATACTGGGCGTATTTTTCGGAGAGCTACAGTTCTGCAGCTACATTTCGGACAGCTGGCAAGTTAATACAAATTTCCGAAAGTCGACATATAATTACATGTAATTGACAATGAAGTGAACAGATGACAGAAGTATGCCAACACAACAAACAGCTTTTCATTTTGATTTATAATGCTTGAGCTCTAAATGCTGTTTTCCAGGACACTGTATCATGACGAGACCTGTACAGTTACACTTACCCCGGGGGTCGTCCTATAAACAGGGCTGCATCACATGTAGATGTAATCTGAGGGGAACACTATTTTGTTGCAAGTAAGTAATGCATTTTTAATTTGATTTATTTTAATTTGAGGCAAGAATAAAATAAAAAGAGGCCCAGGGGCCATATCGCTCACCTGAAGCAACTGGCTAGGTAAAAGCAAAAATCAGTTCAGTATTGAAACGTTTAAATATACATGTTAAGTCGGTTCAGGGGAAAGGCGGGGGAAATTTGAACAAACTTAAATCTATACTTCCTATGGATGCTTTTAAATTAATATGATGCTTAATGGCTTTACAGTTTGTAATATGAAAATAGAGGGAGACTCTTCCGCATCACCAGAAAAGCTGGCTCACTAGCGAGGCAGTATAAGTTCCCTATATACTGTCCGCTACAATGATTAGCAAACAAACAAAATAAGAAAGGAATCAAACACAATAAAATCAATACAGTAATCAAACCTAAAACCCATTTTTGTAGTTGCAGACTGAGTGGTATAACGAACAATTCTGTTGTTTCCCGACACAGTCTGCAATTACCCAAAAACACACACTAAAAGTGCAAACCTATTACAATATCCCTGTAGCTGCAGACTAAGTGGTTTAACTAACAGGTATGTTGTTTCCCGACACAGTCTGCAACTATCTAAAACACACCCTAAAAATCACGAAGTAACAGATACATCTTGAGACACACAAACACAAGCTAAAGTCACCAAGACACCATAGCTATGAACAGGACACTACCCTAATGTAGATTTTCCGCAACTTCCATGGAATTCCAAAGCAAATTTCATGGAATTCCATGGAATTTTTGTTCCGCAGAATTCTTAGGAATTCTCTGGAGTATTGGGACGGAACTTTTTCGGAGTGGTACTGAAATTCAAATCTAGCCTAGAAAAGAGCGGAACAATGCCAGAACAGAAATTTGTGGAGGAAATCCATGGAATTCCAGATTATTTGTAAATCTAAAGAATTCCATGGAAATCCGTGGAATTCCAGGAATTCAAAATACAATGAAAACTGTATTAGTTTTAAATAATTACAAAGAAACTTGAAAACATCACAATATTTCAAACATCAAATCTATATTTGCAAAATAAAAAATTCACTGTTTCTTTTACAACGTGTTTTGAGACAAATATTGCATATACCTCTCAGATGTACAATATAAGCACACTTTTTCAATGTTTTCTCACTGAAAGTATTTAACATCAAAGAATTTTAACAAAAATATCCAGAGAAATATATGATCGTTACTGGAGGATTGCCATGGGTAAATTATGTTATGATATACATGTACATGATGTAGTAAACTAATGTCTGCATTTTTTTTAAAAGAAAGAGGTTAGTGTCATTAAATGCCATTGGCCAAGGATTGGAGAGGTAATTGAAACCTCAACAGTGTATACATTTACAATGAACTGCCAGTGGCTCATGTACATTTACTTTATAAAGTTAGTTACTAGAGTGACAAACACATACTTATTAAATGCAAAAAAATGTACTACACAACTATTTTGATACAAAGATCCCATAAAATCAACAGCTGCTATTTTCCCAAACGTACGTGCCAAAGATTCCAATTATGGAAGATCCAAAACTTCTGACGTGTTGATAGAATCACTTCCTCACTGATATATCCCATGAAATTTGCAATAGAGGGTTGACAGATAATTGGTGTCGCAAACGGATTCACTTTTGGTACAAAGGCTCCGTAAGGTCGATGTTGATCATTCCAACAGACACTTCAAACTTTCGATCCTTACACGATTTCTGAAAGAAAAGATGACCATCATTATTGAAATCCATATAAATATACAAAAAATAATAAAATAAAGCTCTACAAAATTATTGGTTCTTTCGACCTGGCAGATCAGTTTACCGTAGATTATGAATTCATTATCTTGCAACTTTTTGTTCAAATTAGGAAGTTTATAGACATAAACACCAGTCACTGATCAAAAAATTCACTTAGGCCTTAAAATGGCTCAGCTGAGTTAAAATGAAAAGGTTACAGCTCAAGCTCAATGCCTGACTAACATTGAAAATAATTAAGAAATCTGACCTGTTTTTTTTTTCATACAGCTCTTGTCCTTCTTTTGAGCATCCTGATTCCTGTAAAATGCATGTATACTACATAGAAGAATTCAAGATGATAGCTATTTGATCTTCAATAATTATGCATACCTGTGCATTAAGCATGTTTAGATTACCTGTCAGAATTCATCGTTATAAATTATTAGGATATTAAGGAAATTAAGCGTGGTAAAAATTTACCTTAAATTTTGTTTACTTGTCATAGTTGCAAATTAAAAAAAAAAAATAAATCTTATACTTAAAGACATGAATTAATAAAATCAAAGTTAGTTTATTTGTTTTGAATGATAATTTGAGCTGGTTCTCACCATATTCACATGCCGTACATGTAAGTGATTGGCTAAACATCTACATGTATGTCTATCAAAACGCCAGAGCTCAGCTGTGGGAATCATCTCAGGCACTGCAGCAACTATTAAAACAATCAAAATAAGAGCTGAAAATGATCATGAACATGCATTACAAAATATATGATTAATTACATGTACATCATACTCTGTAAATGTTATCTTGAACAAAGGAACGTACAGGTAAAATTCTTTACATCAGTTCGATTCCAAACGAGGAAATTCGGGTTAAAATCCATGATCTAAACGATATGTTTAGAGTTGTTAAATAATTATTACAAAATTGAAATAGTGCTTGTCCTTACGATTTCACAGTCGGGCATTTTAGTTTGGCCCCCAGACTAATGAACAGTAGCAGAAGCATTCTTCATTCAGGGACGCATAAAATACTGTACATTATTTTACCTACCGGGTCTTAAAATGTCATTCCATTCCATTCCATCAAATTCCATCCCAAGCTAATTATGATTCCCCTGTTCGTGACACTCTCTTTCCAACTTTTCTTCTGTGCAACATCAAGATGATCAACATGGCATTGCCGCATTGCCGCATTAGATAGCAGAAGGATAAAACGTACGCTGAACTAGGACCTGCATGAGGTCCCCTGCTCAGTTCACGACTATCGGGCCTGTTTACTCCGCTACAAAATGTAGTGCGTTGCATACGTAAAGTGAAAATAGAATAAATTGTAATACTGTGAAGCCTTTAAAGTGTAAAACAAACAACTTTTTAAAAGGAATAACCATCTGATGGGTATTAGAAAAGATAGAGGGGGTGGAGGGTGGGTGCTGAGCAACATTAACTGCAATTTTATGCGATATATGATATATAAGCGTTTAACATTTATGGATTACGTTAGGTGACCTGTGGTCTCCCCTATGATTTTATTCCATGTAACGTTATATTACACATCAGTAGGGGACAACAGTAAGGTGACCAGAGAACAAGTAATATTGTATATCAGTAGGGGGACCAGAGGTCACCTTATATTGTACATCAGTAGGGGGACATCAATAGGGAGAGCAAAGGTCACCTTATATAGTACATAAGTAGGGGGACCAGAGGTCACCTTAAACTGTACATCAGTAGGGGAACAAGAGGACACCTTAATGTACATCAGTAGGGGGACCAGAGGACACCTTATTTGTACATCAGTAGGAGGACCAGAGGACACCTAATATTGTACATCAGTAAGTGGACCAGTGTGTCACCTTATATAATACATCATTAGGGTGACCAGAAGTCACCTTATACTGTACATCAGAAGGGTACATCAGTTGGGGGACCAGCGGTCATCTTATACTCTACATCAGTAGGGGAACCAGAGGTCACCTTATACTGTACATCAGTAGGGGGACTAGAGGGCATTTTGAATTCTACATATGTAGGGGGACCAGAAGACACCTTATATTGTACATAAGTAGGGGACAACAGAAAGGGGGCCAGAGAACACCTTATATTCTACATCAGTAGGGGGACCAGAGGTCACCTTTAATTCTACATATGTAGGGGGACCAGAGGTCACCTTAAATTGTACGTCAGTGGGGGGACCAGAGGTCACCTTATACTGTACATCAGTAGGGGGCATCAGTAGGAGAGCAGAGGTCACCTTATATTGTACATAAGAAGGGGGACCAGAGGTCACCTTAAATTGTACATCAATAGGGGGACCAGGAGTCACTTTATATTATACATCATTTGGGGGACCAGAGGCAACCTTATATTGTACATCAGCTGTAGTAGGGGAACCAGAAGTCACCTTATATTGTACATCAGTAGGGGGACCAGAGGTCACCTTATACTGTACATCAATAGTGGACATCATTAGGAGAGCAGAGGTCACCTTTAATTCAACATATGTAGAGGAAACAAAGGTCACCTTAAACTGTACATCAGTTGGGGTACCAGAGGTAACCTTATATTGTATATCATTAGGGGGACCAGGAGTCACATTATATTGTACATCAGTTGGGGGACCAGAGGTCACCTTATATTGTACATGAGTAGGGGGACTAGGAGTCACCTTTTATTGTACATCAGTAGGGGGACCAGAGGTCACCTTATACAATACATCAGTATTGGACATCAGTAGGAGAGCAGAGGTCACATATAATTCTACATATGTAGGGGGACCAGAGGTCACCTTATACTGTACATCAGTTGGGGGACTAGAGGTAACCTTATATTGTATATCAGTGGGGGGACCCGGAGTCACCTTATATTGTACATCAGTTGGGAGACCAGAGGCAACCTTATATTGTACATCAGTAGGGGGACCAGGAGTCACCTTATATTGCACATCAGTAGGGGGAACAGAGGTCACCTTATACTGTACATCAGTAGTGAACATCAGTAGAAGAGCAGAAGTTACCTTTAATTCTACATTTGTAGGTGGACCAGAGGTCACCTTATACTGTACATCAGTAGGGGGACTAGAGGGCATTTTGAATTCTACATATGTAGGGGGACCAGAAGACACCTTATATTGTACATAAGTAGGGGACAACAGAAAGGGGGCCAGAGAACACCTTATATTCTACATCAGTAGGGGGACCAGAGGTCACCTTTAATTCTACATATGTAGGGGGACCAGAGGTCACCTTAAATTGTACGTCAGTGGGGGGACCAGAGGTCACCTTATACTGTACATCAGTAGGGGACATCAGTAGGAGAGCAGAGGTCACCTTATATTGTACATAAGAAGGGGGACCAGAGGTCACCTTAAATTGTACATCAATAGGGGGACCAGGAGTCACTTTATATTATACATCATTTGGGGGACCAGAGGCAACCTTATATTGTACATCAGCTGTAGTAGGGGAACCAGAAGTCACCTTATATTGTACATCAGTAGGGGGACCAGAGGTCACCTTATACTGTACATCAGTAGTGGACATCATTAAGAGAGCAGAGGTCACCTTTAATTCAACATATGTAGAGGAAACAAAGGTCACCTTAAACTGTACATCAGTTGGGGTACCAGAGGTAACCTTATATTGTATATCATTAGGGGGACTAGGAGTCACATTATATTGTACATCAGTTGGGGGACCAGAGTACACCATAAATTGAACTTTAAATCAGTGGGGGGACCTGAGTCACCTAGGTTATATTTGTACATCAGTAGGGGGACCAGAGGTCACCTTATACAATACATCAGTATTGGACATCAGTAGGAGAGCAGAGGTCACATATAATTCTACATATGTAGGGGGACCAGAGGTCACCTTATACTGTACATCAGTTGGGGGACTAGAGGTAACCTTATATTGTATATCAGTGGGGGGGACCCGGAGTCACCTTATATTGTACATCAGTTGGGGGACCAGAGGACACCATATATCATACATTGGTAGGGGGACTAGGGTTCACCTTATATTATACATCAGTAGGGGGACTAGATGACACCTTATAATGTACATCAGTAGGGGGACCAGAGGGCACCTTATATTGTACATCAAGGGCACCTTATATTGTACATCAGTAGGGGGACCAGAGGACACCTAATATTACACTTTAGATCAATAAGGGGATCAGAGGGCACCTTATAGTAGGGGACATCAGTAGGGGGACTAGAGGTCACCTTATATTGTATATCAATAGTGGGACCAGAGGTAACCTTATATTGTATATCAGTAGGGGACCAGAGGACACCATATATCGTACATTGGTAGGGGGACTAGGGGTCACCTTATATTGCACATCAGTAGGGGGACTAGAGAACACCTTATTATGTACATCAGTAGGGGGACCAGAGGGCACCTTTTATTGTACATCAGTAGGGGGACCAGAGGACACCTTATATTGTACATCAGTTGTTGAAGCAGGGGACATCTTTTATTGTACACCAGTAGGGAGACCTGGGGACATCTTATATTGTACATGAGTAGGGGGACCAGGGGTCACCTTATATAGTACAACAGTAGGGGGCCAGGGGTTACCTTATATTGTACAACATTAGGAGGGCGAAAGGACACCTTATATTGTACATCAGTAGGAGATAACAGTAGGGGGACCAGAGGTCACCTTTTATTGTACATCAGTAGGGAGACAAAGCCTTCAGTTCAGTTTTAACGTTCGTTACTGGGTGGACCAGAAGTAAACTAATATTGTACAACAATAAGTTGACTAAAGGTCACTTTATATGTTATTTCATTATGGGGACTTATGGTCGTCTTTATATTGTACAACAGAAAGGGGACCATAGGTCACCTTATACTGTACAACAGACGTCAGATTATATTGTACATCATAAGGGGAAACGGAGGTCACCTTATACATCAATAGGGGGTCAGAGGTCACCCTATGTTGTAGATCATTATGAGGACCTTAGGTCACTCTATATTTTACATCACAAGGGGGACCAGAGGTCACCTTGTATTGTACATAAATAAGGAGACCAGTGGTCCCCTTTCAATGTTGTACATTTTTAAAGAAATCAGACATAAAAAATATTATATGAATGCAGAGAGATAAAGCATCAACGATTCTAGACCCGTCTTAACCAACAGACACCTTAAAAGAAAACAAGGGCGGACCAGTGGGTACAGATAAAATGTATATTAACGAGATGCTAGACGTTCACTTAAGAACACGACAAGAGGCCTATGGATCTTATAGGTCATTTGAACATCTTGTTAAACTTTAAAACTTTCATTTCAAATAAGCGGTAATAATTAGCAATAATTAGTAGTGCTCATTGACCACAAAAACCATCATCCTGAGGTCATACATTTCACAATTTTGAAAAAAAGGACCATTGTTCATAAAAAAAAATTGGTTTATACCAAAGAACAAATTTCAAAGCATTAATTCAATTACTGCATTGTCTACAAATGACATGGTACCCATGAGCCAGGGGCCTTGAAATTTATAATTCTGGAAGACACTCCCTTGCTTATCATAACTATATGTACATGTAGTTAGTTTAATTAAGGAGGCTGGGGGACAACAAATTAACCATCAGTTTTAACTTATTTTTTTAGATACGGTATCATAAGCTGTCAACTATCATTTAGCAAAGAAAAAAATCATTCAAAATTCAAAAATTGGGTCACGAATTTCAAAACTTTGGAGAGAATACCCTTCCTCATCACAACTTTGCATGTAGTTAGTTTGTTTAATATCCAGGGGCAGAGGGAAATATTTTCAAAGAATAAATGTATTTCATAATTATTATTATTGTCGTTATGGGTATTTCCGGTGTGAACAGAATGGTGGATCTGTGCGTTTTTTTATGTCACGTGACATGGTCATATAAATAGCAGGTGCGTGCTTAAAAAGTTACTCTACCGCTCGTACAGAACGTGTAAGGAATGGAAACCAGTAAATTAGGCACACACACATATATATGTATGTATATAAGTATTATTTAATGATTAAAAATAACGTGTGTTGAAATGAATACAAATGTCTTAAATTTGTAATAAACGTTCTGACGAGCAGCATTCCATACATATAAGTTGATTATTCTTTCAATACAGAATAAAAAGTATAATTAATTTATATTCGGACAGACGAAGTTAGAGAGATTATAAATTAATATAAATTTTATAGCCCTGTCCTAACCCCAGGGCCCCTGACCCTGGGACAATGAATTTCACAATTTTGGTATGGAGTCAATGCTTATAATAATTATGCCAACAGTTCGACGGCTTGATGTTAATGAGTAAAGAAGATTTTTAAAGATTTCATCAATTGTATTAATTACGCCCAAACATTCTTGCCTTAGGGGGTGGAGGGCAGGGACCATGAATTAAAAAAAATTTCCCTTTCGCCCATAGATGCTTTATGCCAAAATTGGTTGTAAATGGTTGAGGGATTACAGAGAAAAGCTGAAAATGTTTAAATGTTAACGCACAATGCACAGCGCACGACGCCAGAAAAAAAAAACTGATATCAATACCTCACATGCGTTGATTCAGGTGACCAAATAAGGAGTCCTTTGGTCTCAATATTTATGTAAAACATTAGGTGTCTTCTGGTCTCCCTGTTGACTTACAATATAATATTATAAGATGACCTCTGGTCTTCTTATTGATGTAAAATATAAAGTGTCTTCCGGTTTCTTCATTGTCGTTCAAAATAGTGTTATCATTAGTTTTTAATGATGTACAATATAATGTGACCTATTATCCCCCTACTGATGTACAAATTACGAGGGCTGTTCAATAAATAATGTCCTGAACTGTATGACATACAATACTAAGCTTGAATTTATAACAATTGATGTGACTACTTTTCATCACAAAGTTTAATTGTGGGAAGCTGGAAAACAAGGGTATTCGAGACACTGCATTAAAAATGAATTGTAAAGAATCAGTAAACTAAAGTAAAATTAAACCGTCCATTAAAGCTGCTGTAAAATTTGTTAAGAATCCCAAAGAAATACTCACTGAAATATGTAAAAATTTACTGCAATCAATGTTTGTTTTATTGACAATTGAGCAGGTGGATTTCACTGATAAAATGTATATAATGGGCATCAAAAATGAATACCGTACTTGCAAACAAAAATTAAACAAATAATATACTGTTTGCCAAATTTCAACAAATAATCACTGATGGTGTATGATTGACTATACGACACATAGCAAAGAATGGAGGCGTACAAGGCAAGGACAATTCCGCGCTCTGAAAAAGATATTTCTCAATTCGAAAAGTAGTATTTTTTCAAAATTTTATGGTTTATATCATCTTTTACATATCAAATTCTTTATTTCATTGATTTAATAATTAATGAATAATTTATTTTTTATTCATGTTTTTATGACATTTGAAAACAAAACAAAAAAAATAATAATTTTATAATAAGAAAAAGAAAAAGCTTCTTGTATGATTCGAACTCTCTTCATAGCTCAGGTTTAGTCCAAGACAAACCGCTTTAACCACTACCGGTACGCTACGAAGTATATGCACTATTGACGTCTTTCAGTGTGATTTAAATGGACGGGTTTGTAACATTTCCATCATTTAAGCGTTCACGAAGAATGGAGACTTGACCCATTCATGTTCAAAATTCGTTTTTTATAGCTCTATTAAACCCATTTTCCACTAAATATGCTTAACTGTCAACTTTGAAATAAATATTATCAAATGATAAGTCGTTCAGAAAAATAAAATGATAAATATTTTGAAGATGACATTACTGAAAACATGATTTTAGAAAAATATAGCTTTTTGTGGATTTTGAAAATTGAAAAACATTTTGTCTCATAGCGGGGGATTGTACACGCCTTATACGCCCTCTTTCAAAATACACATCATTTCGGGAGTAGTTCACACTGTTTTAAAAACGTTTGACAGAAAAAAAAGCTTATTACTCAAAATTAACCCTTAAAAAAATGAGTGAAAACGACTGCATATAAGAATATATGAACAATTATTAAAAATATCAGTAATTGTAGTTATCCACGTTTATTTGAATTTCAAACAGATAATAACTTGAATCTATTGCTTAAAACCCTCAAAAGCGACTTTTGTTTCTTTCCGAGCACCGAAGACATTATTAAACGACCCTTGTATAAGGTGACCTACCGATGTACAATATCAGGTGTCCTCTGGTCCCCCTACTGATGTACAATATGAGGTGACCTCTAGTCCCCCTACTGATGTACAATATACGGTGACCTTTGGTCCCCCTACTGATGTGCAATATAAAGTGGCCTCTGATCCCCTTACTGATGTACAATACAAGAAGACATCTGGTCCCCCTTCTGATGTACAATATGAGGTGACCTCTGGTCCCCCTACTGGTGTACAATATAAGGTGGCCTCTGGTCCTACTGATTCACAATATACTAGTAAGGTGACCCCTGGTCCCCCTGCTGATGTACAATATAAAGTGTCCTTTGATCTCCTTACTGATATGCAATATAAGGTGACCTCTGGTCCCCTTCTGATGTTCAATTAAAGCTGACCTCTGGTCCCCCTACTGATATACAATAAAAAATGGCCTCAGGTCCCCCTACTGATGTACAATATAAGATGTCCTCTGGTCCCCTTTTAATGTACAATGTAAGGTGACCTCTTGTCCCCCTGCCAATGTACAATATAAGGTGACCCCTGGTATCCCTGCTGATGATCAATATGAAGTGACCTCTCATCCCCTTACTGATGTACAATATAGGGTGACCTCTAGTCCCCCTTCTGGTGTTAAATATAAGGTGACCTCTGGTCCCCCTTTTGATGTACAATATAAAGAGGTCTCTGGTCCCCCTACTGATGTACAATATAAGATGAACTCTGGTCCCCATTCTGATTTTAAATATAAGGTGACCTCTGGTCCCCCTTTTGATGTACAATATAAAGTGGTCTCTGGTCCCCCTACTGATGTACAATATAAGATGACCTCTGGTCCCCCTTCTGATTTTAAATATAAGGTGATCCCTGGTCCCCCTGCTGATATACAATATAAAGTGGCCTCTGGTCCCTCTACTGATGTACAATATAAGGTGACCTCTGGTCCCCCTTCTGATGTTAGATATAAGGTGACCTCTGGTCCCCCTTCTGTTGTTAGATATAAGGTGACCTCTGATCCCCCTTACTGATGAACAATATAAGGTTGCCTCTGGTCCCCCTACCGATGCACAATATAAGGTGACCTCTGGTCCCCCTTCTGATGTACAATATAAGGTGACCCTTGGTCCCCCTGCTGATGTACAATATAAGGTGACCTCTGTGCTGGTCATCCTACTGATGTTAAATATAAGGTGACCCCTGGTCCCCTTACTTATGTATAATATAAGGTGACCTTTGGTCCTTCTGCTGATGAACAATATAAGATGACCTCTGGTCCTACTACTGATGTACAATATTAGGTGTCCTCTGGTCCCCTTATTGATGTTCAATATAAGGTGACCTCTGATCCCTCTACTGATGTACAGTAAAATATAAGGTGACCACTAATCTCCGTACTCATGAAAAATATCGGGTGACCTTTGGTCCCCGTACTGATGTACAATATAAGGTGTCCTCTGGTCACCCTACTGATGTACAATATAAGGTGAACCCTGGTACAACTGCTGATGATCAATATAAAGTGACCTCTTATCCCCTTACTGATGTACAATATAAGGTGACCTCTAGTCCCCTTTTTGGTGATAAATATAAGGTGTCCTCTGGTCCCGCTACAGATGTACAATACAATATAAGGTGACCACTATTCCCCGTACAATATAAAATGACGTCTGGTCTTCCTTCTGCTGTTAAATTTAAGGTGACCTCTGGTCCCCCTCCTGATGTACAATAAAAGGTTACCTAAGTACCCCTGCCGATGTACATACGTAACTTCTGGTCATCCTACTGATGTACAATATAAGGTGACCTCTGGTCCCCCCTACTTATGTACAATATAAAGTGACCTCTGGTTCCCCCTACTGATGTTCAATATAAGGTGAACTCTGTTTCTCCTACTGATGTACAATATAAGGTGACCTCTGGTCCCCCTACTGATGTACAATATAAGGTGTCCTCTGGTCCCCCTACTGATGTACAATATAAGGTGTCCTCTGGTTCCCTTATTGGTGTACAATATAAGGTGACCTCTGGCCCCTCTACTGATGTACAGTAAAATATAAGGTGACCACTAGCCCCCGTATTAATGTAAAATATCGGGTGACATCTGGTCCCCGTAATGATGTACAAAATAAGGTGTCCTCTGGTCCCCCTACTGATGTACAATAAAAGGTGACCCCTTTTCCCCCACTGATGTAAAATATAAGGTGTCCTCTGGTCCCCCTACAGATGTATAGTATAAGGTGATATACAAGAGAGGACCTCAGGTCCTTCTGCTGATGTACAATATAAGATGACCTATGGTCCTACTACTGATCTAAAATATAAGGTGTCCTGTGGTCCCGCTACAGATGTACAGTACAATATTAGGTGACCACTAGTCCCCGTACAATATAAAGTGACCTCTGGTCCTTCTACTGATGTACAATATACGATGACTTCTGGTTTTACTACTGATGTACAATATAAGGTGACCTCTGGTCTCTCTACTGATGTACAGTACAATATTAGGTGACCAATAGTCCCAGTACTAATGTAAAATATCGGGTGACCTCTGGTCCCCGTATTGATGTACAATATAAGGTGTCCACTGGTCCCCCTACTGATGTATAAAATAAGGTGTCCTCCCCCCCTTGATCAACAATATAAGGTGTCCTCTGGTCCCTCTACTTATGTACAGTACAATATTAGGTGATCTCTGGTCCCCCAAATGATGTACATTATAGGGTGCCTCTGGTCCCCCAGATGATGTACGATACAAGGTATACCCAGGTCCCCTATTACCCCTGCGAGACGATCATGAATAATTCATGAATTTCCTTGAATTTTTCATGAATTTTATTCATGAAATCTTCATGAAATGTTCATGAAGATCCTATGAACTTATTATTGGATATTTTCAAATCATGAATTTTTATTCATGAAAGAAAATTGATGAATATTCATGAATATTTTTTTTCATGAATAATTCATGAACAGTCATATTCATGAAGATTCATCATTTCAAGAATGTCCAATAATAAGTTCATTGCATCTTCATGAACAGTATTCATGAATAATTTGATGAATTTTTTCAGGAATGTTCATGAATGAATAAAATTCATGAACCATTAGTATTCATGAATATTCTTGCTTATTTGTAAACAAAAAATCCAATATTATTATTCATGTTTATTCATGAAAATGCATGAAGTCATGCTAAAAAAGTAACAGTAGATGATTTATAATACAGCATCTTGAAAGATTTCACAGAAATGTTGTTTGTTTTCCAACCATGGCAACAAAATCTTTGTCAAAAAACTTAAAATAGACAATTCTGACACATTAAACCATAGTAAACGAGTAATGTAGTTCATTCCTGGTAAAAGTATAAAAAATTTCAATTCAAATGCAACTCCTTGCAGAATGTTTAACCTTACTTGGTCAAAAGGAGAGGGGGGTCCTTCCTCAGCATATTTCAAATTGTGTTTTAATGCCAGAAATTGAACAATTTTTAATTCCAGTCTAGGAGAAAAGTTTGTTCAGCACCAGGGTAACAGCTTTCAAGCAGTTCTTATAGCAGAGATGGTCAATTCAAAAATCCTTATTGTCTCTCCATGTGGAATTTCCAGAATTTCATCATTTGGATCCTTTGATTGAATATCATTCATATTTTCAATTCTTTTTTTCTTTCTTTTTCAAGAGCTCAGATTTTTTTTTGCAGCCAGAGTTTCTTGTCTTCTGCTCATCAACATTTGTGAACTGCTTCTCTTTTTCCTTCAAAAAGAAAGATTTTCTGAAATTACCCATGATTGTAAAACATAAGACTTTTTTGTGTATTTTCTTGCATTTTAATTTTGCATCAGAGGCACTTCCAAATTAAAACATTCTGAATGGAATTTAAGCCTATTTTCTTGGACCGCCATTTTGTAGATCAATCAGGCCTATGAATGTTTCGAGTCTCAGTCTATAATTAATGGATGTTATATGGTTGGATCCAAACTCAAAGCAAAGTTAGACAAAACTTTCATTTTAAAAAAAAAACATATTTATTAATTTTACAAATAGACAGTAACATTTACAGAAAGATTTCTGACTCAGTGATTGCCTCCATTTTTTGTCACTCACCAGTTATGAAGTAGATCAATCCTATATATAGTCTTCCTCCTTCATATTCTGTTATTTTCTTTAAAAGTTGACAAAGATCAGTGACTATGCAAATATTATAGATCACAAATACCGATCCTTCCACTCTCCAAATTCCCACTTCCAACGTCTCGCGCGTTTTCAAGTTTGCGCCTTTTCAAAAATGTACGGTAGAGCTAAGAAATACGTTAGTTTCGAATTTCCAAGATTTCTGTTTAAAAAAATAACAAACAGTATCTGAATAATTTTTCACTGAAAATACATTTTTTTTATATCAAAACAAGTTTTATCAATGAAGAATTCGAACTTTTTACGTCATCAATTAAATTGGACTAATATTACAATAACATCGGGATCGAAGTCGGGCTTGATGAACAATTAATTAGGTCTTTCCACCTTTCTGTGGAAAGACCTCTTGAAATGCTTCTGTTTATTATTATTATTATTATTATTTTTCCGCTACGGACTTTTGATCCGAAAGACTTATCGAAAAACTTTTTAGTTCATGATACTCGACATCAAAAGTTATTTCGAAAAACTACCCAACGAGTATGACCTACGACCCCTTTTTGCAATAAAAGCTTGTTATCGCTACTCCTTCGAAACCATAAACCATAGAGATATGAAACCTTCACCAATGTTTTTGACTACTTGAGAGGACCTTTCAATTTATTCATTGCGAAAGGATCCGAAGACCCCTTCAATGAGTTATTGCCCTTGAAACTTTTTGAATTTTACAAATAATTAAAAATTTTCAAAACAAGACGTCGTAGAGACATGGAACTAACTGCATAAGATTCATTGACCTTTGACCTTAAAATTCATGCAAAGGTCAAAGGTCAAGGTCATTCCAAAAATGAGAAAATTAGCTCTTTTTGTATCTCTTTTGTCTTTCAACATATATTTAATGTCTATGCATCATTAATATGTACTCTTAAAACTGTTTCCAAGATTTCATTCTTGTCCCCTAAGATTAAACCTTTTAAAAGTTATTGCCCCTTGTGAGAAAAACCTTGTTATCGCTACTCCTCCGAAACTGTAGACCCTAGAGACACCAAACCTTCACTAATGTCTTAAGGGTCTTTAGGCCTAACTTCACTGTATAAGTGCAAAAGAATCAGATGACCCCTTATATGAGTTATTGCCCTTTAACTTCTTAATACTTACTATTAAACCTTATATCTTGAAAACTATAAACGGTAGAAGCATGGGGTTAATTGCAATGTGACCCTTGACCTTTGACCTTGAAATTTTTTCAAGGTCAAAGGTCAAGGTCATTTAAATTTTTTTAAATTTTCATTTTTTTTCAAGTCATTTCCCTTAAAATTAAATTTAGAGAGTATAATATAAAACTATAAGAAATTTAAAAAGGTGGAAAGACCTCTTATTGTTCTGTGAACAATAAGTCTCCTAGTTTTAACAACACCGAAATTCAAAAATATCGAATACCATGTTGATGTTCCACAGTAGGAAAGTTGGAATGAGTGTCACGAACAGGGGGATCATGGTCAGCTTGGGATGGAAGAAGATGACGACATTTTTAAGACCGGTAGGTACAATATTGTACAGTATTTTATGTGTCCTCGAACGAAGAATGTTTCTGCTACTTTTGATTAATCCGGGCACCATACATAAAATGCCCAACGGTGAAATCGTTAGGACAAGCACTATTTCTGTAATCATTATTTAACAAATCTATACATATCATTAAGGTCATTGATTTTAACCCGTATTTCCTTGCTTGTGTGGCGGTCAGCCGGATTCGATCGCCGGTGGCCAGATAGCTCAGTTGGTAGAGCACCTGACCGGAGTTTCAGGGGACCCGGGTTCGAATCCCGGTCTGGTCCGCTGCATTTTCTCCTCTCCCGTTACATTTGGTGCCGTGCCATGCCCTGGAATTGACAGGTGAAAGACCTGTCAGGGATGAGCCTGGGTTGGGGTCTTTGGAGAGCCAAAGACCTTTAAGGAGGGAGGAATGTGGCGGTCAGCCGGATTCGATCGCCGGTGGCCAGATAGCTCAGTTGGTAGAGCACGTGACCGGAGTTTCAGGGGGCCCGGGTTCGAATCCCGGTCTGGTCCGCTGCATTTTCTCCTCTCCCGTTACACTTGGAATCGAACTGATGTAAAGACTTTTACCTGTACCTTCCTTTGTTCAATATAACATTTACAGAGTATGATGTACATGTAATTAATTATATATTTTGTAATGCATGTTCATGACCATTTTCAGCTCTTATCTTCATTCTTGCATGTTTCGATTGTTTTAATAGTTGCTGCATTGCCTGAGATGATTTTCACAGTCCTTAGGCCTTTGATAAAACTGCATATACATGTAGATGCTTAACCAATCAGTCACTAGGCTTGTGAATATGGTGAGAACCAGCTCAAATTATCATTCAAAACAAATAAACTAACTTTGATTTTATTAATCTATGTCTTTAAGCATAAGATTAAAATAAATATTGCAACTATGCCAAGTAAACAACATTTAAAGATTTATATTCTTAACATGCCTAATTTCCATATCCTTATTATTTTTAACAATGAATTCTGAAAGGTAATCTAAACATGCTAACAGCATGGGTATGTATAATTATTTTGGATCAAATTTAATCAAAGATATCATCTTCTATGAAGTATACATGCATTTTACAGGAATCCGGATGCTCACAAGAGTTAGGACAAGAACTGTATTAAAAAAAATGGTAAGATTTCTTCATTATTTTCTTAATCAATAAAATCACATGAATTGAAATTAATTTTTTTCAATGTTAGTCAGTCATTGAGCTTCAGCTCTAGCCTTTTCATTTAAGCTCACCTGAGCCATTTTAAGGCCTAAGTGAGTTTTTTGATCAGTGTCACAGTCTGGTGTTTGTCTGTTGTCTATAAACTTTTCACATTTTACATTTTAATATCAGAATTAATCCTAATTTGAACAAAAAATTGCAAGACAGTGAATTCATATTCTACAGTAAACTGATCTGCCAGGTAGAAAAGAACAATTATTTGTAGAGCTTTAGTTTATTATTTGTCATATATTTATACTGATATCAATAATGATACATCTTAAATGGTCATCTCCTCTTTCAGAAATTGTGCAAGGGAAGTTTGAAGTGTCTGTTTGAATGATCAACATCGAACTTGCTGAGCCTTCGTACTAAAAGTGAATCCGTTGGTGATGCCAAATATCTGTCAACCCTCTATTGCAAATTTCATGGGATATCTGTGAGGATGTGATTCTAGCAACATGTCAGAAGTTTTGTATCTTCCATAATTGGGATCTTTGGCACGTACATTGGTGGAAAATAGCAACTGTTCATTTTTATGGGATCTTTGTATCAATGTAGTTGTGTACTACATATATTTTTGCATTTAATACATGTGTTTGTCACTCTAGTCACTAATTTTGTACAGTAAATGTACATGGGCCACTGGCACTTTATTGTAAATGTATATCCTGTTGAGGTTTCAATGACCTCTCCCAATCCTTGGCCAATGTCATTTAATGAATCTAACCTCTTATTTAAAAAAAATGCATACTTTAGTTTACTGCATTACATGTATATCATAACTTGATTATCATTAATTTAACCAAGGTGATCCCCCAGTAATCATATTTTTTCTTGGATATATCTGTTAATAACCTTTGATGTAAAATACTTTGCAGTTTCATTGAGAATACATACATTTTAAAAAGTGTGCTTATATTGTACATCTGAGTGGTATATGCTTTTATATTTGTCTCAAAAAACATTGTAAAAGAAACTGTGAATTTTTTATTTTGCAACTTGCTTAAAGTTTGATGTTAGAGAAAATTCGGTCGAAAAAAGTTGTGTGATGAAAAATGACATTATTTAAAGCACATTATGATGAATATAACTGTTTAATTTAAATTATGAAGAAACATAAATAATCAAATTGAAAAAAATGCTGTCAGTGGTGATGCAGTGTTTGTTTAATTAAAATTAAAGAAAAACACGAAATGTTTAGAGATTTCATGATTTATTTTTTCAGATAGTTGGTGAAAGAATGTTATTAAATATAAATTATGCCAGGGGCTTGTTCAACAATTGCATCTGCATGCAAAAGTTGCATTATGAGAGTAATGAGTGTTTTCTGTCATTTATGTGTCAATCATTTTTGTCAGTTATTTTAGTCTTCATGAAAATTCATGAACATTCATAATACCATGAACTCTACATTTTTTCTGTCTTTAAAATGAAAATTACCAATATTCATATAAATTCATCATTTGTTCATGAACTACATTTTATGAAAATATTCATGAATAAAGTTCATGAACCATCTTTATGAACCAGTCATGAACCGTTCATGAACACATCATGAATGTTCATGAACGATTCATAAAAGTTCCTGAAATTATGAATTTCACCTCGCAGGGGTATGTGCAATAAAAGATTACCTTTGGACCCTTATTGATTTAAAATGTAAGGTGACCTATGATCCCTCTGATGATGTACAATATAAGGTGACAACTGGTCTCCCTAATGATGTTAAATATAAGGTGGCCTCTGGTCCCCCTACTGATGTACAATGTAAGGTGATCTTTGATCCCCCTATTGATGTAAAATATTAGTTTACCTCTGGTCACCCTTTATTATTTTCACGTTTCTGCTAATATATATATTAGAAAGTTGATCTTTAAAAGTTAAAAATATGATTATTTTGGAGTAAGACAAAGAAAATGGTCTATCATATAAAATTCAATTAATATATAAGGTGACCTGAGGTCTCCGTATTGATGATATCGATGAATTTACTTTTGTGCCTTTAATGCCTGGAGAGTTCCTAGAATGTTTTATTACTACGCAAAATGACGAACTATTTGCGGGGGACCCCAGGTCCTAGTTCAGCGTACGTTTTATCCTTCTGCCATTCGATATTTTTGAATTTCAGCGTGTTGTTAAAATTAATTGTTCATCGAGCCCGACTTCGATCTCGATGTTATTGTACTATTAGTCGGCAGTTTAAAAAAAAATCTAAGTAATTTTCCACAGCTTTCCAGCGCAGAAAATGGCTAAGTTTCTCATTTTGTATTTTTTTTCCAAAGAATTCCACTACTTTCCCAGCCAAAAAATGTCTAAGTCCAATTTTTTTTTCAAATTCCAGAATATACCAAAAACTTCCAGACATTCTTTTCGAGTTATGTATGGAAACGAATGGAATTCCATGGAATTCCAAAACTTTTCCAAACCCTTTAGAAAATCTACATTAGGGTATTACTTTTGGTTAGACACAAGCTAAAGTCACCATAGCTAGTCACAAAGACACTAGGGAACTAGATCCCTGGGCTGAGTGGTCTAACTAACAATTCTGTTGTTTCCCGACACAACCCAGGTACCCTTCCCAAGTCACCTAACTCCGACAAAGAGTTACACCAAAGTAAACGAAGATAGAGTGATCCCTGTATTTATACTCTTTTGCATCTGTTCAATTAGTGCTGATTGGTTATTAATTCTAATAGCTGATTGGCTACACATAACATGATTTGATTGGATGATTCAAAACTTATTTCATTCAACTTTACTAATTCTGATTTATTACACTTGTATAACTATGATAAACTTTAACGGCTCTCTATTTTCTTCGTTGTCCATGAATTGAACAAGTTTAAATCTACATTACGTTTTCTGATGTTTTTATATTAATGATCAATCATGGCTTTTATGTTTTTGTGAAAATTTTTAAAGATTTAACGATTTTTCCTGTGTATTTAAGAAATAAAGTCCGCGTTTTCATGAATGTTGCAGAATAACCTCCGAGGTCGAGAAATGTTGTTTGAAAGATAAAAGCCGAGGCGTTAGCCGAGGCTTTTATATTTCAAACAACATTTCGAGACCGAGGAGGTTATTCTGCATCATTCACGACAACAAGGACTTTATTTCCATTCTACCATGTCTACTACAATCACTAAAATACGGCTGATCGTCTCCTCTATAGAGAAACGAATTAGGCCACCATGTCTCGATTACGCTGTTCCATTTAACATCAGAGGTAAAATTTGTTTGCTTACCTGTGTATGGAATGCAGACGATTTGAGCTTTCGTTACATTAAAAATAGCCTTTTTAAATTACAAATTTGTTCGTAATATGTATTGATCAGTTAAAATAAATATACAATAACAAAATAATGTTCCTGTTTTACTGCTAAAATCACGTTCTTTAATGTGTTGGGAGGTCCGCGGAATAGCCCCGCTTAGCTATAAAAACCGACATTCGTCAGCAACTTTATGCAATTTTCAGTGTTTATACTGCAAAAGACGACACATCGATGCAGTCTATAAACAAGTATTTCATTCTACAGCCAAACATGCATTTGAATTGTTCAGATTTGATACGTGTTTCTGATCTGATAATTTTTTGATGACGTTCGTGGTCTATTGGAGAATAATGTCCGCCGCCTTTCTGTGATCTTTGCAATAATCGTGTACCTAGAATTCTACGTAAAACCTTATTCACCCATCGTAGCCAAACTCTACCCCCGGGGGTCGTGATTTGAACAAACTTGAATCCATAATACCAGAGGCTGCTTCCATGTAAATATGTATAATCACAGCTTTGCTGTAGAAATAATTTTAAAGATTTTTCTATGTAATCCTTCTTTGAACTTTGATCCCCCATTGTAGCCCCACCCTACCCCCGGGGATCATGATTTGAACTAACTTGAATCCATACTACCAGGGGATGCTTCAATATAACTACAACGTATGACCAATCATGACTTTGCTGTATATGAGAAGAAGGTTTTAAATGATTTGTCCTATGTATTCCTATGTTTAACTTTGATCCCCCATTGTTGACCATGATTTGATAAAATTTAAATCTACAGTACCTGAGGATGCTTCCAAACGAGTTTCACCCTCCTGGCCCAGTGGTTCTTGAGAAGACATTTAAAAAAATTCCTATGTATTCCTATGTTAACCTTTGATCCCCATTGGGGCCCCACGCTACGCCCGGTGGTCATGATTTGAACAAGCTTGAATCTACACCACCTGAGGATGCTTTCACATGAGTTTTATGTTTTATGGCCCAGTGGTTCTTAAGAAGATTTTTAAAAGATGTCATTAATTTTTCACTAATTCATGATTCTTTCCACTTGGAAGAGGGCGAAGCCCTTCATTTGAACAAACTTGAATTCCCCTTATCCAAGGATCAGTGGTTATTCAGAAGAAGATGAAAACGTGAAAAGTTTACATAACAGCAACAACAACAACGACAGACACCGGACAAATTTTGATCAGAAAAGCTCACTTGAGCCTTCTGCTCAGGTTAGCTAATAATTTTAAGTTCGATAGCTATACATTTATGAGCTTTTCAATTTTACTGAACTTAAAAAAGAACTTCCTATCTAGCTATGATTCAAGCATTTTTAAAGATCTTGGAAAATGACAATGTGTTGTTTACTGAGTTTTTTAAAATCTTATTCCCGAAAAAGGTTTTTAAAAATGTGATAGTTGCTTTCCCTGTTCAACTCATAAAATTACAAAAACTGAAACAAAGGCACTTGAAGTCAGTTAGTGTTTATTTTAGAATAAAATTTAACAGTTTTAACTCATGTGGTCAACAATTTTGCATATCTCTGAGAATATTATCTTACATTTCAACAGAACACCTCGTCAGCTTTTAGATTTTGTTTAATCTAGTTCTGCTACAAAAATCACAAGTGTGCCCAAGCACTGCAGGATCGTTCAAGACGGGTGTAGACAGAGGGCGGTCAGAAAGTCAGACGGTAAGGAATGTGATGGACCATTCGGCATGGTTGGATGAGGAAATACAAGTCATGTACATTTCCTGTCGGACTTTAAACATTTGGAAGTTTATGTTTAAATGATAAATTAAAATTACAATGATTTAGAATTAATTCAATATACTCAGAGGTTGATACTGAGTATTTAAAAGGTACACGACAGTATCATTGTCGTTTTCGGAGACTGGGTCTTCTAGCGACAATTATGGAATGTCTGTTCTGTTTTGCCGCGATTTTATTTTAGTCCCCCCCTGTTGCTACGTGCCTGCTTTATCAATTTCATTAAAGTTTCCGTGTATGGCTTCATTTAATATACAAGATTCACCAATAAGTCTCTATACATGTACCAATGATGCCTTTAAAGATTTCAATCCCTAATAGGACCAAATTCTCTACCCTTAACTGACCGTCAGATATATAATACTCTGATATTAATTTAAAGCATTCTATATAAGAAAAGGATTGCCCGCGAGAAAGTTTTAAAATTTTTATTAATCAAAAAGTAGTTCAGTACTTAAAAAGTAGTTAACAGTAGTTAATTAATAGATTACATTGAAGTTTATGGGGAAAAGCGTTTATTTTAAATAAAAATTTAAATAATATAAATATCAATAAATACTGTGGTGGAAAGATGTATTGAACTCTTAGAAATGGAATGTCTATTAAAAATAATTTTTTTACCGGTTAAAATTTTTAAAAAATAAAATTGATTTTTTTTATCAATTAAAAAATTGAGGGAGATAATTCTTACCAAAATTCAAGGTCATAGATTAGGACACATCCTACTCTTACATTCTTATAATAATAAATAGGAATTATGTCTAAATAAACTGAGCATTCAACACCTACATATCTTTATGTATTTAATTTCAATGAATCTGTTGCTATTAGGGACTGAATACCTTAAAGCCTTTAATTTCAGTTCAATATCAACCAATCCTATCCTCCCATCTTCTTGTTGAGTTGCCCTTCACTGTATCTTGCCTAATTCTACATCGTTTATTTCAAGGAAAAAAATTAATGTATTTTCTTTGCTTTCTTCTATCCATTATGCTGTAAGTCTAATCAAGGCAGAAAATGTCAACAGTAGAATTTTTGCGATAAAAACACATTTTAGAATGAATTTTAGTAATCTATTGATTTTTTAGCAAGCAATGTATCAGGATGTTACAATCCGTATCGACTGTTCAAGTTTTTTAATGATCAATATCTGGTAAACACCCAATAGCACCAATAACAGCATCACAACTACTTTCCATTGGCACAACTCTAATTAACCTTAGACAGACACAACTGTAGACAGTTACAACTGTAGACAGACACAACTGTACACACACCTGCCCTGCTAATAATGACAATTCAATGACAAATTGTGCTTGAATTAATTATATTTGGCCAAATATATACTTCAAAATTATTTTATATCATTAAGTGACCAAATACATTACAATGTATATGATATAATCAGATTAATATATCCAATATTGTTAAAGTTAATTCATCAAGTCAAACCATAAAATAGTAAAATGAAAAAAAAACCAAACAAACCAAAATTCTTATTGAAATATACAAAATATACCTGATATTTTTGTAAAGCTACCTTTATTTCCCTGACTCTTGATTTCAATGATTTAAAATTCATAATGATGGTAAAAATAAAAAAAAAGTGGTAGGAACGTACTGAAGTGAATAAAACATTGTATTGCTTGGTTTTATATCACAATCTCTTAATGAAAACAAAAAGCCTAGCAAAATATCTTGCCACATCCATGAAACTTTCTTCAAATCTCAGACTTTGAAAAACCTGAATCAAATATGGCATATAAAAAGCATTTCTGTTAGTGAAGATGATGAGAGATTTAGGGTGATACAAACCCTTTGAAACAGATCGATCTTCATTTAAGTAATAGAAAGATTGTTTCTTGATGGAATTCGGATACAAAGACAGCGACTTCATAAAAGGAAAAACATATTTAACCCGAACTCGACGGGACCAAGATATCCAATAATGTTAAACGTTTCAACATAAACAAAAAAGTGTTTTGGACTACTGGCTAACGCACTTCGGTATTAGCTTGCTATTAGAGATACCAGTGATCGGGATACTCTAGTAACTTTAAAACTTCAACTGTATCAGTAAGTTGTAATGCCTAATTGAAAATTCTTTTCATGACAATTCCTTTACGAGCAGGAATGGCGAAACAAGTATTTGAAATGTTTCTTTATTTAGTTATCACCAGAAAAAAAATAACATTAAAACCAGTACAAGTCTTGATAAAAAAAAATCATGAAAGTCATCTGTTTTGAAGAAGCGAATCAACTTTTCATTAAAAAGACATAAAAATGTTTTACAAGGAATAACAAAGCTTGAAAAGTGTTGGATTCTACAATTCTGATCCGTAGTCTTTGTAAAGGAGACCTAGAAATAAAATAAAAAACATATTTAAGGAGAAAAGAATCTGTGTGGAAACATTTAACTGATATTCATTACCATAATTTGCGACAAAAATTTCATCTCAAACAATATTATACACAGATTAGTGGTAATACTTAACTAAACAATTTTCAAATAAATACTTATTATTCTGCAATGAATCAACATATATTTTATCTTTTTTCTCATATATATCAGCAAATATTTATCCTCTGGTTGATATTAATTACAGAATCAAACTCACCAGCAATACAACCAGTAAGGAAGCAGGCGACATTTCCTGCTATCATGGCCCTCAGAACGATCTTTGAGAGATCCCCTCGTCGGGAGGGAACCAATGCAGACATCCCTCCCAGAAATATCCCCATAGACCCGAAGTTAGAGAATCCACACAAGGCATACGTTGCTATAACTTCTGACTTAGCCTGCACAATATAAAAATTCACAGAAATACAAATATACATGTATATTGTCCATACAATGTACTAGGAACTACGACTGATGATTTAATCCTATTTCTTACTGTATTTTCTTTAATAACGCAAGTATGCATAAAATATACAATTTTACGTACATGCTTATTTCTCCCCCCCCCCTCCCCCAAATAAGACATATACACATGTATTGATATAATTTTGTACCGAGATGATTCCTTTCTTGAGAGTCTGGTTGACGTAAGGTAGAATGATATCCTCCCCCTGGTAAAACCAGTCGGAGGACGAGTTCCACGTGGCAGTGTACTCCGTAAAGTTCCTTTTGTTAGTTATAAGATGGGACAGTTCTGTGTAAGCCACGAACTCGTTAGTGAAGGTTTTGATGCCGATCAGTTCCGCCACACGACGACAGTCCGGTATATCCGTCCCCATAAAGAAGGCGATCGGATAGAACACATAGGAACAGATCAACTGAACAGAGAAGTACTATTAATAATAATACTATAAGTACAGTGTACTGTGATATAAGTCTATGTTAGGTTATAAGCTTGTAAGAATAAGACCATATTATTTTAATTTAGAATACATTGACAAAGAGTAAGATATCACTTGTGGTAATTATAATTTGCATTCAACGAGTATTTGACAAAAATATCTGTTTTTAATCCCTAGATTAGAACTGTCTAAATCCATATGCCAAGTATGTTCCAACAACCTACAACAAAGACCTATGAGCAACCTAGTCATAGATAATATAGGACTGATAATCAAAATTTGTATTTGTAGGCATCCAATAAAGGTGCCTGCTGTCAAATATATATAATTATCTGAAATACAAGTATCAGATTAGTTAGTTTTGAAGTCAAGTTTACGAAATTTGAACATACTGTTCTAATAAATCTTTTGCAATTCTTAAAAAAAATCTTCGGTATATGCGGCATTTATTTTACTTTTTTCAGAAGAAGAGAATTAAAAGATCTAACCCTTTTTCTTTGTTTCTAAATAAACTCTCCTTAAGAAGACAGGGTTACCCATTTAAATTGCCCACAATTATCCAAAGAACACATTGTAGCATGAAATTGAGTGTTGTTCGAAGAAACCATATGGTAGTACATATATACAGTCTATTACATTCATTTTAACATTTTCTATTATCAGAAACACGAGAAAACCTTACTAAACCCCAAATCTCAAGTGAGTTTAAATACATACCGGTATTTGGCTTCATTTTGTTAGACATTTCTAATGTTAAGATTTTTCATTATACCTGAATTTTTTCTTTGTACCTGAAAAGACAGTCTCTCTATACCAACACGATCTCCAAACCAGGTCAGAGTCATGTTGACAAACTCTAAGACACACAAAAAAGCCATGACATTTACAGCAATGGCTGCAACGACCTTCACAGAGTTACTCGCCCCTGAGGAAATAGCCTCTATGACATTTCTGTCTTTTCTGAAAGACATACATATAAATATATCTTTAATAAGAATATTCTTTCTTGATCTGTAGTAAAACATTTCATCTTTTAAACAATATACTGCAAATTAAATAAAAGGTCAATTCTCCCAATGTTTTCAATAAAATAAGTGATATTGTCTAAATGACTTACGATTTTCCCATCTTGTCGAAGTCGTTGCCTTTAATTTTGGGTTTCTCTGTCTCTGGGTATGCTAGTTTAGATATAGCTAGAGCTGCCGGGGCGGACATAACTGAGGCACTGATTAAATGATTTGCGGGAACCTTAAAATGATACAAAAATTTACAAAATGCTTAACATTTGCTTTAATATTCATACATGTACCAACCTTGAAATCTATATTACTCCACTCTCAGGAGAAAAAAAAACGTTAAAAGCAATCCAAACTGTTAAGTCTGATGTCATTTTCAGGTAACAACCAAAAATAAAAGATTGCTTTGATTAAGGTAGAAAAATATATGATATTGACTGGTCAAGTGTCTGGTTAACAAATGATAAGACCTGGCCTATTATGAATTGCATATTGACTAGAAGTATTACACCAAAACTAATGTATGCTCCCAGTACTGATCCAGCGATTGTAGCAAACCCTCCAGTCATGACAGCATGAAGTTCAGACTTAGTCATATCTTCTAGGAACGGCTGAATCATCAGGGGCGCCTCGGTCTGAAAATATATTACAGGTTGTACATTTACAATGCTTTCAAGAAATTGTGTGTTCTGGTAACAATCACTTGGTAAAAATTCAGTTCTTCTCTCAAAGTTGTGAATTGAAATGAGAGTTAACTCACCATGCCTACAAAAATGTTACCCGCTGCATTGAGGGACTCGGCAGGAGTTGTACCCAAACAGAAGGCTAGAAACATTCCCATTCTCTTGACAACGACCTGCATGACCCCAAGGTAATACAGGACAGATGTGACCGTGTAGAAGAAAACCACTACTGGAAGAACCTTGAACAGGAAAATAGATATAGACATGACTGGGTTAGAATTAATATTTAAAAGTGGTTTGATGGAGAAAATAATCGAACATATATTGTATCTGAAATCCTAACAACTAACCATGAACTTGTTTACCAATTCATAACAATAGAAAATCTTTCTTTTTACCTTAAATGCAAAGAAATGGTTTGTATAAAGTTCGCCGAAGACAAATATTGCTCCAGCGTTGGAGTAGTTAAGAAATTCTGTAACACGGTCGCCCAGCCATTGAAACGCCTCATAGCCCCACTTTGTTCTGAGAATTATCAAGGCAAAGATGTATTGTATGGCAAAACCCCAGAAAACTGGGCGCCAGTTGACCTAGAAAAGAATGTTCGAATTCTTAAACAGTTTTGCAGTTAATTGATAAAATATAAGGAAATATACATTATATTTTTTTCCAAGAAGTAAATTAAAGATACAGAGCACACTTCAGAAGAGATTTTTGAAAAACTGACTATTGTGATGACGCTATTGTTAAACACAATAATGCCAATATTTTACCTTGGCAGGATTTTTTGAGAATATGTAGAAAATGATAATGTAGATGGCAAGACCCGCGATGGAGAGTGCATTCTGTGGATAGTCCAACAGGACGTCAACAACGATGTAGGCTGTCAATGCAACGAACACTGCCAACATCAGAAATCTGAGGATAAAAGTATATTTCTTTGCGTTGAAAATTTCAAAAGTGTTCGGTTATAATTTAATAAAAACATAAAAAAAAAAAAAAACAAAAAACAAACAAACAAACAAAAAAGATTGTTTTTGAACTACAGTCTTTTTTTCATTAGACTTATACTACCGTCCTATATTCCGTCTTGCCCTCCTATATCCCTTTGAAGTAGCTTTGTCTCTTTGCGAACATATTCTGATTCTTGTTCCACAGAGGCGTTGAAAAATGTGAATCAGTAGGAAAAGTACTCCTAATATCGTACAAACAAGAAGGCGAATCGAACCCTCGTCTCCAAATTTGTAGTATATGGCATAGCCGAAATAGGCAAAATAAAGCAACAGAATTAAGAGTTTGAAAGTCAAGCTGATTTTCCTTCCATGTTTGCTTAGAATAACAATGACAGCAGTTTGAATTTTATTCGCCACCTTCGCACATCCGGTGTAATTTGTCTCGTCCTCCTTGTCATCTGGATCCACCTGAACGTGGATTTGGGAGACTTTTGTAGGTTCTGAATTGTTTATACTGTCGTACTAAATATAACAAAGAATTGATATTTACATGTATAGAACCATTTACATACATTTAATATACATACAGATGTATTGTTTATTCATACGGGCATTTAAGAACAGATGATACAAACTTTTGTCCAAAATTTTGAAAATAACACTTTGGGTCATTTATTAATGAATAAAATGAATAAGTTTCACTGCGTAGTTTTTGATTTTTTATTCAAAGTGACAAAATAACGGAATTTGAAGTGAAAAATATTTGTGTAAGATAATAAGGATGATTTCAGAAGGGTATAATTTTGAACATCACAGAAGATTTACAATTTCTTTATATTCTAGAAATTTATTATTTGTATCATTTGCAATTAAACTATGTAAAAATATATACCAATCCAAGCATCTACTTTTTGTTTGTATCATCTGTCCTTAAAGGAATTATATGACATCTCTATTATATCACCTTAAGCTTACTTATGGATAGTATGCCGACCTGAATTGTATACTTACTTCCGGTGGGGTATAACCCTTGTTAATTTCGCCTCCATCAAGCTTTTTTTCCATGGAGGTCAGTTGTACATTCATGTTGATGTCAATGTTCAAGCTTCAAATGAGGATACCTACAGCGTTTTCAACAGAGGATTAAAATTTGACCAGATAAACTAATATGCAGCACCCGTGTCATCATAACTGGTACTTTGTTGATGAATGACTGAAGGATGTCTCAGAAGATTTATTTACCTAAAATTTATGGTTTTGAAAACCTGCCAATTAATACTATTTTTTACAATATTTATACGTTACTCGTTCTTTTTCATATTTAATATTTTAGGTTTTGGCAAAATTTGAACATAAAAATTTAAAATACTGTCATTCCCACTTTATCTGTGACAGATCCATACAGCTGCGGATATCTGAAAGTGCGAGGAGACATTGATTTGTATATCCGGGTTCTTATCTACCTTTGATACTTTAATCTTCCGACTGACAGTACCGCTCATGTATATAGTTTAAAAATCTTATTGACATAGTCATCAAAAATCTAGAAGGCATTTTCATATTCATTGAGTGGTATTCAAATTATTTTTAAATTGTCAAATTTGTTTTGAATCTATCAAATGTAAGTACCGTCTTACCCTCATTCTTTTCTCAATATATAAAATCAACATTTTAGATGACAGACTCATTGAATTTTTTTTTCCAAAGTACTTTAAAATTTTTGAGAATATTTCATGAAATATATATTAAACGAATTCTCTTGGCAAGAATTATTTCTTTTCATTTTCAATTGTTAATTCTAAATTAGAGGTACTGTGAGCAATGAGCTCACTAAATGATACCCCCCGCCTCCCATATAGTTATAATGGCAAAGTCCATGTTTTGCTGTGGCCGGGAAACCCAAAATATGTGTCAAATTAAAAGGTAAAATAGGAGGTGCACAATTGCAATATGTAATAAAGATTCTGTGAAAGTTTCATTAAATTTCACCCAGTGGTATAAGAGGACTTACGGATAAGAGATGGGTACCCCAAAGCGTAACAGACAGACGGACGGACGGACAGCTAAGACGTACAGACGGACGAATGGACATACCGATTACAGTATACCCTCCCACTTTCCAAGCGGGGGTATAATGAAAGTATATATAAAACCCAACTTGTTTCAAGTAATCAATTCTAAACTTTAATATCAAAGTAAACTAATTTGGCACTGAAAATGAATTAAAAAAAATTGGAATTGGTTGTATACATTTTTCTACTATACCTTGTGATTGAATATATCCACTGATTGAAGATCTGGCAGACTTCTCACTATAAAACCTCTGTTTCCTTCACATATTAACCCTGGACAGAGATTTGTGGACACACATTCCCATGTAACCTGTCGACAGACCGACCTGTTTGTCAATAGACACTCGTGTCAACAGGGTACCTATAGTATTGTCTGGAGAAAATACGACCTACCTTGGTATTCGCTTCTAAAATATACACATCATACCACACATGGATTATTTTTACTCTACATACAATGTATGTACGAGAAGTTTTTTTTTTTGAAATTGGTTGTCTATTTCTAAAGGGTCTCTAAAGATTTTTCGAATCTAATAATTTTACTCTCTCATAACAAATTTCACAAAAATAATGAATGAAATGTTATAAATAGATTAAACAAAGGTATGTACTATTAAAATCAACTTTATATAGGTACTGAGATACCTTAGGTAAGCTATAGACAAAATGACTTTCACCTTCATAAAAAAGATCGTTTACCTTAAATGGGGTCGGTTAACAGAATGTATATTGTCAATGGTATTGAAAATAAGTGGTAAAAGTTTAAAAATATAAGTACAAGGTGTTATTTTTGGTCATGCTTTGCCAATATAAAGAATTCATCAACTACCTTTTAGATTGAACTCCCTTATATCGTCATGAGCACGTTTGCTTTATACTCTTTTATGTACATGTACATTATATGCTTGATTTCTTTAAGTAAATTGCACATATTTCAAACAATTTGTAACATATGTTACGAGAAGTTAAAGAAATGGTATATTTTCATAGTGCAATATATAAAATTTATTGATACTTCAGTATATAAGTTAACAATCCATAAGGTGCAGCTAAAGGTATAATACCTGATGATAAAGGCTATCAAGATCTTATCCCCCAGAAACACAAGGATATCCTTATCTAACGTTGATGTTTACTTTGCTACCAGATGTAATTCCCTTCTATAAACCACTAACGGCAGGTCAGATATTTATGACAATTTTTTTTTGTCCTTTCAGAGGAACCAAGCGTCTGTTTATACAGACAAAACTTCAAACTTCTGCAGTAACCTTCATATGAATTTAGCAAAATATTGAATGCCGCTTTCGTACATGTATTGACTTTGTTATGCAATAAGAGCAAACCCTACAAGCTCTTTTGCATCCTGTATGCATTTTAAGGTCATCCGTGCTGACAATATTTGATGATATAGACGATGATATAGCCGATTAGAAAATGTTGAAATTAGAATTTATACACTGAACAAGATGTTGCAAATACTTATCATAGATACAGCAATGAAGGAAATAAAAAAAACAAATACATGTATTCAGTGAAGAAAAAAAAATCATTTTATTGTTAAAATATAAATCAAAGTACAAGCTATGCCTTAAAACTAATTTTGAAATATGTCTTTCAATTTTTGAACAAAATATAAAGTCTTAAAGGTTTTAAGACTTAATCTTCTTTCAAACTATGTTGCTCCAGTTCCATAATCTTTATAAAGTAAACCTGAATAAAAAGAACATTATCAATTTATTTTATGCCTTTCTGTTTTAACATATCAATTAAACCTAGGTCCATGGTCATTGTAATAATCCAGGTCATACAACCGTTAAGTTAACATGTTTATGATGTCACAATTACATTTAAAGCACATGTGAGAAAAATAATATATATTTTTTTTTCATCTTTTACACCAGTTTCATGTTTAGAAAATCACAGGGCAAGATTTGTATAGAAACCATACTTCTTTCCTTGAGGGAAAAAATTATATATTTTTTATCAAGCTTCGAATTCTATAAGTGGACTTATCCTGAAAATGAGAAATAAAACATCAATATCAATGCAATTCTACTACATGCTTTCTAGATAGAAAAAGTCTTTTTTTAAAACTATTTTCTTTAATAGCAAATGTATATTTTTTGTAGACAAATTGGTAAGCTGTAATTGAAAGTTGTGAAAACAACCAATCATGGTATATCACCAGAAAATGAAACTTATTAGCTGACTATCTATGCCATACCTGCAATACATCCTGTTAGGAAACAAGCGGCATTTCCTGCTATCATTGCTCTAAGAATGATTTTGGACATATCACCTCGTCTTGAAGGAACCAAAGCTGTCATAGCGCCTAGAAGTATGCCCATGGATCCAAAATTTGAAAATCCACACAAAGCATATGTAGCTATTACCTCAGATTTATTCTGAAATACAAAAATTAAAAAATTAGCAGAACTTTCCAGAGTAAATTCTTTAAAAGTCATTCAAAAACATTACAATAAAGAGTAAAATCTTTCCTGCTTAGTAAACAAGAGGAGTATGTCATATCATAGACATGATACTTATATAAGCAGTACCTTATTTCATGTAATACTGGAGTATACCTTTTCTATTCTGGTATAAATTATTCATACCACTGAAATTCTTAGCTATAGGCCTGTTTAAAAGTGAAATGTATATTTTTCATGATCATTTGGTTTCGTTTGTTTTCAATCTTGGTATTGTGTATCATTATGGAGTTGTTTTGCTCTAATCGGCCTTCTTTGTAATCATTATAATGATTATTATTTAAAGGGACATGAACACAGTTTCAACTAATTTTTTGAAAACCAGTTTAAATTTTTACAATTTCTAAATAAGGCAATAAAAATGATTAGCAAAAATTTGAACATCATTTATTGATTTACAAAGGCATATGGAACATATCATATTTATAACGAGAATGCAAATCAAAAACTTCTTCCTTTTTTATTGTTTACATAAACAAATAATGGAAGTGTTTTGTCTTGTATCTCGACAACTAAAAAAAAATAAAAAATGAAATATTTTAGCTAAAAAAAATGTATTTTATATAACTGTATTCATGCCCCTTTATTTACCGATATTATTCCATTTTTTAATGTCTGATTGGAATATGGAAGAAAAATATCCTCTCCCTTATAGAACCAGGCGGAGGATGAATTCCAGTGTGCTGTGTATAACATGAAAGTCTTTTTGTTAGCTATAAGGTGAGAGAGCTCTGCATACGCCACGAACTCGTTGGTGAAGGTTTTGATTCCGATCAGTTCCGCCACACGACGACAGTCCGGTATATCCGTCCCCATAAAGAAAGCGATCGGATAGAACACATAGGAACAGATCAACTGAAAGAATTAAGTAGCTGTTTTTTTCACAGAACTTTTTCAACTTTTGTTTTTAATTCAGTGCAACAAATTTCTCTCATTTACCGTCTCTGGATGTATAAAGAGTTGTTTGTCAAACTTCGTGTTCAAGGTCAAAAATTAAGGTAGCCAAAGAAAGGTCTTGTTAAAAGGAACATACAATTTACATGTATATTTTTGATACATAACATTCCTCGTATCAACCATTAAGAAATTATGTTCACTGGAAACGTTTTCTAAAACTAAGTGAACTCCAAGGTCAATATAAAGTCTAAATGGTGTGTACTGAAAGACAGTTTTGTCACAAGGACACACTGTAACATATTGGAGTTCAAGCACCATTCATTTAAACATTTTAAAATTTATGGCCAAAATAATTTTTTTTCAAAAGTATGTCAAACTCAATGGATAAGGCCAAACTACAATCTTGTTACTACCCTGAGCAAGGTCGTATTAAGTATACATATGTGAAATATGAATGCTTATAGTAAAAAAAATAATAAAAGTGGGTCAAATTCAAAATCAAAGTTCAAAAATTAACATTGAGGGTAGTCAAAGGAAGTTCTTATCACAAGGAGAACAAATGTGAAATATGAAATCATTAGAAAACTATAAACAAGATAAATAATTTTTAAAAGTAAGCAAAATTGCAAGACCAAAGTCAAAGAGTAGTAAATATTGGTACCCAAGATAACATTCCATCAATAAAAAAAAAACATTTACAAGTAATTGTCAAAGCATGAATGCGACGCACTAACAATTTATTGTTATGACCAAAAATAAAGTTTGTTAAAACTTTGCAAAGCTGTTCAAAGATCGAGATCAAATTTAAAAGGCCAAATAAATTGGTACCCAAAGGAAGTGTCCCACAATATACGCATGTAGATCAGTATGAAAGTCCTAGTTGTTTTCAAAACCAATTTAATGTTATTTTTAAGGTTGAAATATTCGCGGACAAACAGATGGAGACAGAGAAAAAATATTACACTTCTAAATCTTCGGTTTTTGGGGGCACAAAAATTCAAACAAACCTGAAAAGACAGACTTTCAATTCCAACACGTTCTCCAAACCAATCCAAGGTCATGTTTACAAATTCAAGAACACTCAGAAATGCCATTACATTTACAGCAACAGCAGTTATGATCTTGATTGAGTTCCACGCCCCTGACAAAATGGCTTCTATGATATTTCTGTCCGTTCTAAATAGTGATTTACAATTCTGTAAACTAATAATTACATGTATATAATATTTGAAGACTTTTGTAAACGTTTAATGTTGACGTTTGATAGAATTATCGAACTTGTATGTAGATTAGACGTAATTGTTTTATACTACATAGAGGAATTTCATTAAAAATACTGACGATTTCCCCATTTTGTCAAAGTCATAAAGGTTTGTTTTCGTCATTTCCGTTTCCGGGTAAGCAAGTTTAGAGACGGCCAGAGCAGCTGGTGCTGACATGACAGAGGCTGTGATAAGATGGTTTGCAGGCACCTTAAAAAGAGAAATGAATATGTTTCAACTATTCAAATAGAAATCGGAAAATGTAGTGTAAATCTAGGGAAATGTTATATAAAGAAAAGTCACTTGGCTAAACAATTATTAACTTGAATTTATTGCTTGGATCAATTTTGTAGAGGAGAAGTTCATATATTTACTAATAAATATGGTTAAAATAGATATAAGTACACCAAAATTAATGTAGGCTCCAAGAACAGATCCAGCGATTGTGGCGAATCCCCCTGTCATCACAGCATGTAGCTCGGAGCTTGTCATATCTTCTAATAATGGCTGAAGCATCAGTGGGCCATCAGTCTACACACAAGAATGAAGACATACTTTCAAACCAATTTTTCCTTACAGTTTACTTTTTGTGAAAAGTGAAAAAAAAATTGAAATCCTGAAAAGTGTTTTATACAGCAAATGTTTTTTTTTCTCTCTGTGTTTTACATGTACCATGCCTAGGAATATATTTGCTGCAGCATTCAAGGACTCTGCCGGTGTGGTTCCCAAGCAGAATGCCAGGAACATGCCCATCCTCTTAATGACGACCTGCATGACACCAAGGTAATAGAGAACGGAAATTACGGAACAGAACCAAACAGCCACTGGCAAAACCTGTATCAAAGGCAAAACAATCATTTAGGTTTTATCAACCTCACTAGTTTTCTGCAGTTATATAAGAGAATTTCTTGCAGATATACTATACCTTAAATGCAAAAAGGTGATTGGTGTAAAGATCACCAAAGACAAACATGGCACCAGCATTGGAAAAGTTTAGAAATTCTAAGATCCGATCACCTAGCCATTGGAATGCTAAGTAGCCCCACTTCGTTCTGAGTATGACGAGGGCAAATATATACTGCAGGGCAAAGCCCCAGAAAATTGGTCTCCACTTCACCTTTAAACAACGTATAAAAAAGCATCAGTTGATATGTTGTCTTTCAAATTTACGCACGTTAATTTTGGGTGCTTATTTTACCTTGGCAGGGCTTTTCGAAAATACGTAGAAAATGATGATGTATAAAATCAAGCCAGCAACAGACACTGAGTTTTGTGGATAGTCCAGTAAAACATCAATGACGATGTATACAGAAAGCGAAACAAACACAGACACCATCAATAATCTAGACAAAAATAACATGCATGCAGATGGAGATCGAGACGGTAGTTTTATAATGAGTAGACATGTAAATTAATGATATGTTTATGAAGAACAAATATTCAAAACTAGGAGACTTATTGTTCACAGAACAATAAGAGGTCTTTCCACCTTCTTTGAATTTTAAATTTGTTTTATACCTGACTCCTAAAAATTAAATTCCATGAAAAAGAAACCAAAAATCTCTTAAAGCATAGAAAAAATGAAAATTAAAAAAAAATAATAATAATGACCTTGACCTTTGACCTTGAAAAAAATTTCAAGGTCAAATGTCAAGGGTCACAATGCAGTTGCCCCCATGCTTCTATGACGTATAGTTTTCTAGTTATAAGGATTTATAGTAAGTACAAAGAACTTAAAGGGCAATAACTCATATAAGGGGTCATCAGATACATTTGCACTTATACAGTTTTGTAAAGCCTAAAGACCCTTAAGATATTAGTAAAGGTTTGGTGTCTCTACAGTCTACGGTTTCGGAGAAGTAGTGATAACAAGGTTTTTCACACAAGGGGCAATAACTTTTAAAAGGGTTAATATTAGGGGACAAGAGTGAAATCTTTGAAACAGTTTTATGAGTACATATTAATGACGCATAGACATTAAGTATATGTTGAAAGACAAAAGAGATATAAAAAGAGCAAAATTTCTCATTTTTGGAATGACCTTGACCTTTGACCTTTACATGAATTTGAAGGTCAAAAGTCAATGAATCTTATGCAGTTGGTCCCATGTCTCTATGACTTGTCGTTTTGAAAATTTTTAATTATTTGTAATATTCAAAAAGTTTCAGGGGCAATAACTCATTGAAGGGGTCACCGAATACTTTCGCAATGAATAGATTGAAGAGTCCCCATAATTAGGCAAAGCCATTGGTGAAGGTTTCATACCTTTACGGTTTACGGTTTCAGAGGAGTAGCGATAACAAGGGTTTTTAGCACAAGGGGCAACAATTTTTTAAAGGGTCAATCTTAGGGGCCAAGAATTATATCTTCTAAAGAGCTTCAAAAGTACATATTAAAGACATAAGATAGATAGTATATGTTTAAGGACATAAGAGCTATTAAGAGAAATTTATTTCTCATAATTGGAATGACCTTGAACTTTGACCTTGAAATGAATTTGAAGGCAAAAGGTCATTGAATGTTATGCAGTTGGTTTCATGTCTCTACGACTTTTCGTTTTGAAAATTTTTAATTTTTTGTAAAATTTATAAACTTTCAGGGGCAATTACTCATTGAAGGGTTCAAAGAAAACTTTCGCAATGAATAGATTGAAAAGTCTCCTAAATTAGTTGAAGACAATGGTGAAGGTTTTGTATCTCTACGGTTTACGGTTTCTGAGGAGTAGCGATAACAAGCTTAACGGTGAAAGGGCCAATAACTGCGTAAGGGGTAGAAGTTAAAACATACGGGGTCGTTTTTCAGAATAACTTTATATATCCAGTATCATGAACTAAAAAGTTTTTCGATAAGTCTTACCGTCTCAAAAGCTAAGGGGAGAAATAAAATAAAAAGAAACAGAAGCATTTCAAGAGGTCTTTCCACAGAAAGGTGGAAAGACCTAAAAAGAATTAAAAAGGCAGTCCAAAATGCTTAAAGCTTCGAATGTATTTTTAAAAAAGGTTTTATTACTTTGATGAAGCCTTAATATTTCAAATCCTTTCATTTTCATAAAATCCGTATAATTATTTTTTAGAAAATACCGGTAATTTAACTGTATTTTCTAAACATATATTATTCGATTTTTTGGGAGAAATCTTCGGAAAAAATTCAACTGATGTTATTTTCGGATAAATATAATGAATTTTAAATTATGAATATACCATAAAATATTTAATTTATTAAAATTCATGAAATGTTCAATTCAATTATTGTATTTTGTTATTCACCGAACGATTTAAATTTTACAAATAGGCAAAAAATATCAATATTATTATTAATTATTTCTGGATATCATTATTTACCTCCTCATGTACTTTTTTAAGGTTCTGGCATTGTTGGTTCTGAAGACCTGTTTTAGACAGGTGAAAACACCCGTCTTGGATATAGGTAATTGTTTGAGTTGGATATAAAGAAGAATGATTGTTCCAAAAATAGAACAAACGAGAAGTCGTATCGAGCCCTCGTCTTCAAACTTGAAGTACATGGCGTATCCAAAATAGACGAAGTACAGCAGCAGGAGAAGAAGTCTGAGCCCACGGATGCCTTTGGTTTTATGTTTGTTTAAAACAAAATAGACCGATGTCTGGATTTTTATGGCCAGCAGTGCAATTCTGTTGTATTTTTCATCCCTCTCATATTCCACGTTGATTGTAGTTTGAGATGGAGTATTTGCTTGATTTGTTTTAGAACAATTCTGATAAGCAAAATAATAAAGTATATATTTTTTTCAGGAAAGAAGCAATTGGCTATAAACGCATATGTTATGGGGATATAATTTGCATGTAATGATAAAAAATTCTAAACCTGGAATTATAAATTAGCAAAACCATTCATGGTAAAAATCTGGGTATATTTCAAAATACAAACGTCTGCTGTGTTGAGTCTATTATCTTTCTCCATGTTGCTTCTTTCAAGTCTGGTAATGTTTTTTCTATGAGAAATTTTAAAAATCTATACAGGTCCTGTTAATCAAACATATCCTGAAAATAGAGAAAAAAAACTTTTAGCTATAATTTATTGCAAGAAGATGGCGTTCAAGAAAAAATATTGGATTTTAACATGCAACCGGAAATGAAAATCAAAAAGTGGTCTAAGTCTCATACCTCTGCTCCCTTTGAACATTGTCTTTTCCAAATAGAAAATCCAATATTACTTTTGTTCACCATAAAGAAAAAGGAACACATTTTAAAAGAACACTCTGTTTTGAAAATTTGACATTATGTAATACATAAGTACCCGGTTAGCTAAAGTTGCTCCTTTAGACATCAGTATTCCGGGGTTATCAATCTCGCATTACCATTACAAAAACCTGGATACAAAGATATTTCAACATGTAAACAAAGGAGAGTGGTGCTACTTGTACGCATTTACTGTTTTATTGTGCCGCCTGCAAGGCCAAACGGCACTTAGGGATCACTCTTATTTGTAATGGTTTGCATTTGGATGTGTATGCAAATGTGCCGCAATTGATGTAAAAGTTACCTACTAAAAATTGACTTAGGTTTAATATATATGATTTATATATGCTGGTCGAACAAAATAACACATATTCAATTGCACCTACATTTTCCATTTCTCACCCTTTTACTGCTATTTTTTTTTCAAAGACACATTGCGAAACATTACACAATTGAAAAATAAACCAATTAAAAAAAATGGATCCCCAGCAATATGAATTTAATGACTTTATTATACGGTTATAACGAATTACGGATATAGCGAAGTAATTTCATAGGTCCCAGTGACTTCGTTATAACCGAGTTTTGCTGTAAATGAATAAATAAATCAATAAATAAAGGATTTGTTGTCTTCGTCGGTTATCTCAGTTTCACGCGCAGTTAAGAATTAAAGGACACGGCCATTTTGCCTGACTGTATTACCAACCAGGAAGAACATTTGACGCTTAAGATGAGATTATTAAATAAAATTACAGTGTAAAGCTCTTAAAGATTAGAATATTGCTAGCCAGTTAATTAAGAAGGTTGACGATGTTCTTTTGATAACTAGGTATTCTAAAATCAATCCTTGTTAAACACTGCAAGGTTCTATAAATGTTATTGTTATGATTATCAAACACATCCTATACAAATATATATATATATATCCTTATACACTCCGTATGTGATTTAAAGATAAATATCAAAGTGATGTTGAGAACTACAAAAAAAATCATCTCGGCCCGAGTTAAGAATCTAGTTTCTGAATATTTCAAAACCATCTGCCTGTTTATTCTTCACTTTAAAAATTAAACTTTATGGAACCCTATATAAATAAGAATAAAACCATACATCAATGTATTGTTATTTTTCTCCTAGTACAACAAAGCAAACCAATAGAAAACGATCAGGTTACAAAGCAGTAGTTTCAAAATGTAAGGCTTGCCTTAGAAATCAAGTAACAAGTTCTAGTCTTAAGGTGTATACACCTTTAATACACATTTAAGCCTTAAAATTTCGTATGAACAACCCTAGCAATCAAAATATCTAGAATATCTAGGTCAGTGCGAGAACAGGTAAAAGGCATTACCTTGATTATTTTAGTTCATAAACATCACAGATAGGGGATCATTTTGATTTTTTAAAAGTCTTTAATGTGGATAAGAACCAACTAAGAAGACTAAGGAAAAGGATATTTCCGGAAATGACGTGTTATTGACCCTGTGGATTTATGAAAACTTTATTTAAAAACAAAGTTTAGTTTGCTGGATTTATGGTTTAAAAAAAAGAATGTTTGAACCCTTTTTGATGCATTTTATAGTGCCTTTTAAATTTTCGAGCTATGATCATGCACAATGGATTTCAATGAAGTGTGTGAAAATATACAAAGGTGAAAAATTAACACAATCCTCTCATCATTAAACATGCCAAGATACAAATGTAATCAAGGAGGGTGAACTTAAAAATATTGTCCAGAAAAAAATTTCAGTTGCGAATTGATTCAAAAGTGAACAGAAAACAGTAGTTGAATATTTCAGTAACCGTTGAATATATCAGTTTTCAACGGATATCAATTGAACAGTCAAACTATACATTCTGTAATCGCAAGGTTACCTTAACCAACAACAACTAGCATGTGTGAATGAATTTTATTAAAGGATTTCTGAAGTTATGACACGGGAACATTTTTAAATATCACTACCAATTGCTTTCACTTTGATCATGTTAAAATGTGACTTTCATTCAACCATACCTAAACCATATTTAATCCTTACCTAAATCAAAACCTTGTAAATAAACAATATGAATAAAACACATTTTTGTCATTTCATTCAACGCAATATATTTTTCGAGATTATTTTAATTTGAACATATTTCAATCCAAGTATCGTGGATTACACAAATATATGACACAAACTACAACATGTATTTTCTAATTTTATTTTTCCAAATCCCACATATTGATAACTTACACAGGATCTAAGTTTTAGCATATGGCATATTGATGTACCTGCTTTAATGACCTATACAGCATCACGTATAGGTAAACTTTTGTGAAAGTTTTTTTTTACCAAAATCGACAGAACTGTGCTGTATATATATTTGCAAGTCAAAGATAAAATCTCTGGATTCAGTCTACACACATTTGTCTTATTTTACACAACTCTAGCAATGTCCCATATACAGCAATTTATGTAATAAATCATTACGATTTGATATGGTTACCGCGAGTCTCGAATTGAACTCGATCTATAAAATGATATAAAGCAAGCCATTTGAAGTAGATACATGTGTAATTAATGAAAAAAAAACAACAAAGTTTTATATAGCACATATTTTGTTAATAAACATCATTTCTAAAATCAGAATATTTCATTATTCTTTTATTACATGTAACAGTTACTACTATTCAAACAATAGATGTAACATGACGATAACTATGAACCTCAGAATAACAAGCATGTAGTAGTATTCTAGTGTAAACCTTTCGTTATTTCAACTTCGTCTTAATATACTTATAATCTGCACATATATAGGCGACTACTAAGCTGACAAAGCAAAGCTATCAATGATGATTTCTTTAAACTGTTCAAACAAAAGAGAAAAGGTCTTAATTAAGACATACAGGCTTACAGGGAGCACAGCATCAATTAGTTAATTAAATAGTTTCAATCATAAACTTTTCTCTGTACAATGCATTTTGAATCGTCACCCCTTTCCACAGTGATATGATGATTCCACCGGAGTTACATTGCCATTTTTTAAATGTTTATTCTCCTCATCTTGTAAGTATAAAACGAGGCTAGGTTGTATCGTAGTCTTTATACAGTAAACCTAGGAACAGATTAAAGTAAATTTATTTCAGTTCAATTTTTATTCAAGGTAAGAAAGGAAACTAAGATAATAGATTATTTAAGCTCTTTATAATAATATACCTGCTATACATCCGGTTAGGAAACATGCGACATTGCCAGCCACCATAGCTCTGACGACGATCTTGGACAGATCTCCTCGTCTTGAAGGAACTAGGGCCGACATACCGCCCAGAAATATCCCCATCGATCCTATGTTGGAGAAACCACACAGGGCGTATGTAGCTATAACTTCAGACTTGTCCTAAAAAAATAAATAGTAGCATTTTAAAAGAATTATTTTCTGTCAAGAGATTTTAGTGTTCTTTAACATTAAAGTGTAAATGTCGTTGTGCAAACCCATTCTATTTCTTAAATTAAGGATGATATGTCCATGGATCCGACTAAAACCCAAAGTAGTTCGTTTGCACAAAAAAGGTAATCCTCGTTAATGCAAACCCATTTTCAAAATAGATTTTCTAATTTACATTTATGATATCTGATTTAGATTCTGCCGAAGAACTATTGTTGCAAAAGCAATACATTGTACATACAGATATAATTCCTTTCCTTAGGGTCTGATTAACGTATGGTAAAATGATATTCTCCCCTTGATAATGCCAGTCCGAAGAAGAGTTCCAGACAGCTTTATAATCTGTAAAATTCTTCTTATTTTCAATGAGATGGGACAGCTCTTTGTAAGCCACGAACTCGTTGGTGAAGGTTTTGATGCCGATCAGTTCCGCCACACGACGACAGTCCGGTATATCCGTCCCCATAAAGAAAGCGATCGGGTAGAACACATAGGAACAGATCAACTGCAAAGAATATTGCATTTGCATTGATAATTTGATTTGGAATTCACTGAAATCTAATCTCCATTTGAAATATCCAGAGGGGAAAATAGGCTAACCTGAAAAGAGAGACCATCCACTCCAACACGGGCTCCAAACCAGTCCAATGTCATATTGATAAACTCTAGTACACAGAGAAAGGCCATAACATTCACAGCAATGGCGGCTACTATCTTTACTGAGTTACTCGCTCCTGACGAAATGGCTTCTATCACATTTCTGTCGGTTCTAAGCAAAGATGCAAGTACATCACATAATAAAATATTAGACAAAATAGAAGAAGGTGAATAATAAATATAATTCAAAATACAAACAATGATAAACAAGAATTCATGCAGTTTGGACCTGTTTAGAGTAAACTTATATGACATTGAATTCTAAGATAACTCACGATTTGCCCATCTTGTCAAAATCTTTCTTGCTAGTTCTGGTCTGCTCAGTTTCAGGGTAAGCGAGTTTTGAGATAGCAAGTGCGGCAGGAGCAGACATCACGGACGCCGAGATGAGATGGCTAGCCGGGACCTATTTAGCAAGAAGACACAGACTAATATGGTTAATTTGTCTGGCATTCTAATAAATGTCCATAATTTTACAATAAATTGTTTGTTTTTTATATTTAAAAAAAAAGAGAGTAGACTCACGGATGGAGAAAATAAGTTATATTGAGTGAAGTTGAAGATGAAGGTATGACAAAGAGTTTACAGCTAGGTTTTAAATTATTGTATAAGGTTATCCAATTGCTTTACTTCTCAATCAAATACTCATTGTTAAATAAAAATGTTTAATAAATAAAGTTTTTAAAATACATGGTGGTACTAACAGAATGAAGCGTTTTCTAGCGTCTTTAATGCGTATGTTGATAAAAAAAATACATTGACAAAAGAGTAAATATGACACAACGTACACCAAAACTGATGTATGCCCCAAGCACAGACCCAGCGATTGTAGCAAAACCTCCAGTCATCACCGCATGTAGCTCCGAATTTGTCATATCTTCGAGGAAAGGCTTAATCATCAACGGTGCCTCTGTCTACGAACCAAATACGGCGTTATTATACATTATACAAAAAGAGCAAATAAGTGGACATTGTGCAAACACCTTAAAATCATTCACCGAAATTATAATTAAGATAAGATCTCAGTAAGGTTGAAAAGGTGTATCACTTTCAAAATGTTAAAAAAAATTTGATTTTTATGTGATTTTTCCATCAAGTTGTATGCTAGTGATCTGAATTAAAATGCCTTTGTGTTGAAAATTGAAGATAACGAACAGAAAGCGCAAAAGTCCACTTGAACAATACAAACAGGATAAAGAAAACACAATCCTCGAAAATATCTGAGATGGGATCAGATGCCATGGAGGAGTTATTATCACCTTTGAGGTCAGAATGATTTTAACAAACAATTTTTCAAAGGGTTCATGACAAGGCATTAATTTACTTACAAAGTTACACTCTCAGATTCACTAGCAGCTGTCTATGATGTCAAAAAAACCTGGATTAAATTTATCGTGGGGTAAAGTTGTATAAAAGATGTTCTGATGCTATTTATTTAGTCAAAACTTGATATCCTTTGGTTTCTTTGTTTTTTTAAAACGTACATCAAAAATTAAACTATTTGCTTCGCCAAAATGTCTGTTTGTTTAAACAACATCCTCTTTTTATGATTTACCATTCCAACAAATATGTTTCCTGCAGCGTTCAGAGACTCAGCGGCTGTTGTTCCAAGACAGAATGCAAGAAACATCCCCATCCTTTTGACAATGACCTGCATAATTCCTAAGTAGTAGAGCACAGACGTAACGGTGTAGAAGAAAACCACTACCGGGAGAACCTGTAGTCAGAGAATTGCTTCTATTTATAAAACTTAAGAAAACATATTTTATGGAAGTACTTTTTATATATATAGTGATTTTGAAGGTTATAGATAAGCATTAACGCAGTGCACCAATGCTTAAAGGTTAACTTGTCTCAAATCAATATCGTGCTTTGAAAGAATCTTTAACCATTAAAACATTTGTTAAAAATCTTCTAAAAAGACCTACCTTAAATGCAAAAAAGTGATTTGTATAAAGCTCTCCAAATACAAAAATTGCACCAGCATCAGAATAGTTAAGAAATTCTGTGACTCGGTCACCAAGCCAAGAAAATGCATCGTACCCCCACTGCGTTCTGAGTATGACGAGGGCAAAAATGTACTGTAAAGCAAAGCCCCAGAACACCGGTCTCCATCTCACCTTGGAAAAAAATTATTAAAGTATAATCACCAGGGTACATCAATTGCCATCTTTTTCTAAAAAATTGCGCATTGCATTTTTTTTTATTAAGATACAAATAAATAATCAAATATGAATAAAAAAATACCTTGGCTGGGTTTTTTGAAAATATGTAGAAGATGATGACATATAAGGCAAGTCCAGCGACTGACACAGCATTTTTTGGATACTCAAGGAGTACATCATAAATTATGTATGCAGTTAATATAATAAACACAGCTACCATCAGGGATCTAGGAAAATATTTTTAAAAAATGATACAATTCATTAAAGAAACGTGTCAAAGGTTAAACGTATATAACCATAGGAAGAATGATATAGTGAATATTAGTGACAATGATAATAAAATATTAACAAATACCTTCCTGTATATCGCTTAAATTTTCTTATTCTGTTCTTTTTATTGAATGATTTCTCCTTTGGTTTCATTTGAAATTTGGATCCCATCAGTCGTTGTGATACGTAGATCAACAGAAGAATCACTCCTATTATCGTACAAACAAGAAGACGAATCGAACCCTCGTCACCAAACCTATAGTACATAGCATAGCCAAAGTATGCAAAATACAGCAGCAGCAGGAGGATTTGGAATCCAAATTTAATTTCACTCCGATGTTTGCTAAAAATAGCATCGACTGCCTTTTGGATTTTATCCGCTATCTTAGCACATCCATTAAAATCCTCGGACTCTTCGTGTTCTATTTTGATTTCTGTAGAGGTCTGGTTAGACGAACCAGGTTTTGTGCTTTCATCTTGCTGAAAAATCAAAGAGTTGATAATTAGAACTGAAAACGTTTTATTCATAAAACGAATTGTGATGTTTATTTATTGAAAAAAGAGGATAGTATTCACAAACCATTTATCGTAATTGTTACTAATATTATAACAAATTTGAAGAAAAAAAAGTTTAAACGATAGAAAATTTAAGGAGGAACAGGACCTTTCGCTGAAAAAATTCCTGTCAGTGAATTTTTTTCATATTTTTTTATATTACTAATTTAATATGTACTTAACATTTTAAAACGGTCCTGTCATGGGATTTCTTGACTTATTTAAAAGATATTGCCCCACAAATACCGCCCTGTTTAGAGTTTGTATGGAGTTTAGATACTTCATGTTTACGGGCCCATAACGGAGTCCATAATGCGAATTTTTACGCACAAACGATAAATATAATAAATAACACTATATAATCAAATATTTCAGAATAGTCATAGTGTTTAAATTATCTGAAAGCAATTGTTTTAATTTCATATAGTATTTGGTTGGGATAATTTCTGCATTTTTCAAGGCAGCTTCAACGACAAAAACCTCATTTGGAAAAAAATATTTCTAAATTTACGATTGAATGTCAGTCCTTCATCGTAATTATTTACTGCATAAATATTACAGGGTGAAGCTTACCTCAATATCGCAAAGGACATCGTTGAATTAGACGTAAGCATGATAAAAACGCTTCACGTTCGTATTTTCCGAGTGCGGGAAATCAACCGTGACGTCTCACGAAGACATAAACATTCAAAATTATCTAAACAGAGAGACTCTCTGCTACTAAACACGAAAAATATTAATTTTAAAAAATCTGCTTTAAAAATTTATCACGATACATTGACTGTGACCTGTTTATTATGAAATAAAACTGATCATGACAAGTGTGTGTACTTGATCTCGCTGCACTGAAAATTCAAACACTACGTCTATGACGTCACTGACGTCAAACTGCAGGGTAAAGAGAAACAAATGTGTGGATTGGGCAACTTCACAATATCTAAATGATGGCAAGATCTTTAAAAATTTTATAAATAATATATTCTTAAACTAAATGTTTAAAAAACAATTTTAGAATTTAGAATAACATTACACAAGAACTGTTGATTTTAACAACGTTTAACATGTATATCATTACCGATTATGACGTAATATGTCTTTTAAGTCATGTGACATGTGTCCTGTCTCCCCTTAAAGAAATACATGTACTTACATCTGTTGCAGTATATCCATTGTTTATCTCCCCTCCGTTTGAGAGCTTTATTTCCAGCGGATTGTCTTCTTTACTCATCGTTACAGATCAATGGGAAAGCTAATTCTGTGAAAATGACATTAACCTTTGATAATATTCAATATTACGAAATAATTCTTAAAATATATCGGTTTGAAACGGTTGTAAGGCGATGATACTAATGAAAAATTAGCATATAGCATAAATAAGATTAAATCTATATTTAGATGAGAATATAAAAAAAGGTCCCAAGTGCTACATGCTTATTTTTTAAATAAAACAAAGACGAGATAAAACAAAATATGTGAAATAACTCGATTTTAAAATTATCCCTGTTACCCGTCTTACTTACCGCTAAATGGAGTAAACTGAAACATTGAAATCACCAATGTACACCCAATGTACATATCAGTGCATCTGAATTCTTTGGTATCCAAGGTATACTGGTACACAACTTTTAACTTATTTTTTATCACTCACCTTTAGCTCACCTAAGCAGTAGGATTTATTTTTTTTAAATCGATTACAATCATTCCTCCAATACCTTGTAAGGTATTTTTATGTAATAGCTTTAAAATTTATTTTTAAAAAAGTTAAAATTCAAGTTACAAGATATATATAAAAAGCATAAGATGTTTGTAAAATTATTATCTAACAACTTTTAATATTTTTAAAATATCGATTCCAAAATTCACCTTCCTGAAAAAGATATGTACCCTAATTGAATCAAGATATTGTTTCCTTGTTTTTCTTCAATCCCATGTCTTTCACAGATTGTCCTCAAATAATACTTGCGCATCTAATCGCTTATCCTGATATTGATTTCCGCCTAGTACTCCGAGGAAAAGAAATGATATTTATGGGAACAAAATGCCCGTCGGCCTTGTTGGTCACCTGGGTTCTATGAGACTATCTTACCACAATCTGGAACTGGATGCATAAGGAATCTGGACTCAAGTGCAAAAAAATTTATATCGTTAGTGTTCTATATTACTATATATTTTCGGATTCCCAAGGGTACCAAATGCGACCCGTTATTAGCAGTCCTACTGTAACGGTTGAATTCATATGAAGCAATGTTTATTCAAAAACTTCTAGATGAAAAGAAGTGTCATGCTATGGCCTAGACTTATTTAACATTCACTTATATCAAAGACATTTTATTTATTAACTCCTGATTCTTTTCATTCATATCTTGATTCGACATATTCCTTTGAAACTCGAAAGAAAGAAACCACCGGGTCTAACTCATCTATCTCGTAATTGTGTATCTTACTAGAAGAATACATGAATGGTAACCTATCGTAAATGTGATGATTTCAATATGTCCTTAATATATGGTCCACAAGTGGTTTCTGTCTCCCAGTTGATTCAATGCGCAAGAGCATGGTCTACGTTTGAACAATTTCCAAAACGAGGCAACTTTTCACAAAGCAAAACTAAATCTTCACCACTGCTTCCTGTTACTTTATAGATTTCCAAACCTGCTCATTGCAAGGAGCATACAATTAAAAAAAATGCAAAGGTGTGACTGGTTGACATGGTATGCTTACATGGCAACTTATCCCACCTCTAATGTTTTAACTGAGTTGTCAAACAGTGTTTACTCTGCTCCAAATAAGTATGGTTTGGATGGACTTTTGAATCATTAACATTTAGAATTTTAAATGAATCTTTAAACTAAATTAACAGTATTTTCATATCTTGATTATAAACAAACATTAAATTGCGACGAATGATTGTTTATCAAAGTTTTGTTTAATTAAGGCCTTGTATTACGAAAACTGTTCTTTAGGTAGATAATAAACCGGAAGTGTAAGGCTGCATTCAATGTCTCCTTATGGATAGCCTTTGTCACATGCACTTTAACTGCTCTGTAGATACGATAATATTTCGGTCAGGAAGGACGGGTACTTGGTTGTTTTGTAACTTGTACTTAACAACCCTGTTTCCATCACAGTTTGATAACTTTACTAAACTATGACGTGAAGACTAATGAGAATGATTTATTTTCCTTTTGAAAAAGTCTCTTTTGGACAATTAATTACCATTCATTAATTGACCTATTATAATAACGCAGCAATGTTAAGGTTACAAAAAGGAGGCGGAGCCTAATTTGTAAGGGAAAACTTGACTATGACATCATACACAATGTACGTCATACAACATTTCTTTAAAATACAACAAAATGAGTTTATCTGCTCATTTAACCAGTTACAAATCATCCAACTGCATAAAAACTTACTACAGCGTGTTGTTCTGTTGTTAGTTAAATCCCACATAATAAGTTTTAAACAAGTCACTGATCGCAATACACTTGTCAATATGACGTCATTTCTTACAACGTGACGTAGTTTGAATGCAGTGAGAGACAGATCGAGTAATATTTTCTCAACAAAATATGTATTCTCTAATTAAATAAAATATTATTTACAAATATTCTATGGGCCAATAACTTTAATTTAATGTCTTCTTCACTATTTTATTAATATATTCTCTGTACATTACGTATCTATTTGACACTGCCGTATATCTATTTGCAAGTACATCGGAGGGTAATGTGGGGGGTCTTAATAAATTGATCTAGTGCAAGGGCATACACTCTGGATTAAATGAAGCTTTTACAATTCAACTATAGAACTATTACTGTAACTGAAAAGTGCTGCGATCCTGATGAAATCTTAAAAACAATTTAATTATATCAATAATTCATGCCCCTGATCTGCAAAAAATAAAGCATTCGGTCATACAAATATAATTTTAAAAATGAAATTGCAGAATTTAGACAGGATCGCAGCACTTTTTAGAAACTACAATGTGTGTTGAAAATATGTATATACTAAACTTGGAAATTTAACTTGGTTATGCCCTTGCACTAGTGATATTTATATGTAACATCAATACTTCAAGTCAATGTGTTAAAATCGCGTGACTGGCGCATCACGTGACTAGTCTAAATATAAAATATAATCGTCTTCAATATGTAGTTATTAATCATAATAACAATTATCTGATATAAATAATGTACTAAAAATAATCGCCATCCCGATTACAATTGCATTTTTGAACAGAAATTTTAGTCGATATTTCCATTGCGCACCTTAACTGTACTGCGAATTAATATGTATCTATTAATTATAACCAGACAATTATGTAATGATAATACATATCAAGGGTATTTTTTGAGTTTGGAAATTTTTTTTTGCGATTAAACCCCAGAAAATCAACAGATTAGATTTTGCGTTTTCAATTTAAACGGTTGTATAATACAGTAAGCAAATATCTATTTACGGATATGAACATCAAACTCTCTTTACTTGACAGAGTACTTTTAAAAATTAGTTAAACACATGATGATCAAAACTGCATGAGTACTTATACTAAGCTCTATTATCTTTGAGTCCTTATCAACTATTTTCTAATCCCCTATACTTTGTACATCTGTAAGAACAAATTTATTCTTTTAAAGAGTATAAAATTAGAAGCTTTGAAAGGGACAGGAAAAAAGAAAGGTACTGTACATCGTTTTACTTGAGAATAGCTATAAGTCAAGAAATGCACAATAACCATCTAAAACAGTAAATAAACATTTTTTAACTTTAGCAAGGTTGCCAAAAAAGCGACATGTTCAACTCCTTAAACAAATAAAAAAAATGTTCCAAATCTGATGAGTGCTCTGAATAATATTCTCAAAAGTCTAAAACGACATTGATATCAAATTTTATTGACTCATGAACTTACATTTTTTTGAAATGTGACATAAAAAAGACAACATGGTTACGTTTCTAAAAAGCACATTTTAACCATTGTGTATGGTACAAATATAATATGTGACATTAGTTTGTCAATCAACCTGTAAATGCACTTTTATATGTACCACTTAGCCTGCACAATTTTTAAGTCTGTGTAGAAAATCGGTAAATCTATCTGTGTTATCTTTCTTTGTGAGAGATTCCTTCTGTCATGAGAGTTGCTGAAAAACAAAAAACAAATGCATATGCATAAAGTGAACCGAGGTCTTTGCAAAAAATTAGCTTCATTTACATAAATAAGCATAAAATTCATTTGCACAAAAAAGCATAAAATAGCTTGATTTAAATAAATTTGCATTGATTTTGTACCAATTAAAAAAAATTCACTTATTATATAAAAAATTGCACTGCGTTTTCTTTGAACTTATTTGATGCAAACTTTTGAAAATGATAATTTTCTGCTTATTTATGCAAATGAAAGTAATTTTATGGTAATAAATGCTAATTTAGCCAATTTTTTGCTACTTTAACAAAAATGAAGCTACTATTATACATGCATATACATAAAGTTGCATAAAATAGTATAAAATTAATAAATGTTTATGTAAATGAAGCTAATTTTCTTTTAATTTATGTAAATTAAGATAATTTTAGGCAATTTATTTAAATGAAACTAATTTTTTCTTAAAATTTTATACAAATACTTATTTTTCGCATATTTATGCCAATGAAGCTAATTTTATGCAAAAAAAAAATGAAATTTTAGTAAATTTATGGAAATTAATGCATATTATGAAAGTTTAATGTAAAATAAAGCGTTTAATGCAAAAAGAAGACATTATGTAAATTATGACATTAAGATTGTTAGATCATGACATCATATTACTAAAATATGTTTAATGAATACTTGATGTTCAATGAATCACTAAAATTCTACCATACTCTATTTTTTTTAAAGACTAAATATAATAATGTGTTTTTCTGAAAGTTTTAAAATAAGAAGTTAATAAAGTTGATAATCTTTATTGCCCAAGACATACATCTTATAGCATTAAGTAAATATAACAAACATCATATAATAGGTTGCCAGGCATGGTATACGAGGGGCGTTCAATAAATAATGTCATTGGAGCTCAGAAAGAAGCAAACGACGCTTTTCAATGATTTAGTCTTCATGATTTTACTTATTAATCTATTTTAATTCAAACACATGTCCGTAACATTTTTATCCAATTTCTGATTGTTTTTAGAACTCATTTTTGGGTATGACCCTTAGTATACTGGAAAATGGCAGATCCAATGATTTCCTGGACTTGTTTTTTTTTTCCTTCTGAAAGGTGTTTTATTCAAGTTTGGAAATAGAAACAAGTCAAAAGGTCAAAGATCTGGCAAATATTCTTAATGTGAAAAAATATTAACTTTCTGTTTATCCCGTAAACCCCTTTACTCTTTAGGGCATGCGGGTTTAAACGCTGTCATGAAGAAATTCAATGTAGTGGATTCCTGATTCTGGGTCCTTTCTCTGATAAACCTTTCGATTTCTTTGCAAAAAAACTGCTTTCTAGACACCTCCAGATATTAAACTGTCTCCCCGAATACGAATTTGAACAATAATACCACTAATATTTAAGAAAATTGCATATAAATCTGTTTTTGTGCTCTTGCATACCTTTGCTCTTGACAGACCTTCACCGTTTTTATCAAGTACATCTTATGGTAAATTTTGTTTTAATGGTTTTAAGCAATAGATCCATGTTCCAATATCTGTTTGAATATAAAACAAACGTGGATTACTACAATTTCTGATATTTTAAAATAATTGTTAAGACTTTTGTACACGCTGTCGTTTTCACTCATTTTTCAAAATACAGGGTGACCTTTTAAAGAGTACCAAGCTTAATTACTGTCAAACGTTTCTTAAAAACAGTGTAAACTACTCCCTATATGATGTCTTTCAAATTTGCTATGTGTCTTAAAGTCAATCATACAACATCAAATATTATTTGTTGATATTTGGCAAACAGTACATAAGTTGTTATAATTTTTGTTGGCAAGGAGTGTACCCATTTTTGATGCCCATTATATAATTTTTTATCTTTGAAATCCACCTGCTAATTTTTCTATGAAACAGGCATCGGTTGCTGTAAATGTCACATATTTCAGTGAATATTTCTTTGGGATTTTTAACAAGTTTTACAGCAGCTTTAATGTAGCTTTTATTTTCACTCTAGTTTACTGATTCTTTACCATTCATTTATAATGCAGTGTCTCTAATAGCCCTTGTTTCCCAGCTTCTCAAAAAAAAACTATGTGATGAAAAGTGGTCACATAAGCTGTTATAAATTCATTAAAGATTCAATAATGAGAGAAAGTCAAGCTTTATGTCATATGACTACTATGTTGTATGTCATCGAGCTAATGACATTATTTATTGAACGCCCCTCGTATAAACATAAGTAGTATTTAATGGTAGATAGTAACAAACTTAAACAATATAGAGTTTATTCATATACTTTAGTTATTTTGTGACACTTTCACGTACTTCAAAAGCATAGTGGAGGTAAATACAGTTGCACAGTTCCTTAAAATTTTTTACACTAAGCAGCTGTATTAATTTGAAAACTGAAGGGTTTTTTTTCCAGAAACTTTTCTTGATGTATAGACTTCTAATATCACTAAATTGGGGACTTTTAAACTAAAATGAAATTCATCCTGGATTTTTAACCAGAAAAGGGTTATATTGGCTTTCAACAAAGATAACATTTTTATGGAATTTTTTCTTGACCAGAATCACTGACCCTCCTCCTTGTATACTACTACTCTTTTGTCTCGGAAAGTAATAGCAATGGAAACCTTCAGTCGAATCATGATAATCTTTTTCTAGTCAACATTCTGTCAATAGAACAATGTCATAAGTGAGCATGAAGCTCTTAAAACTCTTAATTTTTGATGAGAATCCACCATTAATGTTCCAAGAAATTGTTTTCAAATTGTCACAGTGTTCATTTTCATGCTGTCCTATCCATTATTTGCTGTGTCAACAGATTCCGGAACATATTCCTCGCCATTTATATACAGTTTATATCTGAGAAGTGATGCTCTCTTTTTGTTGCGCCTTGCTTCATTCCTTATCGGGAATAATTTACTTCTCACTTATTGTATTTTCTTTGGAAACTGTTCTTGTATACTGAATCTAGTACCTGCAAGTTTTGGAGCATTTTCACGCGCTACAGATTTAAATCAAACTTAATGTTTTGTACAAGTTCCATAAGAATATCCAGAGTCTAAAATGAAGTGCCAAATTTTTATACTCAGTCGCTTTTCTTGGGATGAACTTCTATTCTTCTTTTCATCGAATATAATTTAATTATATGCATAATGTTTGAAATAAATATTTGATTAATAAACTTATTCATATAATTGATATTTTACAATACATCAAGGAGACTTAAGGTATTCAATGTATAATGAATGGATTTTGAATGATTTTAAATAATTTTAAACTAGTTAAAACACATTGCTAGATAACGGTATAAGTGACATGAACCAAATTCACAAGACTGATAACATGTAAGGAGACAGTTATTTTGCACATTAAAAGTTTTTGAAGAGTTTTCTGCCCTTGATGAAAAGAAGAAAAATTTTGATTTCTCAAAATTTCTGAGGTAAATAATTCATTTTATTTCATAGTTAAAAAATAAGGGAGTTTATGCATATATTCAAAAAGAGATTTGTTTGAAATTCAAATTACTTTTTACAATATCGTATAAAACATGCGCTCCCCATAGACTTCAATGTAAAATTCAAGGAGAAATGCATAGGACAATAATCAATATTTTGTAAATTCATTTAATGAAGCATTTTAATTTGATAACATTTTCAAAATACTACCACGATTAAAAATATCGGACCATTTATTTCTTAGGTACAAAATATGGTCGTTATACATTGAATACCTTAACATTATACATGTATCTCCAGTGCACGTTCTTGCCTCGTTCTTGCCTCGTAACTCTCTTAGCTTCAACGCAATGCACGAAAATGCTTTAAAGATTGGAGAAATTGGTCATAATCGATTCAAATGCGCCATTTTTTGTTTATTCGTTTAATAACAAGCCGTCTGTGATTTTATTTACTCATGTACCAAGTGCAAAGAGATAATGGTGAGGCACCAGTCATTCTAAATGCAGTGACACTTTTTGAACCGTTACGTCAATACTTCAGTGGTGCTAATAAAGCCTAACGTTAAATGTCACCAACATCAAGGGTAACGTCGATAATGACTAGAATATATACAGGATGATAAAACTAATACAAGTAGAAAAACAAGTTCAGAAAACAACGTTCAAACTGGTCTCATTGGTTAAATCTACAGAGCCGGTAATATGCTACATGTGTGTTTTATTTTACGTTATCACTATACATGTATGTATAAAAGATTCCCTTTTGTATATATGTAAGACTCCAAAGTGCTATGGTGACGCCAAAGTCCGATGGTCTCCCCAAACCCCGATGGTCTGCGCCAAACCCCGATGGTTTGCTGTCTTTACGGACGCCAAAGTCCGATGGTCACGCCAAAGTCCGTTGGCTCGTTTCCTATGAGACACGTTGCGCTAAAGCGCGATGGTCTGACACGCTAAAGTCCGATGACGCGGAGAAACAATCAACGTTAATGATGTCACAATTATCCGACGTCAGTCCTTGACGCCGACGACCTGCATTCGAAAACCAACAATTCAGTATTTGTCCTCACATACGCTTTTATTGATTTTGCCTCTTGCTTGTAACTTTCAGAAATATTAGGATTAGTCCTAGCACGCCAGTCGACTGATGAGGGTCCTTAAAGCTTGCTTTGCCTATATATATATATATATATATATATATATATATATATATATATATATATATATATATATATATATATATATATATATATATATATATATATCCATTCCGAGAGATATAGGTTAGTCCTCGAACACTAGTCGAATGATTAGGGTTAGTATTGCATCAACCCAAGATATCAAGGCTATAGTTGTCACACGCCTTTCGAGTGATTAGGGTTACTTTCGCACTTATTAGAGATATTACAGTTAGTTTTCGCATCATGATATTTATCTATTATTGTTTAGAACCTTGGCATGGTGGGGCATTGCAGTTATGCGCAGTAGCACTATGACGTCATAAACGTTAATTGTTTTTCCGCACCATCGGACTTTGGCGTGTCAAACCATCGGGGTTTGGCGCAGACCATCGGACTTTGGCATGACCATCGGACTTTGGAGTCCCATATATTACTTTGGAGTCCTATATATATATATATATATATATATATATATATATATATATATATATATATATATATATATATATATATATATATATATATATATATATATATATATATATATATATATTTAGTTATTACGTAAAATAGTATGCTATCGGCCCCTGTGATAGAACCCAATGAAGTTATGATGTAGCTTTTCTTTACAGTGTGAACAAGTATTTTTTTCAATTCAGGTTGAAAGGAATAGTAGGAGCAGGGGGCTTCTTTTTTAAGTGTTGCATTTTTATATGTAAACTTTGATGTAGATGCTGATACTAAGAATGAGAAGCTACTGCGCATTAAAAACACAATGATCTTTTTCAATGCTTTATAATCTTATTTCCAACATCACGAAAATAGAAAGCAAAGAAATGGGAGTTACACTTGTATGAGTACACAATATTCTAGTACATCAATTGCACTGTGTGTACATGTAAACCTAATCCTTTTTCTGCCTAAGTGGCCTGGGTTGACACCCAATTTAACGATCCTTAGAAATGAACACTGAAAAGAAAATGCAGAAATACAAAACATACAAAAGAAAAGTGGATGCAGATTGTCATTATCCTCCTTATTTTATCATCTCAATCCCCATGTTTTGATCCCCCTTCATCAGACATAACAATTATACTATTCATAATGGAACATAGAGAGAATACTAGTATAAGAAGGAACATCTGTACACGAGGATATTAATAAACTCCTCAAAAAGTTACTTTTCTCTGAATTAAGTATACACTTAGTTTTTATGTGTGACAAGTACATGCATCGTGAAAATAAATGCCTTGTAATGCTTTTTCTACATTTGTTGTTCATTTTAATGGCAAATTAGCATTAGGAGATAAGTAAATAATGTAACGTGGAGCGATTAGGATATAGGGAATTACCCCGGTACCTTTTAACGCCTTTATTGAGGGGTATATCCTTTAAAAACGAATAAATCATGTTAAATGTAATGTTTTCTCTCCAAACAAGCAACAAAATTTTAATGAAAAAAAAAGAAAACAAGTACAATGCAAAAAAAAAAAAAAAAAAAAAAAAAAAAAGATTTAGACAGTATTTACTGGGATCCATATTAAATTAAAAAATTTAAAAATGGAGAAATGTACATTATATTGATATTGCTTTTAAGATCAAGTTTTTGAAGAAATTTATAAATATCTAAACCCCAAAATTAATGAGCTTATCTTATTTATGAACAATGTTTTGTTTAATTTCAAAAACATATATAATGTTAAGACTTGTTGAAGAATCGTTTCCTTTTAATTCATGCTTTACTCGCAACTGTGACTAGCAGAAAATATTTTCTGACGTTACAATGGTCGTTATGAAATTTTATAGATCTATTCTACTTTAGGTCTATGATAATTACATTTTTGATTTTCCCTGCTTGAAAAGTGGTAGGTATATCGTTATCGGGATATCCACTTGTTAAGCTTTGGGTACCCATCTCTTATCCGCAACACTCAATAAACCACTCAATGAAATTTATTGATAATTTCACAGAATCTTTGTTACATTCTTTCATTACATATGGAAGGAGAGGGTATGGGGAGAGGGTATCATTTAGTAAGCTTCGTGCTCACAGTACCTTTGGTTTGATCAATATATTTTGCGTCAAATTCAAAAGATATACATATTTTAATAGGAATCCGTATATATATAGGAAATACTATTGATAATTTGTTGATGACGTTTGTGATTTTTTACGGAAAATAATGGCTGCAGCATTTCTTTTATCTTTGTGATTACCGTTGTAAATCAACAGAAACTATATACTATTTAATCAGCAACTGGGTATTGATATTTTTGTCGTGTTAAAAATGAAAATTAATTTCCCGCGGGTCATTATTATAGAAGTTGAAAATAGCACCAAAATGTGCATCTCCGCACATGGGAAAAGAAATACGCAGAACTAATTTCTTCTGGGGTTTTCCCCGCGTTGCCCTTTTGCGGACAAACACTATATAATATGCAGACTCTTATATTGCATTGAATCAGATTTAAAATGTTGATTTATATAATCATACTATGTGTCTGTCTCTATACAGCCATAGATAACATCAAACCACCACGCTGTTTAAAACTTTTTGAAAATATTTATTGGAAAGACACATCAAATGTTAACAATAAGCAATTAAAGTATAAAACATTTCTTCCAAATAAATAGTTAACAAGTTAATGCTTTGCCAGTACGTATTTCAAAGGTTCGTGTACCCAAACTTGATAAGCATGGTTCAATAGTAAAGAACATTCATTCAATCATGGGTCTTTGTCTTTAACCTATGAATGGTACAATATGACTATTTCATATAAAATGATATTTGAAACAACTATGAGCTTACAAAATGATATCCCCCGCCTCCCATATGAATATAGTGGCAGAGTCCATGTTTTGCCATGGGAAACCCAAAATATGTGTCGGATCAAAAAGTAAAATAGGAGGTGCACAATGGGAATATGTAATAAAGATTCTGTGAAAGTCTCGTCAAATTTCATTCTGTGGTATGAGAGGAGTTGAGGATAAGAGATGGGTAGCACAAAGCGTAACAGATGGACGGACGGACGGACATCCCGATTACTATATACCGTTCCGCTTTTCAAGCACTTACATTTAAATACTCACTAACCTGATATTAGTCTATTCACTAATATCAGACTACTCACTTATATCAGTCTATTCAGTGATGTAAGTCTACTCTCATAGCCCTAGCAATGAAAAAATCTCAGAATATCTAGGTCAGTGCGAGAACAGGTAAAAAGTATCACCTGTATTATTTTAGTTAATAAAATCGCACTGATAGGATCATTTTAATTTGTAAAATGTCTTTAAGCGTGGATAAGACTGAAGGAAATGATATTTCCGGAAATGACGTGTTACTGACCCTTTGAAAATTTTTATTTAGAAACAATTTTTGCTAGATTAATGATTTTTTAAAAAAAGTATTTAAACCCTTTTCGGAGGTCTGCATGTTAGACCTTTTTTATTTTCGAGCTCTGGTCATGCACAAGGGATTTCGACGTGGTGTGTGAAAGAATACATAGGTGAAAAATTATCATAACATCATGTTAACAACATTCTTAAACTGATCTTAATGAATGAAATTGTTTGTGATGGTCATTCTGAAGAAAATTGTGATAACATTGCTTTTAGGGCTTGCAGAGTATACAAATATGGTCAAGGTGATTTGTTTGAAGGTGACTTTTACTGTCATAAATAGACATATCTCAGGAATATTTTCTAAGAAATAGGATCCTTTTACGAAATATGAAAACAATCTTAATTGATACCCCACATCAAGCCCTTCAAGATAATGTGAGTTGAAACCATACTGCTGTGAACTTTAATGTACATGTATATAAATCAGTTATTGTCTGTTTATTTAAAATGATGGTAGACATTTTGTGCGATGTTGTCTATGATTTGTTTGTTTGGTTTTTTTTTTGTTGAAATTGATGCATTGAAAAATTTGATTAAAAAAGAAAACTTTAATTATTACACCATTCGTTAAATAAACGATAAACAACGTACATGTACAGGAGGCGAGAGTTAAACATATTCAGACACCTGTTTATCTTAAGTCTTAAATTATTTCTTGAAATGCGTAGTTCATTGATTTACTATGAGATAATAACCAGAAAACATGCTTCGCACCATAATAACATGTGTGGGATATGATGCCTTCTTCATGCATGTTGGATATTAATCAAAGTTTATCAAATGAAAATATTACAACTGGCATTTTACTGCAAACACTCATCTCTGTAATACATAAAAAGGAAAAAAGCCACTCACATTGATGTAAAAGCAATTTAGAGAAAGAAATCTTTAGAACCTTAGATCATTTTTAGTCAGTATTTACTTCTACATACATTCCTTATATAAAAGAAGATTTTAGTTTGAATTTTTGTTCAGAGTCTCAAGAGAAGGTGCAGGCCAAGAAACAGGAGCTGGCTCAACAGAATAGAGAGGAAGTCCGTATTCCGAAAGAGATCGGAATCGCCTAAACGGAGATGGAGTGATTAGAGAAATACGTCAACCCTACTGCAGATCATGAATACTAGTAAATCAACTTCAAACCCGAATTTTTTATGTTAATTCTGGAAATTTTGTGACATTAAATGAACTAGGAAAGAGAACGTAACTAGAAGGTTTCAAAGACAACATATACAGTGTATGTGCATTTCTTATTTGGTACTTTATGTCTCTCAGTATCTTTAAATACTGAGAGACATAAAGTACCAAATAAGGAATGTATTTAGGGGCAAATCACTAAATCATGGAATTACTGCATTTTGGTGAATTGTTATAACAGCAGTCAAAAATTATCCCCTGCATTCACTATCCACTGATCTTGTTATTATTTGATATGCATGTAATATGTTTGCAATAACTTTGGAATAATTTGTCATTCTATATCTACCATATTTGCATTTTTTACCGCGGTAATTATACGTCCACCCAAGTAGAATCAAAACACTTTTTAATGAATATGTGTATAAAATATTTTTGTCATTTAAATTGTATCAATTTTAAATGAATGAAATATTCATTGTAAAAATGCATTGTCTTTATTTGACTTTATTGGGTGATAGTAAATACAAAACCTGAAATATGACAATTCTTTAGTTAAAGAGGTGGCATTGGACAAGCCCTACTTTACTGCATCTTTCTAGGCCAGCTCTTCCTCCCCTTGCTCCTTTTTTCTTCCTGTTTTTAATATCTTCTTCCTATCTTCAATTGCACACAAAAATATACTGTAGAAGTACTTTTTTCCGCGTGGTATTAATTTACGCTATGTACGCGGTCACAACTTTTCCGCGGAAATTTGTCCAAGCGTATTTAATATAAATGTAAGGAATATAGTGATAATCTAGAAAATCCGCGTAATTTTCTACCCGCGGATTAAACAGAAATTGAGATTCCGCGGAATTATGACCCCGTGGAAAAAAGTACGTCTACAGTACATATATACTGCCACCAATATACTTTTTGGTTTTGGAAGTCCTTTTAGAAGATATACATGTAAAGAAGTACATATGGAACGCCTGGACTGTCTTATCAAGACAAAATCAAATTCATAATGTGGATTAATCTTTTTATCTTCTCTTATACCACTGTATGAAATTTAATGAGACTTCCACAGATTATTTGTTACATTGTGCATCTCCTACTTTACTTTTTGATCGGATACATATTTCGGATTTTCCATAGCAAAACGTTGAAACTGTCATTTTTTTCTTTAATACTGAAGGGCACCCATGATCTCTAATCCGCATCTCCTCCTATACCACTGAATAAGATTTAATGATACTTTCACAGATTCTTTATTACATAAGGCAATCGTGCACCTGCTATTTCACATTTTCATCTGACACTTATTTCGGGTCTCCAAGAGCAAAACATGGACTTGGCCATTATAATCATATGGGAGACGGGGGTATCATTTAGTGAGCTCACTGCTCACAGTACCTCTAGTTTAATATGATGTTAATGACTATCACGTTTTTCTTTCAGGTTAATTGACATAAGTTTCTTTAATATAAGAAAATTCGATCTTTGGAAATAATAATATTTGCATAGATAGTTTTTCCTACATTGATTCTAGAGTATACAATAATTCTGTTCATAAAACTTTAAATGGTAATTATTTACATGTAAGTGAATTTCCCTCTTAAACTTCTTGTATTAACTTTCCAATATGTCCACAGTTGTTCTTTTAAATAATATCTTTTTCTTCTACTCTGAACTTGGCATCACTGTCAGGAGTCTTTAATTTATTTCACTGTTAGATTAACCTCGCAAAGAGGAAAAATTGAACTACTCCGGGTTTAAGACAACCAAAACCTTCATCGCCAGAAAACGCTTCTGGAAAGGGATCTTATATATAAGACCATATTTGACTAGGAATATCCTTTGATCATTATAACACTGTTACAGTGTATTTAAGTTTTTATATCTTTGCAGATTACTAAGATGTTAAATTTTCTCTTTTTGTGAGGTTAACATCACATGTACTGTTATAAAAAAAAATGTTTAATAAGATTGGCATCATCTTATTAACAAATTTAATTACGTTCCCTCCCCCTCGTGTTTGGTGGCGCATATGACTGTACAGAGCGCCGCCACTCACTCCTATTTGCTGCTGCTGTTGTTTTTGCTTCGTTCCATTGTAATTTTTATCAAAGAACGTGTTTTTCCTGTTTTGAAAAGATCAAGCACGTGGCAAGCATTCACACTTTCTTTCCTTCGCAATAAACTTGTACAACAGATGGGTGCAAATTAAGTTAGGAAAAGCAGATGTTGAGCGAAACCAAATCCCAACACTATTTCTACTCCCTTAGAGCTTAGCTTATCCCCCTGTTCAAATGATCGAAATATCTTATTGCTCATTGTATGTACTTTTATATTCTCAGAAAATAGGAATTAATCACAATCAATTTAATGCTACTTTTTAAAATAAGATTTGAACAATTATGTTAGATAAAGAATACAGGCCCTTACCTGAAATTTCTCCGTTTTTATTTCGCTTTCCATTCCTTTTTAGCAACATTTTTAAACTGATCGTTATGAAGCAAATTTGTCGTGATAATCATTCTTAAAAAAAATTGTGATAAAATCGCTTTTAAAGCTTGCAGGGTAAACAAATATGGTCAAGGTGATTTCTTTGGGGGGTGTTATACTATCATAAATAGACATATCTCAGGAATATTTATAAGAAATTGGCTTCTTTTACGACATATATGAAAAACTTAATAGATACCAATCATCACGCCCTTCAGGACACTGTGAGTTAAAATCGAACTGCTGTGAACTTCAGTTATTGCCTGTTTATTTAAAATGACGGTAAACATATTTTCCTTGTTGTTGTTTTTTTAATCCATTATTTCTTTCTTCTTAAAACAGATGCATCGAAAAATTTGATTAAAAAAGAAAACTTTAATTATTACATCATTCGCTAAATAAACGATAAACAACGTACAGGAGACAAGAGTTAAACATAGTCAGAAACCTGGTTTTTCTTAAATCTCAAATTTTTGTTGATATGCGTAGTTCATAGATTTACTTCAAGATAATAATCAGAAAGCATGCTTCGCACCTCCTACTTGCATGTTGTATTAAATCAAAATTTGTCGAATAAAAATATCACAGCTGGAATTTAGTGCAAGCACTCATCTCTATTATACAAGAAAAGAAAAGCCATTCATCATAGATTTTAAAGCTGTTGAGAGAAAGTTATCTTTAAAACTTTAGAGCATTTTTATTCAATACTTACTTCTATATATATTCTTCATATTAAAAAAAGATTTTAATTAGTTTTTGATTTGAATTGAATTATTGTTTAGAGTCTTGATTAAGAGAAGGCACTGACCGAAGTACAAGATCTGACCCAACAAAACTGAGAAGAAGCCCGTATTCAGAAAGAGATCGATGTCACGAGTTAACAATTGTGACATTTTATAATCGGTAAAATCGGTAAATTAAAAGAGATCCTGTAAAGGATACCGGTCCGGGAGATGAATTTGGGGCTATAGAATTGCTGAAAACAATTTTGAAAACTTTAATGTCTGTTGGAATTAAAACCCTGAAAATACCCATCCCGTCAGTATTCAGAGACGAAGGGTCCTTCTCATCTGCAAACGAAACATCTGTTTAGTTGAGACCAAAAACTCTTTTCTTTAGTTTCAACGTGAAATATGTGCGTATCTCATTTGATACTTTATGTCTCTCAGAATCTTTACTACTGCCACTGTATTTAGGAGCAAATCACTTAATCATACAATTACTGCATTTTGGTAAATTGTAATAATAACAGTCAAATATTATCCCCTGCATTCTGTATCCATTGATATTGTTATATATGTTTTATATGTTTGCAATAACCTTGGGATAATTTGTCACTCTAGGTCAACCATATTTGCCTTTTTGTACCGCAGTAATTACATGTATACGTCTACCGAGGTAAAATCAAACTACAAACTTTTAAAAAAAAAAAAATTAATATGTGTATAAAATAATTTTGTCATTTAGATTTATGGATTTTGAATGAAATTTTTGATAATACAACTATTAAAATAAAACTGCATTGACTTGACTTTATTTGACTTCATTGGGTGGTAGTAAATAGAAAAATAGCAATAGCAAAATATTCTTCCAATACATTTTACACACTCTCGTCCAATATCCATTTACTAAAAAACCATTTCTCTACAGATTGAAATTAAATTTGCTAACAATTTTTCCAATAGCATCAGTTTGTTTTTCAACGTTTTATTTTACCTTTTTATATCGCGTAACCCAGCTGTTATAAGATCAACAACTTTGAAACGCCTTTCTCTTTCCATGACCTTGTCTATCAACTTAAAAGTTTTGGCAACATTTTTACAGATCCATTTTCTCACACATCGTTCTTGTCATATTCTTCAGGGTCAACACACGCATATATATATGTCCTGAGGGCCATTTACACGCACATGAAAGACAAGCTTGAGGCATAATTCGTGCTTCCTTAAGCACTTTCAGAGTTAACTTTGGAGTTTTCCAGATTACAACAAATGATTTATCTTTTTCTAGACACTATCAACTGGTGTTTTTTTTAATTCAACGGAATGGGGTACGGTTCTTTTTTTTGAAGTACTGCTTTTGGTTTACATGTATATGTAAGCTTAAATTAAACTTAATTTAAACTTATAATTTGAATGCTGATACTGTAAAGCTACTGGGTATTAAGAACACATCATCTTACAATGCAAAGAACAAAATTCACTTCTTATTATATTTGGCCCTGAGAATTTCCCCAACTGAATCAAAACTTTATAGTGGAAATAAATGTTGGGTATTTCTTAAAATATAGACCAAACGTTTTAGAATGTGTCCCGTTTTACTATTTTATGGCGGTCAAAACATGCATGGAATGCGTATTTCCGGAAAAATCGTTAAAAATCAACTACTTAAAAGCAATTTTCAATAGGTCCGCATCATAACACCACTTTTAAATTTTCTCAGTTGAAACATTGATTTAAAAGCATTCTTTATGCAAAAAATTACGATGGTGTTATTTTGCGGACTATGTTTATTTTTTAAAAATGTGTTCATTTTTACACCACAAAAACCCATGAATGAGACAGAATGTTGCTATAACACGTAATATAACTCGCCAGGTATCGCTAAAAAATCGTAATTTTATAGGATGAAGTCTTCACACCAATATTATGAACATCAAGTAATGTTATTTCATATATTTAGTTGCAATGCTTTTGTCTATAAAGTCTTATTGATAAAATAAGAAAAGAAATACATATACGTCATTTTTAAATATGATGACGTCACAATGGGGTGTAATACTTTTGATAAAATATAGATCTATAACGTTAGTCCTTTGTGCAATATAATCCTAAGCATAAGAAATACAACGTATATACTTATCATGATAACAAAATGTAATAGGATAGACAATTTAAAGATACTTTTAATTGTCAAGAATCACAAAGTTTGCATGTGTTCCAAGAAAGCATTGCCTATTTGGCGTGAATCTTCAAAACTTAAATCCATATTTTGACACGCTTTTTAAATATTTGCTAAGAAATTACAGGTATTTATCGAAAATTACCATCATATTGCAGTGGTTAGAGCATTATGCTTTAGAGTTGCGAAGTAAGGAATTGATCCTTACGTTTGCTTTTCAAATGGCAATCCATTGTGGGTCGTGGAGACAGGTTCTTCAGCTCGAACGAGATCGTATAAACCGAACTGCTCAATGACCCAATCGTAACTATTCGGCCATTTCCGTAACCACAAATAACTTTTTATCAGATACGGAAAAGGGCGAGTGTGATCCGATTGCTCAATGACCCTGACTAAGTGCAGAGCATAAGACAAAATTTGCAGCACGTTGCGATGTATATATTTATGGGCCATAAATAATTATTAATTTTAATGAAATAATCAGAATTATTTACTTATGAAATTTGTAATTTTCTGAAAGTGTTTACATTTATGAGTATGAAAAAAATTCAAAATCCTATAGGAAAATTTTAACAAGTCTGTTTTTGAAGAGATGTGCCATATTGCCACTTTAAAGTAATTGAAACTTCAAATTTTTGGGTAGGTTTGATTGACACATCCGTTTATTCCAAAAGCTCTTTTCTTTAGTTTCAATGACAACATATATGTGCATTTCTTATTTGGTACTTAGTGTCTCTCAGTATCTTTACTACTGACACTGTATTTAGGGGCAAATCACTGAATTATGCAATAACTGTATTTTGGTGAATTGTTATAATAACAGTCAAAAATTATCCCCTACATTCTCTATCCACTGATATTGTTATATACATGTAATATGTTTGCAATAATTTTGGGATAAGTTGTCATTCTATATCTATCATATTTTCATTTTTTTTTACCGCGGTAATTACTGAGTATACGTCCACCCAAGTAAAATAAAAAAGCCCTTTTTAATGAATGTGTTTTAAATATTTTTGTCATTTAAATTATATAAATTTTAAATGAATGAAATATTCAATGCAAAATGCATTGTTTTTATTTGACTTTATTGGGTGATAGTAAATACAAAACCTGAAATTTGACAATTCCGAAGTTAAAGAGGTAGCATTGGATAGGCCCTACTTTACTGCATCTTTCTAGGCCAACTCCTCCTCCCCCTGCTCGTTCTTCCTTAACTTCCTATTTTTAATCTCTTCTTCCTCTCTTCCATTTCCCACATACATGTACATGTATAATGCCACCAATATAATTTTTCGGAAGTCCTGTTAGAAACTATACATGTAAAGAAGTACATATGGAACGCCTGGACAGTCCTTATCAAGACAAATCTAATTCATGATGTGGATTAACCTGTTTAACTCCTATTATACCACTGAATGAAATTTAATGAGACTTTCAAAGATTATTTGTTACATAATGCCATTGTGCAACTCCTACTTTACTTTTTGATCGGATACATATGTCGGATTTTCCATAGCAAAGCATGACACTGTCATTTTTTCTATAATATTAAAAAGTAACCCATGATCTCCGATCCGCATCTCCTCCTATACCACCTATCAAAATTTATGATACTTTCAGATTCTTTATTACATAATGTCTTCGTGCACTTTTATTTAACTTTGTGATCTGACACTTATTTCAGATCTCCAGGAGCAAAACATGGACTTTGCCATTATAATCATATGGGAGACGGGGGTATCATTTAGTGAGCTCACTGCTCACAGTACCTCTAGTTTAATATGATGTTAATGAGTATCGCGTTTTCTTTTTAGGTTAATTGACATTAGTTTCTTAAATTTAAGAAAATTCGATCTTTGGAAATAATAGTATTTGCCTAGCAGGATTTTCTGTTGTTGATTCTAGAATATGCAATAATTATGTTTACTTAATAAAACTTTAAATGGTAATTATTAAGTAAAATTTCCCTCTTAAACTTCGTGTATTAACTTTCCAATATGTACACAGTTGCTTTTTAAAATAAAATTGTTTTCTTCTATTCTGAATTCGGCATCACTGTCAGGAGCCTTTAATTCATATCACTGTAAGGTTAACCTCGCAAAAGGGGAATAAGTGAACTACTCCAGGTTTAAGACAACCAAAACCTTCCTCGGCGAGAAAACGCATCTGGAAATTGGTTATATATACAAGATCATATTTGACTCGGAATATTTTTTGATTATTATAACACTGTTAAAGTGTGTTTTTACAAGTTTTTAAATCTTTGCAGATGACTAAGATGCAGTTTTTCCAAAGTGTTCTGTTCGTTTTTGTAAAAAAATATTTTTTTACGTCTTGATCGTCAATCAAAAATATGCACATAATAGTGTACTTAAATTCTTCCCTTTTTGTGAGATTAACCATCGCATGTAGTTGTATACAAAATATACCCATCTTATTAACCAATTTAATAAGGTTACCTGTCACTTATACCCTTGCGCTGGTGGCGCAGTGGGACTCCACAGAGGGCTGCCACTCACTCCTATTAGCTGCTGTTACTTTTGCTTCGTTCCATGGTTATTTTTATCAAAGAGCTGGTTTTTCCTGTTCCGAAAAGATCAAGGACATGGCAAGCATTGACTCTTTCTTTCCTTCGCACTTAACTTGTACAACGGATGGGTGAGAATTCAGTTAGGAAAGCAGCCGTTGAGCGGAACACTATTTCTACCCACTTAGAGCTTAGCTCTCCATGATACACATGTATCAATATCCCTATCACGGTTTGTGGTAAGCAATGAAAGTAAAATTTTGTTAAATTGAAAATTAATGATAGACATATTTTATTGATTATTGTATGTACTTGTATTTCTCAGAAAATAGAAAATAATCACAATCAATGTAGTGCTATTTTCAAAAATAATATTGATCTATTTGAATAAAGAATACAGGCTCTTGCCTGATTTTAACTCTGCCAAGTGAAAATTTTCCGTTTTATTTCGCTTAACAATTCCTTTTTAGCATCATTCTTAAACTGCTCTTTATAAATCATATTTGTCGTGAGGGTCATTCTGAAGAAAATTGTGATAAAATTGCTTCTAGGGCTTGCAGAGTAAACAAATATGGTCAAGGTGATTTGTTTGGGGGTGTGTTATACTGTCATAAATAGACATATCTCAGGAAAATTTATAATTGGCTTCTTTTACGACATATATGAAAACCATTAATTGATACCCTACATCACGCCCTTCATGACACTGTGAGTTGAAATCGTACTGCTGTGAAATTCAGTTATTGCTTGTTTATTTAAAATGATGGTCACATAGTTTGCGCCTTGTTATTTATTTTTTTTAATCCATGATTTCCTTTTTGTTAAAAGAAATGCATTGAAAAGTTTGATTTAAAAAACTTTTTTAAAATTACATCATTTGTTAAATAAACGATAAACAACGTACAGTAGGCAAGAGGTTAACATAGTAAGACACTTGGTTTATCTTAAATCTCAAATTATTTCTTGATATGCGTAGTTCATAGATTTACTAAGAGATACTAATCAGAAAGCATGTTTCGCACCTCCTTCATGCATGTTGTATTAAATCAACATTTGTCGAATAAAAATATCACAGCTGGAATTTTAGTGCAAGCACTCATTTCTATTATACAGGAAAAGAAAAGCCACTCACCATCAATTTTAAAGCAGTTGCGAGAGTGTTATCTTTAGAAATTTAGACCTTTTTTATTCAGCACTTACTTCTATATATTGTATACGTGTTACATTTAGTGGTGTATTCTAATTAGCGATTTTGGCGGTAAGCAGAGTCCGCTAAATCAAGTACATCGCTAAATGCCTTGTATATATATATACATGTAATACAGGTATATCTAGCACATTCAGATTGCGCTAAATCAGATCTACGCTAAATTGTTGAAAATTCAATTTTCCGCCTAATATCGTATACATACGCCAAATTTAATACATTTACAGTATATTCTTCATATTTAAAAGACTTTGATTAGTTTTTAATTTGATCTGATATTGTTCAGAGTCTTGATTAAGAGAAGGCACTGACCGAGGCACAAGAGCCGATTCAACAGAATCGAGAGAAAGCCCGTATCGAGAAAGAGATCGATGTCACCCAAACAGAACCGAGAGGAAGCCCGAATCCAGAAAGAGATCGATGTTACCCAACAGAACCTAAAGGAAGCCCGAATCCAGAAAGAGATCGATGTCACCCAGGCAGAATTGAGAGGAAGTCCGGCTCCTGAAAGAGATCGATGTCACCCAAACAGAACCGAGAGGAAGCCCGAATCCAGGAAGAGATCGATGTCTCGCGTCCAAGGATTAAAAAAACGGATATTAAAGTACTGGAATATTTTGGAAGCAGACCCATGCAAAAATTTATTCAAATCGGAACCTATCATTGCGTATAGTAAGCATAAAAGCATAGGAGATCTATTGATAAAATCAAGTTTACAATAAATATGGAATATCGTTATTGGGGCCCCTGATGAGGCATAATCTATTGCCGAAACACTCTACTACTACCATTATAACTATCATTTTAATCATAACAATATCACAATATTTCATTCAATGTGGTATATTGAAATGTGGGGGGACCAATAACTTTTTTCATATATCAATAAGTCTGGTTGATTGATGTCGTTTATGGAAAACAAGAAAAGGGTGTCGCTTGTCCAAAAGTAATGCATGATTGTGCGACCGTGATTTTATTCCTTAAATCACGGATTCATAAAATTAACTTGTTAAAATTGCCTTCACTTGTCTATATAAAGAAACAAGAGGCCCATGGGCCACATCGCTCACCTGAGCACTAAGGGTACATGTAGGAAAAAGTAGAAAATGGCTTTTTATTGTAAAGTTGAAATCCAAAAGTAGTCCCATGACCAATCATGGATTTGCTATTTTTTAGAAAATGATTTTTAAAGAATTTCCTATATATATCTTTAAAAACTTTGGTCGGCCATTTTGGCCCCGCCCTACCCCTGGGGTCATGATTTGAACAAACTTGAATCTACACTACCTGAGCATGCTTCCATATAAATATGATGAATTACGGCTTTGTCATTCTTGAGAAGAAGATGTTTAAAGAAATTTCCTATATATTTCTATGTAAAACTTTGGTCGGCCATTTTGGCTCCGCCCTAATTTTATTATCCGGGGGTCATGATTTGAAAACAAACTTGAATCTACACTACCTGAGCATACTTCCATATAAATATGATGAATTATGGCTTTGTCATTCTTGAGAAGATTTTTAAAGATTTTTCCTATATATTTCTATGTAAAACTTAGGTCGACCATTTTGGCCCCGCCCTACCCCCGGGGGTAATGATTTGAACAAGCTTGAATCTACACTACCTGAGGATGTTTCCCCATAAGTTTCATCTTTCCTGGCACAGTGGTTCTTGAGAAGAAGATTTTTACAATATGCCACCAAATTTTCATTAAATCCCAATTATCTCCCCTTGAATGAGGGCGTGGCCCTTCATTTGAGCAAACTTAAATCCCCTTTACCCAAGGATACTTTGTGGCAAGTTTGGTTGAAATTGGCCCAGCGGTTCTTGAGAAGAAGTCGAAAATGTGAAAAGTTTACAGACAGACAGACGGACAGACAGACAGACAGACAGGTAGACAGACAGACGCCGGACAAAATGTGATCAGAAAAGCTCACTTGGGCTTTCAGCTCAGGTGAGCTAAAAAGGGGTGGAGCTTAGACTTTTTCAGAAATTAATTCAGACATTAAACTGCTTTGTAAAAAATATTTGTGTCAAAACGAATGTATCAAACAATATATTAATAAGATTTAAAAGAATATTAACCAAATCATCCATTAAATAATACATTAAATACATGTATGTCATAAGAAATAAATATTAATAAAAAGGGTCATTCATCAGGGCTGGGCTGATGATGCGTCTATGATGACTATTCGTTCCAGAAAAAATATTAAAAGTATTTTTTCGTTACTAGAAGAACAAATGATGTAAATCCTTGAGAAGACAATGCCCCAGAAAGTTTAAGTATCCAAAGAAAGTGTCAAAGGATTGGAATTAATGATTGTCACTGAATTAAATCAAATATCTATAATCCTTACACGTACAAGGGTTGATCCAAAAGCAATGTCAAAGCGTCCATATCTTTTGTCTTTGGTGTCATATTATTAAATACAGTATACTAAGTTATGCACATATATAAGTCTAATCAACATGTAAACTTTTCTTTTATAATGTTAAATTAATTTTATAGATGTTTACATCAAGCATAGAGGGTGTCGCCGTGTCACATCTAATCGTCATATTTTTAAAGAATATTTTTCAGGATGAGAGAAGGATATGGAGGTAACGAACAGTATTCATTATCAAAGTCCATAAAACACTACAAATTGGGGCAGATCAAACACGGACCTCCGAAACATCAGACGTGGGATCAGGTGCCATGGAGAAGTGAGCATCCCCTGCTGACCGGTCACACTCGCCGTGTGCTCCTTGTCATGATCAGGTAATAACGGAAAAATCCGTTGACAATTCAGTGTATAAATAATGGACTAACAATTAGTATGAAAAACGTCAGTCAGCATTTGACTCAATGATAATTTGTATTTGCTGACAGCGTCATTGTATGGACCGTAAAACTTAAAAATGATGACTTTAAACTAGTCTGCTGATATTCTTGTTTCATCAACTTGCTTGTCAATAATCACTAATTTACCTCGTTTTAGAAATTGTTCATAAGTAGAGCATGCTCTTGCGTATCGAATTAACTGAGATACATATACTCCGTATGTAGGTGATAAAGGTATATTGCTGCTTAAGTAAGGGAAGTTGACTATAGAAAAGTTAAAGTCATCACGTTTATCATATAGCTTGGTTGTTAGATTCCATTAACGTCTTTTTCAAGTAAAATATCCAAGTATGAAACAGATGTGTCAGACTTTGTGGTATCTTTTATCTCAAGCTCATTAGGATATATCGTATCGACGCAGGAATGGAAATTACCATTGTTAATTGACAATGCGTCATCGATATATCTAAAAGTCGAGTTGAAGGCCACAGCAAGTGTTTCCATCTTTTCACGCATAAGAATTTGCACAAATTCTGCTTCATATGAATATAAAAATAGGTCTGCTAAAAACGGAGCGCCATTGGTACCCATGGGAATTGCGATAGATTGTTGGAAAACCTGGTCTCCAAAAACTACATAGATAGTGTCAATCAGAAACTCAAACATCTCTTTGATGTCAACTTCAGAGTACTTGTGTGTGCAATCAGAATGTGTTTTAACAAAATAATTTTGCAAATGATCAAGGACCAGATAAGTGAATTTACGAGTCCCATTTTCTAATGAGAAAGACAAACACATTAAAAATTTGTAAAGCGTGTCTTATCGCCCAAACATTTTATGTATTTCTAATAATAAGTTAAGATCAAATGACGCAATTGTTTATTTTCTTTAAAAAAAAATTGTGTTCGACCCTGAATCAAAATGGGAAGGGGGTGGGGGGGCGTAAGGAGCTGTAGTGCATTTTGCATTTTTACTTCAAAATGGGAAAATTACCAGTTACTGTATAGACAGTTAACACTGATTGATAAGTCTCACATTGATAAAAAATAATGAAAAGTCTTGTTTATAAATAATTTTTCGCGATTTTAGGGAATGTGATAAGTCATTGTATTGTTATCAGAAGACAGGAAGACTGAAAGAAGAGAGTTCGGAAGGAAACGTTCAACATGGTGTCTGATGTTGTCAAAAGACATCGTGTATCTGTTATGTAAATGGATATGGACACTGTCATATTATACTGTTCAAGGAATTTTAAAAAGGACTTCGTTATGAAAAGAGTGAATGTACAATGGCTACCAAGAATTCATTTCAGAATAGAAATTTGTGCACGTTTTCGAGAATCTCTATTTTTTTTTTTATTGGGAAACGTTTTTAAATATGACGGTGCATATCCATAACACGACGTTATTTAGATGCGACGATTACCAAATTCGAGTATTGTATATATTTTTATTTTTTTTAAAAAAGTATTGTTTACTTTGAATTAAAATTTTCAGGTCTGACTTAGCAGCAATTTAAATGAAGTCATGACATAACTTTTGGATAGACTCTCGTATATATATATATATATATATATATATATATATATATATATATATATATATATATATATATATATATATATATATATATATATATATATATATATATATATATTCTGGAGATATAATTTTGTAAAGCAAAATCATTGTTTATGTTCAAGCAGCTTTTGTCTAAGTAGGTGTGCAGTCACATAATACATATCAGCTGTTCGTTAGGTATACATGTATTTAAAAGATAATGGATATAGCCGTAACTTTTCTATTTTTTGATGAAATTTTTTGAAACTCATAATATAAGGATCTATTAGTAGTGTAGACAAGATGACATGGTCAAAATAGCAGGATCTCACGCGCATGCACGTGCGCTCCGCTCTGATTGGCTGATATCAAAGTTTCAAAATCTTTCTTATTTCTGGACAAAATCCTTTGAAATTTTGAACATAATCATACATCATGAAGATCTATAGCATGATATATTATAATTATTATAAAACCATGCGCATGCACGTGTGCCGCAATCTGATTGGCTGAAACTTTAAACGCCTATAACTTTTTTGGATCTCAAGTCTCAACCAAACAGGATGAAATTTCGAATATGAATAGGTATGATGGATTCCTACATCATGCTACTATAAAAAATGAATGCAACGACATGCATGCATGTGAGCGCACAATACGTAAAATGACTAATATATTTAAAAAACGGTAACATTTTTATGTTTTTATGATTTTTTTAATTGATTCTCACGATATAAAGATGCCATGATTACTTGCATGTGCATGCACGTGCGTGCACGTGCAATACGTTAAATGACATATAGTTGATATCATTGTATCTTTTATAATTTTTTGATGAAATCCTTCGATACTGAGCGTATTTTAAAATAAGTTTTACAGGAAAATGGCACAAAAGGGAGTTGGGAAACGTTTGGGGAACATCTGTAAAACAGTCCCCGTTACAATTAGAACTAGTTGTTAATGAAAATAATCTGGGAAATAAAGATTGTATATTATATTGGCAGGTTTAAGTAAATAGTTTTGTTAAGAGAATTTACAGATTATTTGTAATATCACGTTAAAATCAGTAACGCCGTGATGATTTTATTACGTCAAAAGTTGTAATTATTGAAAAGAATGCACATTTTCCGAGACCTCTGGCGGAAAACGGTATGGGATAATTTTAAAAAATAAAATAATTTTGAAAGGACACATCGTACAAAAGCCCAGAAGGCTCATTCGAGATTCAAGTTTCGAAATACGAGATTCAAAATTCGAGATTCGAAATTCGAGTTTCGAGATTCAAGATCCAGATTAACCAATCAAAAGGCTCATTCGAGATTCGAGGTTCGAAATACGAGATTCGAAATTCGAGTTTCGAGATTCAAAATCCAGATTAACCAATCAAAAGCGGGTTCAACATTTGATTACTCCCCTTTATTATGTTTTATCTATCAATAAATCGTTTAATATATTTATAACAAATGAGTCATTTGATTAAATTACAATACAAGAAAGAGTATTATATATAATAGAAGGAAAGTTAAATAATCATTGGATTTTTGATCAACAAGATATACTTCAATTTATATTATGACTTCTTAAATATTAAATAGAATGCATATATCAGGAATATATATATTTTTGCATTGTCTACTTTATATAAATGGTTGTTGACATAGTAATAAAGATATAAATAGTGACTAAAGATTCACAAAATCCCCACCCCTACCCGCCACACCTGCCATTTTTTCCCGACACTGAAAATGTTACTTTAAAAACTTGAAAGGCAATGTAACCTTGATAAATAAAAACCGTGTTCGTTTTCCCATTAGAGGGAATACTCATTACATAAAAATAAAGTTTTCAATTACTTATCTTCATCTTAGGCTTTGATTTCTTGAATTAATTAACAATTATATATACAATACAGATTGCAAATATGAATTAGAATAAATGCAGCATTCATTTTATCTGATATTAAACAGTAGATTAGTCTAAATTAGTTGCAGAACTACAGCGTTATGGTTTTATATTTAAGTCTCTGACCATAGCGTTATGGTCAAAGATTAAAATATACTCGGTTTTTATTTACCAAGGCTACATTGCTTTTCAAGTTTTTAAAGTAACATTTTCAGTGTCGGGAAAAAGTGGCAGGTGTGGCGGGTAGGGGTGGGGATTTTGTGAATCTTTAGTCACTATCTATAACTTTATTATTATGTCAACAACCCTTTATATAAAGTAGACAATGCAAATATATATATATCCCTGATATATGTATTCTATTTAATATTTAAGAAGTCATAATATAAATTGAAGTATATCTTGTTGATCAAAAATCCAATGATTATTTAACTTTCCTTCTAATATATATAACACTCATTCTTGCATTGTAATTTAATCAAATGACTCATTTGTTATAAATATATTAAACGATTTATTGATAGATAAAACATAATAAAGGGGAGTAATCAAATGTTGAACCCGCTTTTGATTGGTTAATCTGGATTTTGAATCTCGAAACTCGAATTTCGAATCTCGTATTTCGAACCTCGAATCTCGAATGAGCCTTTTGATTGGTTAATCTGGATCTTGAATCTCGAAACTCGAATTTCGAATCTCGAATTTTGAATCTCGTATTTCGAAACTTGAATCTCGAATGAGCCTTCTGGGCTTTCGTACACAGCGTAGGCATGTTTGTAAAAAAAAAAAACTTCAATAAACTTTGGAGTCAGGGCCGCCCCGCTATACATATCGCTCCCATTTCTTTAATCTCATCTCTTCTTCCTCTCTGTCATTTCCCAAAGTCCTTTTAGAAATTATAGATTTAAAGAAGAACATAAAGAAGCTTCATGGACCAGATCTTTTTGGCAAAAGTAATGGGCAAAGAAATATATTTACATTTGATTGATTTTAATAACTTTCACAAATAACATTTTTTGTTGTAAGTTATTCTGACTCAATACGAACGTTGTTAAGAAAGTTTGAGAACAATGCCAATCATCGTATTTACTAGTTTTAAATAGTATTATGAATATGGTATTTTTTAAAGTTTTTGATTTAGTTGATGTGTGAAGTTTCATTCCATTCAATTTTACAGAAATCAATACATTTAATTTAAAATCAACATGTTTTGTTACGCGAATAACGTCAAAACATAGCGCCACGAGGTTTTTAAAATATCCTTCCAATACATTTTACACACTCCAATATCCATTTAATAAAAAAATGTTTCTCTACAGATTGAAATTAATTTGCTTACAATTTATCCAGTGGCATAATTTTGTTTGTCAGCGTTTTATTTTACCTTTTTATATATACCGCGTAACTGAGCTATCATGATATAGTCAGCAACTGTGAAACACTTTTTCCATGACCTTGCCTATCAACTTAGAAGTTTTGGCAACATTTTTACAGATCCATTTTTTTTTTTACAAATCGTCCTTATTATATACATCTTCATCAGGGTCTACTAACGCATATGTCCTCAGGGCCATTTACACTTACATGAAAGACAAGCTTGCTTCCTCAAGCATTTTCAGAGTTTAGTTTGGAGTTTTCCTATGTAAAAATTTGATCAGCCATTGTGGCCCCGCCCTTCCCCCGAGGATTTGAATAAAATTAAATCTACACAACCTGAGGATGCTTCCACATTAGTTTCATCTTTCCTGGTCCAATGGTTCCGGAGAAAATGATTTTTAAATGATGTCATTAATTTTTCGTTAATTTATTATTATCTCTTGAATCCCCTTAACCCAAGGATACTCTGTGGCAAGTTTGGTTAAATTGACCCAGTGGTTCTTGAGAAGAAGATGAAAATGTGAAAAATGTACGACGACGCCGATGCCGACAACAACGACAGACAACGGACACATTTTTATCAGAAAAGCTCACTTGAGCCTTCGGCTCGGGTAAGCTAAAATCAGGTAAGCTAAAAAGAAAACAAGTACAATGCATGGAAAAAAAGAAAGAATAATTGCTGGGATCGCAAATTCAGAAATTTAAAAGTGAGGATATATTTATTATTATCTGATACTGTCTTTAAGATGAAGTTTTTATAGATACAGTGTATTTATAATAAGTATCGAATCCCAAACATTAATTAGCGGATTATCATATGATTTTTTATGAACAATGTTTTGTTTTATATTCAAGAGATTTAAATGTGGTTAAGATTTGTTGAACAAACATTTCCTTTAACTTCATGCTTTACTCAGAATTGGGACTAGCAAAAAATATTATTTATTATTTGATAATACAAATAGTCGTTATGCAATTACTATAGACATATTTTACTTTAGGTACCGGTATATGGTAATAACATTTTTTAAGTCTATTATTTTATCCATAGATTCAAATGTATATACAATGTATTTAAAATACTAATGTCTTTTACGTACATGAAGACATGTATAACATCTGTTTGATTTCTTGATACTCGGTATTAAAAACAACAAGTATTTGTTAGTGCATTATGCAACAACTGAGAGCAGAGAGCGTATCTTTATTAAATATCTTATTTCTAAGTAAAGTTTTTTTTTTTAGATTTTCTCTGGAATTAAAGAGTTAAATTCTATCAGGCGCAAAATTATACTTGCACGTACCTAAATGCAGAAAATATTTTTTATGTGCACAGTCTCGCCTTTATCCAAGTTTTTTTTAAAACCTGTCATCTATGAAAAGCTGTTTCCTCTATATATTCGAGTATGTGATTGTTTCAATCACCAAATTTAACCATAAAAATATACAAAACAAAAAATACCCCACGAAATCTTTCGTTTCAGTGCCAAGTGGGGAGTTCAACAGTAATTTTCCTCAATAAATTTTTTTTTCATCTTTTTTTCACTTTTTAAATAAATTTTTTTAATCGTACCGCGGATTGTTTATTTTGATTTGACTGCATCGATAAATATAATCAAGGTTTGTTTTTGTTTGTTTGTTTTTTTTTTTTACAAATATCATGAAATAAACATCTCAACTTCGTTGAATTAAATGTTGCATAAATCTAAAATATTCATCTTTCCTGGATAATCAGAAGAAAATAAAATCTCTTCACAGCCCAATTTTATAAGAAATGTTCAATATAAACATTTAATAATTAAGTATTTTTACGCATAGCCTTGGCAATCAGTTTAAAAAATCAGTTTTCAGACATGTATAAAATTACTTATCAAAACTAACTTCTAGCTGAGACGCCGCCCGTGAATAAAATACATTTTATATAAAAATATATTATGATTATTTAACATTTAGGATACATGTGATGCACTCTGAAAAGTAAATGAACAGAAAGAGAGAAAGTATTTATCTTAAATTTTTTTTCTAAGCGCTTTTATGCAAAAAATTAACAAACATCTGTGGAAACTTGTAACTATTTAATTGGACGCAATATTAGTCAGATATGACGTCACAGATACATCAATGGAAACGTGGATTCAACCTGAATAATACTGCCAATGTAATCTAAATATTACTTTTGTTTGATAAATTTCTTTAGTGTATATATTTATAAAATTTCCGATAGGAATCCGATAGTAAGGTGTTCAGCAGATTTACCGATGCCACGGGAGATACATGTAACTCTTACATCGCAAAATTTCATAAAAACGTCTATATATTTTGCCAGGAAACTACTATCAAAAGTGTTTTGCCCACCGATTTTATTTTTGAAACTGAGAGACGAAATATTTCTAGATTTAGTTCAGCATGGATTATAGTCCTGTAAAAAATGTACAAATTACAGTTTTTTGTTTCTGACCTAAATTCAATGGTTTATATAGGGGAATTCAAGAATACGAAACAAAAGGATATTTTGCGAAATAAGCGAATTTCAAACAAATCTTCGATTACATTATTCCATTTGGACTACATTGATATTGATGTCATTGCTCTCACAGAGACGTGGCTTGGGACTGATGTTGACAATACGGTACTACAAGATCTTGTACCTAATGGCTACGATGTGATACATAACCCCCGCACGAATCGGAAGGGTGGTGGAGTTGCGATCATATTTCGGAAGAATATAAAGATGAAAAAAATCAGTATGAATAACACCTTTACTCAGTTTGAACATCTCGACTGCATAATGTCCACCAATGACTCTAAACTGCGGATCTGTGTAGTATATAGACCGCCTCCATCAAAAGTTAATAAGTTTACAACATGTTCGTTTTACACCGAATGGTTGGAATATCTCAGTTATCATGTGATCGATACAGAAGAACTACTAATTACAGGAGATCTGAATTTTCATCTAGAAAATATGAATGATATGTCAACGCAAAAGTTCATAAATACGTTATCAGAGTATGGTCTCGTTCAACATGTGAAAACACCAACACATGTTCGTGGTCATCTACTAGATGTTGTTATAACGAGAGAATGTACAAAAATATTGAAACATCCCCCGAAAGTCGATGAGAGTTTTATATGTGATTCCAGAGGAATATCTTACAGTGATCATAAAGGAATCAATACGGTATTATGTGTCTCAAAACCACCCAGAGAACGGAAAACCGTGTCATCAAGGAACTATAAGAAAATGAACATAGACAATTTCAAAAGTGACCTTAATTTTCCATCTGAGAATGTATTACATACATCGACGCTAAACGATCTGTTGAATATTTACAACGATTGTGTTCGAAATGCTGTTGAGAAAAACGCCCCCCTTCGCACCCTAAACATTGTTTTGCGCCCGAATACTGAATGGTATTCAAACGAATTGCTACAGGCAAAACGTGAAAAACGCAAAGCGGAAAGGACGTGGAGACTTTCTTGTTTGGCGGTGCATAAGGAGATATTCAAGGCCAAATGTCTACAATACAGCGCTTTTCTTACTCAAAGCAAGAGGGACTATTTTTCCTCGAAAATAATAGAGTCCGGAAATGACTCAAAACAGCTATTCAGCATTGCAAACCAATTAACTGGGGAAAAATCAGAAATTGTTTTACCAACTTGTGACAATGAATCAAATCTGTCAGATAAATTTGCCGATTTTTTCGAATCAAAAATTCTAGGAATTCGAACGGCTCTTGTACAACATAACAACGAACATTACGGAATACAAGATGCCACAAGATGAAACACACCCTTTAAGTCCGGCTTAATGGTGGCTTATAGGTCCTTAATGGTGGTTTAATGGTTGTCTTTAAGTCACCATTAAGTCACCATTAAGCACCTTTAAGTAACATTTACACCACCATTAAGTAACCATTAAGCCAACTCAAAGTCCTTAATGGGTGCTTAAATGTAGCTTAATGGTAGCTTAATGGTGACTTACAGGTCCTTAATGGTAACTTTTAGACCACCATTAAGTCACCATTAAGCTACCATTAAGCTAGACTTACAGGTGCTTAATGTCCAAACTCCATTAAGCTACCATTAAGCTACCATTAAGCCACCATTAAGCCACCATTAAGTTACATTACGCAGTCCATAATATTGTTTATATGGGTGAAAAATTATTTTTATATTGATTTGTTATCAATATTATAAATGTAGAGTTCGCTTATATCTTGATTTGGTAAAAATAATGAAAAAGAACGAAATTCAAAAAAAAAAAAAAGAAAACGCCACAGTCTAAAACGCCACAGTGTGGGCGCGATCCCATGACCTTAAGGTTGCAAGGCAAACGCATTATCCATTAGGCTATCGCCGCTCTTCATAATGTAGTGAGAATATTAAATATTTAACCTTTATTTTTTTCAAAATTTGTTTGGACTTGTAAAGGTATTTACTAGTATTTTGTTGAACATTTCCAAAAGTCTTGAATTGATTTATTAATCAAAATATAAACAATTTTATTTGTGGATCTTAACACATTAATATATATTTCTACACTGAGTTCGGCTTTTAGATTGATGTAATATGATTGAGTTCTTAGCTCTGTTATTCGATAATTTTCGAAATGTAAGCATTAAATCATGATTGAAAATAAATTAATTATAGATAAAACACAAAAGTCTATCATCGAAAAAGAAAGAGGAAAAACAGATTCTACTATTATTTTTAATATACTGCGGATATTAACGGTTTCTGTGTCAACAATTTAGTGACAATCCTCGCGGAAGAGTTACCTGGTTAATTACGTTTACAAAAACTTTTTTTAGAATATCATAATATTCAGTTTCAATTCTTTTTGTATCATAATGGGTATCAAAATAATTGACTTTTTACGATGAATCATAATTTTTAATTTGTTATATGCTTGCGTTAAATTTAAATTTTTTAAAAATAATTGATCATTAAAATCTGTCAGTGTACGTTGTGTATGTATAGTTTCCTGTTAGTTGACCGAGGACGGTGGACACCTAATTAAGGTCTATTGTCTGACCAGTCGGTTTACTGTACACTGATCATCTGTTAATCTTACCCCGTTTCTCAATGTGTATACATCTGGTCGGATGTCATGTTTAGTCTGATCGGCCGTTCCTCTGAAAATCGATTTTGAAATAACAATCATTGAAGACCGACTAGATTTTGACAGATACTTACCGCTGCATTATCAAAAAAAAAAATAACGAATTAATTAGAATTATTCATGATGTAAAAGCCATTAAAAAGTTTTTTCATGTTAAAAGTCAATCTTTGAAAACTAAACATTTGTATACCAGTAGCCCCCCCCCCCCAAAAAAAAAAAGGACAGAGATTTTTTTTCATGAGATTATATCTTCCTATGAATTCTGTAGCGGAATGTTTTTTTAACACATGAAATAAAAATACCATTTTGTTTTTAAAAAGTAATATATATTTTGTGTTCATGAATATAGATAATTTTAAGAACAAATTGATTTTTGGTATTGTAAATTTAAGATATTTCACAAGGACTTGCTCACGGTGTGTAATAATTATTTATTTTTAAAAATCATATACACTAATAATGAAAACAACGCATGTAATAATGATTTATATAAAAAAAAAATAATATACGGTTCTGATACAGGATGTCTTGTTTTATTATCACTGTAAATGATTTTAAGGAAAAATTAGACACCTAGAGCAAGCCCCTGTGGCTATTAACTAACTTTGTTCCCAGTGATCAAGTTTATGCATGTTGACAAAAAACTCGTAGAAGTTATGATCGAGACAGAATTATGAGTTGGAATAGATTTTGCGTAAATGATATTAAAATAACTAAAAGTTAGTTCAAAGATTCTATATAAGATGCGTAAAAGTTTAATGAGGGTTGACCATTAAGTCACCATTAAGCTCAGCTTAATGGTGGCTTAATGGTAGCTTAATGAAGTTTGGACATTAAGCACCTGTAAGTTGCAGCTTAATGGTGGCTTAATGGTGGCTTAAAGGAATTAACTTCTTTAAGCCACCATTAAGTCACCATTAAGCTACTATTAAGCGATTGCTTAATGGTGGTCTTTCGTCTTGTGTGCGCTATGGGCAGATAAAAATTTCGTGGGAAACCCGCTTCGGGAATTTTCTAGAACCTCTCCCGATGAAGTCTTAAAAATTGTGTTGAAAACTGCCCCTAAGTTCTGCGAATTGGATCCAATGCCTACGAATATCTTGAAAACATGCATTGAAAATGTTCTACCAATTATCACGTGTCTTGTTAACAAATCACTATTCGAAGGCGTTTTTCCAGAGGATTTTAAACAGGCGATAGTTAAGCCGCTTCTAAAGAAACCATCTCTAGATAAAGAGTGTCTGAAGAACTATAGGCCGGTTTCAAACCTATCATACGTTTCAAAATTCATTGAAAAAGTGGTCGCAAAAAGAATCGAAGATCATCTTACTTCGAACACTTTACACGACAATCTTCAGTCAGCATTTCGTGCGGTTCATTCCACAGAGACTGCCCTCCTTAGAGTTCATCACGATATTGCGGTATCTCTTGACAAAGGATGCTGTGCTGTGCTACTGATGCTTGATTTGTCCGCGGCGTTCGATGTCATTGACCACGATATACTCTTCCGTCGACTAGAATACTCCTACGGGATAGGTGGTTCAGCCCTTCAGTGGCTACAATCATACCTAAGCGATAGATCACAAAGAGTATCGATTGGATCAATATTATCGGGACCAAAATCACTCAAGATTGGCGTGCCCCAGGGTTCTGTACTTGGCCCCAGGATCTACTGCTTGTTCGCAAAACCAATTGGGGAAATTTGCTACAGAAACAACATGAACTACCATTGCTATGCAGACGACACGCAGATTTACATCATGATTGAACCCCGGGATAATTGGGATAACATCTCCGACCGGCTAACTACATGCCTAAATGACATACAAAACTGGATGAGTGCAAACTTACTTAAACTAAATCAGGAAAAAACGGAACTCATGATTTTTGCACCTAAGACCAGATCAGTTGAAATTGAAGCTTTCAGTCGTTCATTTGGAAATAATATCATCCACAATACCCCTTTTGTTAAAAATCTTGGAACATATTTTGATACGTCATTAACAATGGAAAAACACTGCAATGCATTATCTAAATCATGTTATTTTCATCTGCGAAACATCGGACGTATTAGGAACTACATCACTGAAGATGCATGCAGAACGCTCGTTAATGCGTTAGTTACATCCCGTCTGGATTACGGAAATGCTTTACTTGTAGGAATCAACAAACAACTTACAGACAAGCTTCAACGCGTACAAAATACGGCTGCGCGCATAAAAACACTATCGAAGTCAAAATATGATCATATAACTCCTGTACTGATCAACCTACACTGGCTGCCGGTAGAGTTTCGTTGCCAATTCAAGACTCTTGTGTATGCATTTAAAGCACTCCACGGACAAGCTCCAACTTATATTAGCGAACTAATCGAACCGTATATACTTCACGTACCCTACGCTCAGAATCAGCTAATCTTTTAGTGGTTCCGTCAACAAGAACTGTGACATATGGGAATAGACGATTTGACAAGGCGGCCTCCACTTTATGGAACTCTTTGCCTTTGAATTTAAGAAAATGTGACTCTCTTGGAATTTTTAAGAAAAAGCTTAAAACCTTTCTTTTTAAAAAGGCCTATGATTTATAAATTGTGTATCTAAGACTTTTATTATATTTTGGACACTTTTTAAATTTTTATAGTCTTTTTAGTACTTTTACGTATATTGGACACTTTAAAATTTTTTTATATATTTAACTTATAATTTTTCGAATGTGATTGCTGTAAATTTTTAAGTTCTATTTGTTTTATATATATTGCTTGTACAGCGCCTTAGAGTTTAATATATAGGGCGCTTTATAAATGTTTAATAATAATAATAATAATAATAATAATAATAATATTGTTTTCAATAAAATATCGTATATTCGTCACATTCGATGTGCCGCCTATTAATACAATACTGCCTGGTTTTTCGGTGGACTGCCTCTTAAGTTGTAAATAGCGCCTAAAAAAAATTAGACCTAATTTTCTTGCGAGCTTTTCTTTGTGTTGACATTTTGCGATCCGACGCTAAACATTTTGCAGACTCTTTTATATTACACTGTATCAGATTTAAAATGTTGATTTATATCTTCATACTATATGCTTCCGTCTCTGTGCAACCATAGATAATTGCAAACCACCACGCTGTTGAAAACTTGCTTAAAAAGCTTAAAACATGCATTGGCAAGACACGTCAAATGTTACAAATAAGCAAATTTAATAGTATAAAACTTCCAAATAAACAGTAAACAAGTTAATGCTTTGCCAGTACGTATTTCAAAAGTTCATGTATTAAAACTTAATAAGCATGGTTCAATAGTAAAGAACATTCAACTAATCATGGGATTTTTATCTTTTAACCCATAAATGGTACAATATGCATATTTCATTTAATATTTAAAACAATGACTAAAAGTGTTAATAACCATCAACGTAATTTTTTCAAGAAAGTAGGATAGCACGAATACTACTCATTGAACGTGTGTCGATCAAACTACATCGGGAATAATTCAGCTAAAACCATTTTAGTCGAGAGAATGATTCTAGTAGGAAGAATTTAAGTGCTAATTTGTGATACCATGATTTAGTCAAAAATATTTTTACAAGTCTACTGAATAATGTTTTAACGGCTATTATTCATATTTGATTTCGGATATTATAACACTGTTAAAGTGTGTTTAAGTTCTTTCATCTTAAGAGATTACTATATGCAGTTTAAATACCGGCAGTTTGACTGCAAAGCGTTCTATGTCTTTTTGTAGAAGAAAAATCATTTTCTTCTTCTTTATTGTCAATTGAACATATGTAAATATTTGTAAATGTATATGTTAACAAGTCATGTTCATCTTATTAAAGAATTTGAACACGTCATCTGTATCTTTTCTCCACTCGTGGCTAATTTTTAATTTTGATTTGAATTTTTGTTTAGAATCTCAAAAGGAGGTACAGGCCGAGACACAGAAGCGGGGTCAACAGGACGGAGAGGAAGAGGAAGCCAACGATGTCGTCCACAAGAAGATGGAGAGGCTCGAAAAATATGCCAACCTCACTACCAGATATATCCAATTCAAGCTCCATTTAATTTTTATGTTGACAATTTGGACATTTTATAATCAGTAAAGGATGTCGGTCCGGGAGACGGATTCAAGGCTATAGGATTGCTGAAAAAAATTAAAAATAAAACTAACGTCTCTTGGAAATTTAAACCTTGAGAATATCCATACCGTCAGTGATCAGGGACAAGAGTTTCTCCTCAATTGCCAACGAAACAGCTGTTCAGTTAATTTTCTCCAAAAGCTCTTTTCATTAGTTTCAACATAAACTATGTGCGTGTCTTATTTGATACTATATGTCTCTCAGGATATTTAATACTTCCACTGTATTTCGGGCAAATCATTAAATTATGCAATAACTGCATTTTGGTGAATTGTTATAATAGCAGTCAAAAATTATCCCCTACATTTCATATCAACTGATATTGTTATATACATGTTATTGTTTGCAAAAACCTTGGGATAATTTTTCACTCTAGATCCACCATATTTGTACAATTTTGTGCAAATTTAGTTAGCAAAACAGAGTTCTCCACAAAGGGGTTTTACCATGGCGGCCCGCCATGGCTAAATTTATGTGCGCCATGGTTAAACGAGCTGCGCCATGGTTAAAATCGGCACTTTGATTAAATTTTATTGCATTTCAGTCTTGACACCTACTTTTTTAATGACTTGAGTAGTTAATAGTGTTTATACTACGACTGCCATGTTCCTCGAAAGCGGACTGTGCTAAACAAACACGTCGTTAATCGGCAACTATGCTGTGAAGTGTGACAATCAATGGAGAGTCAATCAGCTGATCTGATAATCAATATTTTGAAAGTTTAATCAGTTTATTATTTTGCAAACATGTAAATAATTTTGGGGAACTTCAACATGTTCGCTACATGATTAGATAACGGGTTTATAAAAGATGACGAGCATGATAATCGTCATGCATGCGATTCAAGTCTCTGTGCCAGAAAAGAATACCCTGTAAAAATTTCATATTCTTTTGTATTTCACCAATTCCCCATCCTCTGTTTTTGTAAGCTTTAATTTTATCATCTTTCTGATAAAGTGTGCATAGGACCTATGTCTCAATCAGAGTTACTTCCCGTTGTTATGAAACATCGCGTGACGCTATTTTAAGCAATGGGGCACGTGGAGAAGTAAACAAAACTTGGTGAAAAATGCAATATCTAGAATAATAGAATGTTTAGGAAAAAAAGGGACAATGGTCCAAATGTTCCTTTGTGTGATAACTTTAAAAAATACTACTTATTTATCAGTTTTAGTCATATTGAAACAAAACATTTCATACAACAGGCTACAACAATTCTTATAATTATTAATTTCTGAATAATATTGCCATGATTACTGTATCAACATTGATTTTTTTTCTTTAAATTCCTTCAGAGGGTTACTACAGTTTTAGGCAAATTTTGATACTTTTGTGAAGTAAGATACAGGTTAAATCCTTATCAATTTTAAATGATTATATATTTTTTTACTTTAAAAAGTGTTGATTATTCCATTGTTTTGTGTTGCAGTGGTAAAGTTTAAAAAATGTAAAACCAATCATTGATTAATAAAGATTAGGAATTATATCAAGCATTCGTGTTTTCGGTCAAATTTTGCCTTCACACAGCTTCCTCCATGGTTAAATTTTCAAATGTGGAGAACCCTGCAAAAGCAGATGTAGAGCAATACAAGTCCCAACACTATTTCTAACCACTTATTACCGTCTTCCTTGGAAGACGGTATTGTATAGTTGAAGTTTTTTACAGTCTTCGGACTATGCACTTCCTCTCTTTTGTGATTGGTAGAATATTGCATGATGAGCAATTATTTCATTGGTTGAAATGTTGTTCAAGGCAAGGGAGATAACTTCTCTGATGATCTATTTTTCCACGACTTAACAATTTTGCAAGATTTCCAAAAAAAAATGACAAAAAAAAACAAAATCAGCAGTAATTATTTCTTAATAACATGATATTTTTTTATAGCAATAAATAAATTAGGTCTCTTTAATTTCATTATAAATAAAATTTGATAGTTGTTATTTACAATTTGTTATTATTCTTTTCCCCTTTCTTGTTTGAAAAAACCTGGGAATCAAGGTTTGCCGAAAGCTCTCGGCCAGTCAAAGTGTACGGAGATGACCGAGCGACATGGTTAATGCCCGTACAATAATTTAGAAATACAAAATCAAGAAATTCAAAAGAATTATACGGCATGTTAAGTGTAGATCTGTTTACTGTTTAAAATTGGTGCTATAGACGGTAAGCTTTTTTGAAAAGCTCTACTTGTAGAGATTTGCTCTTCATGTCATCTTTTACGACAGGTATGGAACACTGGTAATTAATACCCTACATCACACCCTCCAGGCTAATGTGAGTTCAATTCATTCTACTGTGAACCTCAATGTTCATACATAGGCTATTGCCTGTTTATTTAATGATGGCTAGCATTTTTAAATAAGAGATAAACATCGTAAAGGAGACGAGAGTTAAACATTTTATGTTAAACTATTTATTTTATTAATCCCAAATAATTTCTTGATATGCGTAGCTCATACATTAACTTCGAAATAATAACAATAACCAGAAAGCGTGCTTTGCACCATGATAATGTTAAGGGGTTATGATGCCTCCTATACATGTCGTATTATATCAAAATTTATTGAATGAAAATATCACAGCTGGCATTTTACTGCAAGCAGTTTTTCTATTATACAAGAAAAAAAGAAAAGAAAAGCCTCTCACCATAGTTGTTAAAGCAATTGAAAGAAAAAAATCTTTAAACAATTAGAACAGTTTTGTTCAATATTTACTTCAAAATTAAAAAATAACATTTTTTAATTTCAATTTTTGTGCAGATTCTCAAGAGAAATCATAGACCGAGAAACAGGAGAGGACTCAAAATATGCGGGAAAGCCAGAATCCAAAAAGAGATCGATGTCACCCAACAGAACCGAGAGAAATCCAAAAGAGATCGATGTCACCCAAACAGAAACGAGAGGAAGCCCGAACCCAGAAAGAGATCGATGTCAACCAAAATCCAGAACCTAAAGGAAGCCCGAATCCAGAAAAAGATCGATGTTACCCAAAAGAACCTAGAGGAAACCCGAATCCAGTAAAAGATCGATGTTACCCAACAGAACCTAGAGGAAGCCTGAATCCAGTAAAAGATCGATGTTACCCAACAGAACCTAGAGGAAATCCGAATCCAGAAAAAGATCGATGGTTCCCAACAGAACTAAGAGGAAGCCCGTATCCAGAAAGAGATCGATGTCAACTAACAGAACCAGAGGAAGCCCGAATCCAGAAAGAGATCGATGTCAACCAACAGAACTGAGAGGAAGCCTGAATCCAGAAAGAGATCAATGTCATCCAACAGAACCGAAAGGAAGCCTCAATCCAGAAAGAGATCGATGTCATCCGACAGAACCGCCAGGAAGCCCAACTCCAGAAAGAGATCGATGTCACCCAACAGAACCTAGAGGGAGCCTTAATACAGAAAAAGATCTATGTCACCCAACAAAACCGAAAGAAAGCCCGAATCAATAAAGAAATCGATGTCAACCGACAGAACCGGGAGAAAACATGAATCCAGGAAGAGATCGATGTCACCAAACAGAACCGCGTGAACGTCAAAATCCAGAAAGAAAATGATATCATCCTACTGAACCGAAAGGAAGCCCGAATCCAGAAAGAGATCGATATCACCCAACAGAACCGAGAGGAAACCCAATCCAGAAAGATATTGATGTCGTCCAACAGAAACGCAAGGAAACCCGATTCCATAGAGAGATCGATGTCACCCAATATAAGCGAGAGGAAGCCCGAATCCAGAGAGAGATCAATGTCACCAAACAGAACCGAGAGAAAGCCCGAATCCAGAAAGAAATTGATGTCACCCTCAAGGAGATGGAGATACTCGAGAAATACATCATCTTTACTGCTGAATAAATTTCTTTTCAAATTCAAGTTCCTTAAATTTTTTATGTAAACAATCTGTACATTTTGTAATCGGTAAATGAAAGGAGATAGGAACCACAAAAGAGAGTCCGGAGCTATTTCCTGTAAAGGATGTCAGTTATAGGGACGGATTGGAGGCTATTGAATTGTTGATAACAATTTTTTAAAAAGCTTTCAAGTCTCCTGGGAATTTAAAAATTGAGAATACCCACCAATTTCTTATTTATATTACTAGTTGCAAGAAATTAAATCGAATATGATATCATATAAAAGTTATTCATTTTGTTAAAGTTGGAAGTTTCATTGTATTCAATTTTATAGAAATCAATTTGATTTAAAATTCAACATGTTGGGTTGCCCCATTAACGTCAAAACATGGCGTCAATGGGTTTTCAAAATATTATCCCGATACATTTACTTAAGGACAGATGACACAAACAATTTTTTTCTTTGGAATAGACTTTATACCATGTCAAAAATTTAAGAAAGTGGATAATTGTAAGCATTTTTTTCTCAAAAATAATGTGAAAATGAAATAAACTTGGAAAATATTACAAATATTATAATAATAAAAAAATAAAGACAAATTACACTCGGTAAAGGTTTACAGTTGAAAACAAATTTCAGAATATGAAACCTTTGTGCTAAAAGTGTAATATAAATTAAAAAATATATCATAGCCAAAGTTGAATTTTATTGAAGGAAATTTCAAAATGACAATTTTAATCAGCAATAAATTTAGGCTAAAATTTACCATTTAGCTTTTCCTTATAAAATTCACCCGGTTTGTTATATGTTTCTCAAGTTTAAATTACACTTTTTGCACCAAGGTAACATATTATGATTTTTTTTCAGCTGTAACAGTGTATTGAGTGTTTTGTCCATATTTTAATTATATTGAAATATTACAAATATTTTCCAAGTCTTTTTCACTTTCCAGTTCTTAGGAGAAATAAAATTCTGAAAATTATCCACTTTTTAAAACTTGTTTAAAAATTGTTTGTATAATCTGCCCTTAATCTGGTCCAATATCCATTTACTTAAAAATGTTTCTCTATAGATTGACATTTATTCTGAAAACAACCGTTTTAGTACCATGAATGTGTTTGTCAATTTGTTTTTTCCCCTTTTTAAACCGCGAAACTGAGCTGTCACAAGGTCATAATCTGTGAAATGCCTTTCTCTTTCCATGACCTTGTCTATCAACTGAAAAGTTTTTGCAAGATGTTTACAGATCTTTTCTTACAAATCGTCCTCGAATGATTCATGTACAATGTCTACATCATACAACTGTCCCCTGGGACATTTACACATAGTATTACCTGAAATCAGGTTTGTGGAACATTTCTGCTTTTTCAGAGTTTATTTTTGGAGTTTTCCATATAAAACACAAAATTGTATCGTCAACGTTAATTGCTGCTCTGCGATGTTCTACGCGTGACTTCTTTGGCCTTTTTCAATAAGGACTACATATCTTCTGGTATTAATTTCATTTCAACGAAAGAAACTAATCATTCATAACTTGGAATGTGAAACGATATTTAATTATAGTTCCTATATTCTGGATTCAACTCGATCTATAAATCACCCAAGTAGACTGCCAGCAAAAATTGGCCTAACTTCCGGTTAGCGTTTGGAAAGAAAATGTGTAAACCAAGGGGGATAAGCATACAGACAGGCAGACAGACAGCTAGACATACGGACAGTCAGTCAAGGAGGAAGGCTTAAATCTCTATAGGTTTCACTTGTAGCTGGGGGACTTATTATCAGGGTAATTAATAAATAAAAATCAAAGTTAATACTGTACATGATAAATATACTGCAATACATTAAATTTCATATGTCAACATGGCACTCACCTTAACAAGAATTATGCATGACATTTTCCGAGTAAAATTCCGTAATGACAATAATTATAATATTTCTTTAAAATATATTCAAATTATGCATAAAAATAGGAATTTTAATAAAAGATTTTACTGTTTTTTTTTTATTTTACATCAAACACTTACTCTCAAAAAATTAATATTCTCTACATATTTTTTTTTTAAATTTTTTTAGTTGAATGAATCTTTCGATCGTCCAAATTATTTTTAGATATCGATGTGGTAGTAGATAAGAATGTCAGTGTAGTACTGCTGAGTAGGGAAATACCTGAAGTAATGTGAACTCTGACCCTCTAAAATTACAGTTAAAACACCGGGATATCTTTAACTTACCTAGAAAAGTGTTCAAGTGTACTTAAATCAATTTGTTTCTTTTTGTTATTCTACCATTTCACAGTTACTCTGTAATATAATAATTATGTTTTTATGATGTTAACACTGATACAAATGTAGCACGTTCTTTACTTAACTTTGTAATATGCTCATTAGCTGCAGGCTCATTGCGTTTTGTGTTCTTTAATAACGTACGATTCAAAAGCATTCAAATCCTAATATTGAAACAGAGACGGAATATGTAGTCTGTATATATGTTAATTAAGGAATGAATTGTATATATTTTGTGCAATAAAATATGTTCAAACCAAGGAATGAATTAAATAGCAACCCAAATTATACTGTATAACCTGGGTTGGGGCAGTTTATGCTTTATAAACCGCCAAACGGTTTATAAAAAAGTGTAAACTGCTCCAATCCAGTTATAGAAGTATAATTTGGGTTGCTACTTAATTCATTCCTTATAATTCAATTTTCAATTATTAAAAATATAAAACAAGACAATTTCTCTGTATAAAATGCGTTCAAATTGTTCATATTTTAAACGTAACGTCAAGCGGATTGATACGATTTTCACGTAAGTCATCGTGACGAATGCAAACCAGATTATACTATTTAGATTAAATTTTTATCCAATCAAATGACGCGTTACAACTAAAATTAAACTATGAAAAAATATTTCATATTTCCTCAACTTTATTTTTTATAGTACAAAATGAAGTTCATGACCACCATATGTAAATCTAAAACAATTTACAACATTGTCTGTATTTCGGGTTGAGATTCTCGGGGTTAGTTCGTTACCAGCGTCGACTGCTTTCTGCCCAGGAGCTCAGTCTTTGATTGGCTATAATTATTATCGTCGTACATTTTTGGGTTCTTATATCCACAGAAACGTGATAATAACCGAAAATACCCTTTCTGTACAATTCTTAACCTTGCTGCATATATGATTGGGTCACAAATGGAATTCACCACCACAAGAATGCATAAATATCTGTTGGCACGATTAAGCATTTCGAATACTCTAATTCTACTGTCTAAATCGTGTAACTGAATCAGACCAGACACTTGGAAGACTAAATTTGGAAACCAGCAGACAACAAAAGTGCCGATGATAAGCGCCGAGGTTTTCAGTGCCTTAGTGTTGTGCAATGCGTCTTTATGAAGCGCTGTGCCCTCTGTGCTTACACGTCGCACAATACAAAATATTCTTGTATAAATGTATAACATGGCGACAGAACAAACTGCCACAGTGAATATCACAAAATATTCCGCCTGGAAATCAGAAAAGTTGGTAATTTCACAAAAATTTAAATATTGGAATTTCTCCGACTTTTGAAATCCCCCAAAGAAGGAAGAAAATCCACACAGAAATCCTATTATCCATAATATGATTATCATGAAGTTCGTCCGACAGCGGTTTAAAAGATGCACATATCGATAAGGCATCAAGATCGCTATATAGTGATCTATAGCTATTGCTAAAAGGTTCAACAGCGACATCATGTTTGCCATTTTGTGGAATGACAAGACACAAACTTTAATGCAGGCGGAGAGGAGACGGGAATTAGAATCGGGATCTTTTGATGAAGATGGCACATTGAAATGGTTGTTAACATCGTGCATAAATACACTGACTGAGACGAGAATATCGGATGCTGCGAGACTTATTATCACTTTGGTATGTGACGTCGAAGAGATTTGTGACGTAGCCATGATGGACACAACATTGAACAACAATGCAACAACACACAGAATAAAAGTCACAATAATCTCGGGCCGAGCCAAGTCCTCCCCTTCATACTGCTTCACGAAGGTAGAGTTGGACCTGTATGAAGCACTGAATCTTGATAAATTCAGACACAATCTTATTACGTATCTGATGTTAGTTCCATTGTATGCGTTTTGGCCCTCCTCACATAACCAATCCATTCGCCGGTCCGGCATCGTTACTCCTCCATTAACCATAGGCAAGTTTTCTTACTTTTGAGAACAACCATTCTGCTCGCCTTTACGACTGAAATAATAAATACAACTCCGTTTACACCACGGAATAAATACTGGCAAGATCGGATATATTCAACTTACGTCATTTCCATATTTTCCAGTCAAAACCTTATAATAGTTAATAATAGACAATGAAATGGGCGGGTAAAACTTGACACGGACTTCTGAGAAAACCCTGGATTGAAATTCCGGTTCGAAATTCATCTTCCTGGTTTATTTCAGTTTTTTATTACTCATATAGACCCCATACTTCCACTCAATCTGGTTGAATTAAAACAAGTCAACTGAGTAAAAGGACTTCGAGTGACCCATTACGCTTCAAGTCTTACCAAGGTACACAACTATTGTTTAACATAATATATTTAAAACAAACTGTGATATCTTGCTCTAGAATTCATTGCAGAAAGGCAGACAGACAAACACAGGACAAAGTGATCCCACTGCAGGAGACACAGAAAATATTCTGATTATAATTATTAGCATATAACTAAAAAGGACAACGACCATAAGCATGTATTCATTCATTTTAATTTTTTATACTTCATAATGATATTAAATGACATATTTTACAACGTACATCTGCAATACAGCAAACTCAAATTCTGTAATAAGTCATTCAACAAGTAGTTTATTATTTTCTTCTGTCAATCAGTTATCTTGCATTCATTTTATATATACCTCTGTTTGAGTTCAAAGTCAGTTAATGTGCACTCAAATAAAGCTCATTTTAAAAAAAAATCGGGTAAGAAATTTTTTAGATTATTCCAGTAATAAGTTTTTGCAGTGGTTTATAGATTTTTACTGATGCACGTACACGTAATTCCCCTTGGTTTTCGGTAAATAGCCAACGGGAAAATATTGCTCAAATATTGACCTTTTCAAGTCTTGGGTTACGTTGTACATGTATACTTTCATTTTAATAGAATAGAGATATATTATTTAAGAAGTAATCAATCATTTACTAAAATGCACAAGCTCAATCCACTATATTTTTATACCGTTCACCAAACTAAGCGAACCGTTCATAAAGCGAACAGAACAAAAAGAATTATCTGAAATTATTGTTCTTTCATACTTTTAATTACTTAGTAATGCCTATATTTCTTAACATTTCTCGGATATTATATTATTGGATGTTCTTCCTTCATTTTGTATTACATATGACATTTTCGTGTAAACCGTGATTTTGGAATAATATTTTTTTTTCATTTCATTACTTTAAAATGAAATGTATGGAAAGGCCAGTGATTAACTGCTTCCATGAATAATTCATATTGTGTACAAGTTCACCTTGGATGGCACGGATGTGATCTGCATGTCACATCTAACATGAATGTGACTTGCATGTCATTTCTTGTGGCCTATTTTGTTTTGATGTGCCATCTTTTTGCTAACTTTTTCATATGAAGTTTTCATTGTCTTGTCTTTCAGATACTTTTTCTAGTCAGTTTTGGGGGATCAGACATCATCTTATTTTACGTAACTGCTAATCAAGGCTTGTGAATCTGATCCCCTTCTTGTTTGTTAAATTGTTCACATTTATACCGTCATTTTAATAAATGACATTATTCATCTCTATAAAAGTGTTTTATTTGACTTGTACTAAATTAGCAAAAACAAGCTGCGGTGAGCTTGCATATAAGCATAAGAATACATAAAACGAATTATGCATAAAATGAAACAATTACATGTACTCTCTAAAAAGAAATCCGTTTTGTAATATGCAAGTGGTGTAGTAGCATGTTTCTGTATAATCTAGAATGTTATAGTCGAATTTTTACATTGTTCAGCTAAATATGCAATCTTTTCAACGGTCTATATCAATAGGATGATTTAATACTTTCTTTACATGTTTTTACCTAAATATGTTTGTCTACCAGGATCCCAAGACGTTGATACCAATTTTACACGAAGGGAAAACTTAACAATAAATTGATACAGTAAAAAAAACTGTTTTCGTGAATTTAATTTTTACCGATTTTACAGGGCTGTCTTGTTATAGCTGCAGATCTGTAGCGTTATGGTTTTATATATTTGTCTTTGACCTGATAACACTACAGATCCCGTTATGCAAAAAAGGTGCAATTTACGGCGCAATATGTTTTGCACCAATTTGGGGAGCATTTCTCCACCTTCTAGTTTTGGTAAATCAACCACCTTTCACTCCCTAATTCTAGGCACATTCTGTAGCCAATATGTTTATTTTATTCAACTCCCAACCATTTATAGTTGTCTCTAAAGGCAATAAACTCGCTTGAAGTGAATTTTCAGCAATCTAACAAATAATTTTAATCAAGCGATTTTATTACTTGTATAGACGACTGTAAAGGATTTGGAGATGGATAAAATATACAGATTAGTTAAAAACAACAAGCCTAGAATTAGGGAGTGAAAAGAAGTTAATTAACCTATGCTGGAAAGTGAAGAAAATCTCCCCAAAAGTGCGCCAAAAATTTTGTGCCGTAAATTGCACCTTTTTTGCATTGCAGGATCTGTAGCGTTACGGTCAAAGACAAATACTATAAAACCATAACGCTACAGATCTGCCGCCAGTCTTGTTATACATAACGTACCCAGTTCTTTCATCTTATCTCTTCTTCCTCACTGTCATTTCCCAAAGTCCTTTTAGAAACTATAGATTAAAAGAAGAACATAAAGAAGCATCATGGACCAGGTCTTTTGGCAAAAGTAATAGGCAAAGAAATATTTCAATTTGAATGAGTTTTAATAACTTTCACAAATAACGTTTTTATTAAGTTATTCTGACTCAATTCGAACTTTGTTCAGAAAGCTTGAGAACAATGCCAAAAATCGTTTTTACTAGTTTAAAAAATGAATACGGTATTTTTAGAAGTTATTGATTAATTATTGTGTAGAGTTTCATTCCATTCAATTTTACAGAAATCAATTCAATCAATTTAAAATCAATATGTTTCGATGTTTCGTTACCCTTACTACGTCAAAACATAGCGTCATGAGGTTTTCAAAATACATTTTACGCACTCTGGTCAAATATCCATTTACTTTTTTTAGTAAATGGATATTGGATCAGAGTGTGTAAAATGTACTTTGAATTAAAATTTAATTTGCTGACAATTTTTCAAGTACCATTATTTTGTTTGCGAACGTTTTATTTGACCTTTTTATACATACCGCGTAACTGAGCTACCATAAGGTCAGTAACTGTGAAACGCCTCCTCTTTCTAAAACCTTGCCTACTAAAAAAAGTTTTGGAAACATTTGTACATATCCATTTTTTTTTTACACATCGTTCTTGTTATTCATCAGGGTCTACACACTCATATGTCCTTAGGGCCATTTACACGCACATGAAAGACAAGCTTGAGGCATAATTTGTGCTTCCTCAAGCATTTTCAGAGTTAAGTTTGGAGTTTTCCAGATTACAAAAAATGATGTTGATTTTTCTTGACACTATCAACTTGTATTTTTTTTTAATTCAAAGAAATGGGGGGAGTTTTCTTTTTTAAGTACTGCATTTAGTTTATATGTAAGCTTAAATTAAACTTAACTTTAACTTAAATTTGGATGCTGATACTGAGAAGCTACTGAGCATTAAGAACACATCACCTTACAATGCAAATTTGCTTTATAATTTTATTCCGTACAACACGAAATCATATAGCAAAGAAAAAGAATTTACACTTTGATATATGAGTGCATAATATTCTAGTGCATAAATTTCACTGTGTGTCAGCCTAATCTTTTTTCTTCTGCTTAAGTGACCTGAGTTGACCCCGATTTTGAACGATCCTCATAACATTGAAAAGAAAATAGATATCCAAAAAGGTTTAATTGTAAGTGGTTACTGATTGTCATTTTTCTTCTTTATTTCATCCTCCCATTCACCATGTCTTGATACCCTCCATCAGACATAACAATTATACTATAGCTATCCATTATGGAGGGAATACAAGAAGGAACATCTGTACACGAGGATATTAATCAACTCCTCAAAATTTTACTTTTCTTTGATTTAAGTGTACAGTGGATTTTTATGTGTGTCAAGTACATGCATCTTGAAAATAACAGTCTGATAATACTTTTTCTACATATTTTGTTCTTTTTAATGGTAAATTAGCATTTGCAGATAAGTATTTAATGTAATGTGGAGAGAGTAAGATATAAGGAATTATCTTTTTACACCTTTTTTGACGAGTCTATCCTGCAGAAACTAATAAATCATGCTAAATGTCGTGTGTTCTCTCCATGGAAAAATGCAACTGGATTTATTCTGAAAAAAAAAGAAAACAAGTACAATGCATGAGGAAAAATGAGAGAATATCTGCTGGGATCGCAAATTCAGAAATTTAAAAGTGTGGAATTTTTTTTTATTATTCTCTGATATTGTCTTTAAGATAAGGTTTTTTTTTAGATATGTATAAATATCGAAACCCAAAATTAAAAATTAATTAGCTGATTATGATTTTATTTCATGAACAATGTTTTGTTTATTTTCAAGAGCATTTAAATGTGATTAAGACATGTTGAAGACACATTTCCTTTAACTTAATACTTTACTTACAATTGGGACTAGCAGAAAATATTATCTGAAGTCAAAAATTGTTGTTATGCAATTGCCTTAGATATATTCTACTTTAGGTCTATGGTAATTACATTTTTAACTCTTAACTTGAAAAGTGGGATGGTATAAAGTTATCCCGGATGTGCATTCAGCTGTACGTCCGTCCGTCCGTTCGTCCGTCTGTTACGCTTTGGGGTATCTCTCTTTTATCCACAACTTCTCTTAAACCATTGAATGAAATTTAATTAGAGTTTCACAGAATTTTTATAACATGCCATTACATATAGAAGGCGGGGTTATCATTTAGTGAGTTTAGTGCTCACAGCACACTCTAGTTTAAAAGATACACAATCATGTTTTAATAAGATGAGTATATATGTGAAATAGTTTAAAAGTGATTGATTATTAGTCGATGACGTGTGTAATTTTTTTTTGGAAAATAATGGCTGCAGCATTTCTTTGATCATTGTAATTACCGCAACTGTAGTAGAATTTGCTCAAATTAACAGAAACTTTATACTGATTACTCAGCTACGTTGTATTGATATTTTTTGTAGTTTCAAAAATGGAAATTAATTTCCCGCGGGTCATATTATTTAAGTTGTAAATAGTGCCTAAATATATGGCTGCACATGGGGTATAGGATTCAGACCTAATTTTCTTGGAAGATTTTATCTGCGTTGCCATTTTGCGGACCGACGCGACTCTTTTATTGCACTGTATCAGATTTAAAATGTTGATTTATATAATCATACTATATGCTTCTGTCTCTATGCAACCCATAGATAACTGCAAACCACCACGCTGTTAAAAACTTGCTTAAAACCTATATTGGTAAGACACATCAGATGTTAACAATAAGGAATTTTAAAAGTATAAAACATTTCTACCTAATGAACGGTAAACAAGTTAATGCTTTGCCAGTAAGTATTTCAAAAATTCATGTACCCAAACTTAATAATCATGGTTCAACACTAAATAACATTTGTTCAATCATAGGATTTTTATCTTTTTACCCATAACTGGTACAATATGCATTGTTGCAACCACTATTGAAATAACGACCACTATTGAAATAATGATATCAATAGTGATTGAGAGTGCATTTCAATAACAGACATATGTAATAACCACAATTGAAATACGATTACTATTGAAATTATTATTTCAATAGTGGTTGAGATTTCATTTCAATAACAAACATAGATAGTAACCACTATTGAAATACAGCTACTATTAAACTAATTATTTCAGTAGTGGGTGAGATTCATTTCAATAACAAACATAAGTTGCAACCACTATTGAAATAATGTTCACTTTTGAAATAAAGATTTCAATATGGATAAAATTATTGATTTCAATAGTGCTTTGAACAATGAATCCAATATATATTGAAATAATTATTTCAAAAGTTGCTAACACGGTGAAACTTTTCTTTCAATATTGGTATTTCAATGGTGGTTGAAACCTATGGTTACCATATTGAAATGCACTCTCACCCACTATCAAATAATTATATCAGAAGTGCTCAAATTTCAATAGTGGTTGAAACCTATATTTATTATATTGAAATGCACTCTTACGCACTATTGAAATAATTATTTCAATAGTGGTTACTATTTATGTTTGTTATTGAAATGCACCCTCACCCACTATCAAAATGATTATAGTGGTAGTATTTCAATAGTGGTTATTACCTATGTTTGTTATTGAAATGCACTCTCAACCACTATTGATATAATTATTTCAATAGTGGTCGTATTTCAATAGTAGTTACTAACTATGTTTACTGTTGAAATGCACTCTCAACCACTATTGATATAATTATTTCAATAGTGGTCGTTATTTCAATAGGGGTTGCAACAATGCATATTTCATATAAAATAATATTTGAAACAATAACTAAAAGTGTTAATGACCAACAAAATACTTTCAAGAACGTAGGATTGCATGAAAACTAATCATTGCACGTGTGTATATTCACAAGAAAGCACCTCAGATTACTGACTGATATCGGACAACTCACCGATATCAGACTACTCCTAATATCAGACTACTATCTTATTTCAGATTACATACTTATACAGAACTGCTCACTTGTACCAGACTACTTATTTATTACAGACTACTGACCGAAATCAGACTACTCACTGGTATCTACAAGACTTGACACTTAATTAAGAATTCTCTAATATTAGAACATAAACTTACACATAGCAGATGCCGAAAGCATGACACAGTTGTTTAGAGCAGATCTGCTCTAGAGTCCAAAGTAAGGAGTTGAGCCTTTTATTACATATCGCGGTTTCGAATTCCATTGTGGGACGAGCAGTTCAGTTCTTCGGATGAGACAGTATAAACCGAGGTTCCGGATCGCAGTAGGTGCAGGCACCAAAAGATCTCTCCCTACTCAGGTGCCGAGTATAGCACAAATTTTGCACCCTTCCACCGGCAAATGGTGGCGTCTCCATATGAGTGAAAATTCTCTAGAGGGAAGTTTAACAACATACAAACAAATAAAACCTAATAAGTAGAATGTCAAAAATGAATTTTTAGATTGACAGAGCAAAGGAAAGCATAAGTGTAATATTGTTCTATCATTCTATTGGTGTTAATGACCATTCCTTTTCTTTTTGAGTGAATTGACTTTAGTTTCGTACATTTAAGAACATATTCGATCTGTGGAAATAACAATAATAGAATAGATGTTTTCTTACAATAATTAAAGCTTTAAATCTTAGGATATACAATAATTCTGTTAAATAATAAAGCTTGAATTTTAATTATCTACCTGTAAGTAAGTTTCCCTCGTAAACTTCGTGTATTTATTTTCCAGTGTGTGCACAGTTGTTTTTTTACTGCATTCTTCTCAACTTTTTTTAACGTATTTCTTTTTAAGGTTAACCTCACAAAAAGGGAAGAATAATTATATAACTACACCGGGTATAATTCAGCCAAAACCAACATAGTCGAGAAAACGATTCTAGAAGGATTATAAGTGCTAATATGGGAGACCATGGTTTTAGAATATACTGTATAATTTCAAAAAAAAAAAAGGTTTACAAGTCTACTGAATGATGTTTTAGCGGTTATTATTCTTGTTTGACTTCGAATATTATAACACTGTTAAAGTGTCTTTAAGTACTTACATCTTAACAGATTACATTACAAAGATGCCGTTTGTCTACCGGTAGTTTGTCTACAAAGCGTTCTATTTCCTTTTTGTACAAAAGCATTTTCTTCTTCTTTATTGTCAATTGAACATATGTAAATATTTGTTAATGTATATGTAAACAAAACATGCCCATCTAATTAACCCAATAATTATGCTACCTGTATCCTTTCTCCCCTAGTGGCGCATGGGGACTCCATAGAGCACCACCAATCACTACTTTTAGCTGATGTTGTTTCTGCTGCATTATCAAAGAGCTTGTTTTTTATGTTCCCAAAAGATCAAGCACGTAGCAAACATCCACATTTTCTTTCCTTCGCAATAAACTTGTACAATGGATGGGTGCAAATTAAGTTAGCAAAAGCAGCTGTCTAGAGACACATAATACTAACACTATTTCTACTCACTTACAGCTTTGCTCTTCCTGTTTCAATAATCCCCCTCCAAAAATACTTTCACGTATTGTAGGCAATGAGTTTTAAATTTAGATTTAAAATTAATGAACGATATCATTTCATTGATTATTGTATGCACATATGCATGACTTTTCTTGAAAAATAAATATTATTAAATCACAATCAATGTACTTGTATTGATAGTTTAATAAAAAAATTTGAATTATTAGATGAAGAATGCAAGTTCCTGTCAGATTATAACCCTGCCAATGAATATTTAGATGATAGCTCACATTTCCCTGTAAGTTGGCATCTTTATGCTGTAAACTTCAAGATATACATACTTCATTGCCTATTTTTTTTTATGATAATAAATATATTTTAGACGATGTCGTTTATTTTTTTTAATCGATTATTATTTTTTTGAAAGTTACTTTTTGGCTAATGCATCAAAAGAAGTGTGTTTAAAAAAAGTAAACTTGACATAATTCGTTAAACTAATGATCATAAACAGTGCTTAGGAGGAGAGAGTTACAAATTCTCAGACACCTGGCTTACATATGTATCTTAAATCCCAAATTATTTCTTGATATGCGCAGTTCATGGATATACCAGGAGATAATAACCAGACAACTTGCATCGCACCATGAAGAGATTAAAAAATAACATTTCCAAGATACACTTTATGATTCCTCCATGTGCATGTTGTATTTAATCAAAATTTATCGAATGAAAATACAACAGAGAGCATTGTACCTCAAGCGCAAATCTTGTTTATACATTACAAGAAAAAAAAAAAGAAAAGGAAAAGAAAAGCCACTCGTCGTAGATTTCAAAGAAGTTCAAAAAAGAATTTTTTTAATCTTTAGAACAGTTTTGTTCAATATTTACTTTAAAATAAAAAAAGATTTTAATTTTTTAAATTTTGATTTCAATTTTTGTTTAGAGTCTCAGGAGAAATCACAGGCTGAGAAAAAGGAGCGGGCTCAGTATAACCGAGAGGACCACAAGGAGATGGAAAAGCTCTAAAAAACATCAATCTTACTGCAGAATAAATCCACCTTAAAAATTTTGTTTAGTTAAACTTTTTATGTTAACAATCTGAACATTTTGTAATCGGTAAATTAATGGAGATCGGAACCACAGAAGGGAGACCACAGCTCCCTCCAGGATATCGGTAGTAGAGACGGATTCAGGGCTATGTACTTCGTGTCCCTCAGTATCTTTACTACTACTATTGTATTTAGGGACATATTACTAAATTATGCAATTGCTGCATTTTGGTGAACTGTTATAATAGAAGTCGAAATTTCTCATTCTAGATCTACGACATTTGCATTTTTGTACCGCAGTAATTATACGTCCACCCAAGTAAAAGCAAATATAAACTTTTTTAAAAAATTGTTTGCATTTAATATTTTTGTCATTTAATTAAATTGTATCAATTTTAAATCTATGAAATATTCAATGTAAAATTACATTGGCTTTAATTGACTTTAATGGGTGGTAGTAAATACAAGAGTTGAAATATGACAATTCAGTAGTTAAAGAGGTGGCATTGGACAGGCCCGATATACTTTACTGCATCTTTCTCAGCCACCTCCCCCTTTTCCCTCCCTGTTCCTTTTTTTCTTAACTTCTTTTTAATCTCTTCTTCCTCTCTGCCATTTTCAACATGTACATGTATATCCGCCACCGATATACTTTTGGTAAGTCCTTCTATAGCAACTATAGATGTAAAGAAGTACATGAATACGCATAATTGACCAGTTCTATTTGGCAAAAATAATGGACAAGGAAATATGAATAACATTTGAATGATTTTAAGAAATATCACAAATAACAGTTTTTGTATTAAGTAATTATGACTCAAAACGAGCGTTGTTGAGAAAAGTTCGAGGACAATGTCAATCTTTGTTAAGTTAATTTAAAAATGAGCATAATATTATGTGTAAAATTTGTTTTGTTGATGTGTGAAGTTTCATTTCAATCGATTTAATAGAAATCATTTTATTTAATTTTAATATCAATATGTTTGGTTACCCTGGAGCAACTATGACGTCAAAAACAGCGTCAAGAGTTCCAATATATTTAATATAATCTGGTCCAATATCCATTTATTAAAAAAGTTTCTTTAGATTGAAATTTATTCTGCCAACAACTGTTCCAGTATCATAATTTTGTTTGTAAATGTTTTATTTTACTCTTTTATACCGAGTAACTGAGCTGTCAAAACGTCAAGGTACTGTGAAACGTCTTTCTCTTTCCATGACCTTGTCTATCAACTGAAAGTTTTGGCAAGATTTTCACAGTTCCATTTTTTTTTTACAAACCGTTCTTGTCAGATACATGTACAGAGTCTACATCGTTCAGATGTCCCCTGGGCCACATTTACACACACATGAAACACAGGTTTTTAGCAAATTTCCTGCCTTCTCAAGCAATTTCAGAGTTTACTTTGGACTTTTCCAGAGTACAACACAAAATTGTATCGTTAACTGCTGTTCCGCGACGTTCTACGACGTCCCTTTTTTGCATTTTTTAATGAAGACTACCTATCTAAGACAGCTTCTGAAATTGATTTCAATTCCACGTAAAAAAAATTTCATTCATAATTTGGAATAAGAAGGATGTTCATTTATTGTTTTTAACCTTCTAGATTTTTCTTCGTTTTTGTACCATTTTTAAAACGATATGGCTACAAGCATATGTTTCGGTATTGTTTGTAAAGAGGTTGTTGCAGAAACTCGCGATTATTCCCTGTGTATCGAGAAGGGCATTTAAATACCTGTGTTATTATATAAATATTGCATGTATTTGAGTGTAACATTGAAATTTTCACCCCAAGAAAATGGTTTTCGAGGGGTGAAAATTTTCAATGTTACACTCAACTACATGCAATATTTATCATATTATTCTGAATGTTTTATACAAATATATATATCAGTGAACCGTGCGCACATGAATTCTGCACAGTCGCTATTTTTTGGAATATCACCCGTCGTCAAGCAATGTTAACTGTTGCTATGCAGGAGGCTTCATTATTCAGCGGGTAATAGTGTTTTTTAACAAATGTTTCTCGACCAATCAGCTTCAACTAATTTACATGAAAGTACAATATGTCTAAATGTTTACGGCGGGTATTCCCTGCTTCTTAACATCTTAAGTTTATATCATACAAATTTTTTTCACATAGGAACTGACTGGCAACCTTTTAGTGAACGTTATCCTTTTTAGTTTATTAAGTTTTTAAATCATATATATCACTATCGCCATTTTGCACGAGAAAGGTTAGAACAATAAAAACCACAATGGCTGGTGCACCTTGCACAGCATTTTGAAAGATGTACTGTAGACACCGTGCAAAAATATTTTTCATGAAATAAAATGTCCCATAATCACACTGTTAGTGCTACATCTAAAACATTCCATTTGTTTCAAATCAAATCTTGGATACTAAATAACAGTCTGACCGAATGTTAATCAAAAGGAGTAAAGAACTGTATGTAAAAAATTAATTATTTAAACAATACTTCATTTTCCCAGACAAAAGTAAATAAAGCATTATGGCATTAGTTTTAAGTCATAGTATATCAAGGAAAACAATAATTACTCATTTACTTATTGACATTCTCTCTCTCTCTCTCTCTCTCTCTCGTGCGCGCACGCACTCTTTCTCTTAATATAGATATTTCATTGCATTTCCATAACAAAAAAATAAAAAAAATGAAAATAAAATTAAGAAAAAAAATATGCAAAAAATGACCCACTCCAGGATTCGAACTCGTGCTCTGGTAAATTAATAGAAAGAAGTCCGTCAGCATATCCACTATAACATTTCGTACACGATAGTGAAATGTTGTTATTTACTGTGCACATTTTGCATTTCGTATGGAGAATAATTTTTATTAAATTTTTGCGTTTTTAAAAAATGTGGCTCTTTGAAAAAAAAATCGGAAATAGCAGTTTTGAAGAAAATCCCTTCCTCTTTGTGCATATATCAAAAGTATTTTGTTTCAAGGAGGCAATTTTTCAGAATAATGGGGATTCCCTATTTAAAAAAACGGAAAATCTGATATATTTTGTTGTGAGACTAATTTAAACTTCAATTTATGGTAAATTGGAAGTCAACAGGCAGCTTGCAAATATTGTTCCTCATTGTACTTTATATACTATTGCATTTGAGAAAAAAATAATATCAGTTTCTGTTACATATTTTTTTTTCTTTAAATCTGCTACACATTTAGGGAAAATAACAAAAGAACTGCAACACCCTCTTCCAAAATTGACCTGCTCCCCGACCCCATTTCCGCATTCTTTTACTCTAAATAAGTTTGAAATAAATCGTGATATCTTTAAAGTTTTTCGTGTGTGAAAAATTAATTGAATTTATTGTAGAAACGTTTAACTACTAAAACTGGCAATGGTATGTCGATAATTAAAACAAAAAGATACGACAGAAGTCCACAAACTTTCCTAACAGCCCTCGTATATGTACAATGTAGACAGCAATTCATCTACATCTAAAATTTGTAAAAATGATTGATTATCCGGATTCAACTATTGTTCGATAGTGAGTCATTAATTAAATTTTTTTCAAGGTGAAGCAATTAAGCTAATTTAAAAATTATTTAGAATTTTATCAAGTTCAGTAATAAACTTCATCTGCCCAAATAAAAAAAAACTGATTGATGTGTTAGGTCAACTTAGAAATAAATCAAGGTAAACTCCCCAGCAAAAACCTGCTTTACTTTCCGTTAGCGTTTAGAAGTAAAATGTGGTAAATCCAGGGGGACAAGCATACAGACAGACAGACAAAGAGGTAGTCTTGAGTCTCCATAGGTTTCACTTGTAGCTAGGGGACTAATAATCAGGGTATTTAATAAACAAGAATCAAAGTAAATACTGTACATATTAAATATCATGCTACAATACATAAATTTCATATATCAACATACGTCATAGCACTATCTTTCACAAGAATTATGGAATTTTACGAGTAAAATTTCTTAATGACAATAATTACAATGTATCTTTAAAATAAATACAAATTTTGCATTAAAAAGGGAAATTTTCATAAAGGATTTTACTATTTTTTTTTTTATTTTACATTAATCATTGACTTCTCAAAACATTTGGCTACATATTTCTCATTTTTATCAGTTGAATGAACCTTTCGATCGTCCAGTTTATTTTTAGTTATCGATGCTGTTGTAGATAACAATGTCAGTGTACTGCTGAGTAGCGGAATACCTGAAGTAATGTGTACTCTGACCCTCTGAAATTACAGTCAAAACACCGGGATATCTTTAACTTATCTAGATAAGTGTTTCAAATGTACGTAAATTGATTCGTGTCTTTCTGTGATTCTGCCATTCCACAGTAACTATATGTAACATTTTATGTTTATAATGCTTTCACACTGATACAAATGTTGCAAATTCTAAAAACAAAAACCTCTTTATTAACTGCGTAATATGCTCATTAACTGTAGGTTAACATGGTTAATAACGTTTTGCGTTCATAAGACTAGTAAGCATTTTTAATGCTAAAACGGAAACAGTTAGGGGATCAGTAGTCTGTATATATGTTAAGAAGAAATATTTCATATTTCCTCAACTTTATTTTTGATATTGTAAAAATGAAGTTCATGTTCACTACATGTAAATCTAAAACAATTTACAACATAGACTGTATTTCGGGGTGAGATTCTCGGGGTTCGTTCGATACCAGCGTCGACCGCTTTCTGGCCAGGAGCTCTGTCTTTGATTGGCTATAATTATTATCGTCGTACATTTTTGGGTTCTTATATCCACAGAACCTTGATAATAACCGAAAGTACCCTTTCTGTACAATTCTTAACCTTGCTGCATATATGATTGGGTCACAAACGGAATTCACCACAACAAGAATATATAAATATCTGTTGGCACGATAAAGCGTTTCGTATACCCTATTCCTACTGTCTAAAGCGTGTAACTGAATCAGAACAGACACCTGGAAGACTAAATTCGGAAGCCAGCAGACAACGAAAGTGCCGATGATAAGCGCCGAGGTTTTCAGTGCCTTAGTGTTATGCAGTGCGTCTTTATGGAGCGCTGTGCCCTCTGTGCTTACACGTCGCACAATACAAAATATTCTTGTATAAATGAATAACATGGCGACAGAACAAACTGCCGCGGTGAATATCACAAAATATTCCGCATGGAAAACAGAAAAGTTGGTAATTTCACAAAAATTTAAATATTGGAATGCCTCCGACTTTTGAAATCCACCAAAGAAGGAAGAAAATCCACACAGAAATCCTATAATCCATAAAATGGTTATCATGAAGTTTGTCCGACAGCGGTTTAAAAGATGCACATACCGATAAGGCATCAAAATCGCTATATAGTGATCTATAGCTATTGCTAAAAGGTTCAACAGCGACATCAAGTTTGCCATATTGTTGAATGACACGACAATAACTTGAATGCAGGCGGAGAGGAGCCGGGAATTAGGATCGGGATCGTTTGATGAAGATGGCACATTGAAATGGCTGTCAACAACGTGCATAAATACACTGACTGAGACGAGAATATCGGAGGCTGCGAGACTTATTATCACTTTGGTATGTGACGTCGAAGAGATTTGTGACGTAGCCATGATGGACACAACATTAAACAACAATGCAACAACACACAGAATAAAAGTCACAATTGTCTCGGGCCGCGCCAAGTCTTCACCTTCATCCTGGTTTTCAAACAAGGGAACGAACGTAGAGTTGGACCTGTATGAAGCATTGAATCTTGACAAATTCCGACACAATCTTATCACATATCTTAGATTAGTTCCATTGAATGCGTTTTGGCCCTCCTCACATAACCAGTCCATTCGCCAGTCCGGCATCGTTACTCTTCCATTAATCATATGCAGTTTTTCTTACTCTTGAGAACTACCACACTGCCCGCCATTTTGGCTGAAAAAAAAATAAATACAACTGAGTTAACACTACGGAATATTAACTGGCAAGATCTGAAATATACAACTTACGTCATTTCCATATGTTACAGTCAAAACTTTATAATAGTTGATAATAAACAATGAAAAGGGCGGGTAAAATTTGACACGGACTTCTGAGAAAACCCTGGATTGAAATTCTGGTTCGAAATCCATCTACCTGAGTTATTTCATCTGCTGTTTTTATTACTGATATGAACCCCATACTTCCAATCATTCTGGTTGAATTAAAACAAGTCAACTGAGTAAAAGGACTGCGAGTGAACCATTACGCTTCAAGTCCTACCAAGGTAGACAACTTCTGCTTATAATAAATTGAAAAAAATAACTTTAATATCTTGCGCTTGAATTTATTTCGGACAGGCAGACAGACAGACACAGGAAAAAGCGATCCCATTGCAGGAGACACAAGAAATATTCTGAATATAATTATTAGCATCACTAAAGAAGGACAACGACCATTCATGAACAATGATAAAAAAAGACAGATGCTTCTTATTATCATGCATAGTTTGTAATAAATCATAATGGATCATTATTAAGTAGGAATCATATCTCAAAGATAAAAAGGCGAATATTGTTGACCTTAATGAATTGGGCACGTAAGTAGAACATAAATAAGTGTGATATAGCACATGTACTTGAATTTAAATACATTTAGGGTTTCGCACGTTTCAATGGCTTTATCAGACGACTTTTAGTAAGGTTAAACCCATTATACAATATAGTGTATGCAAGAGATAAATTAGGGCCAACCAACATATTTCAGCTACTACCGAAAACGTCCCGTAATCTAGAATAAATAAAACTCAAGGTAACGATATTGTTCATTATAAATACTAAATAAGAGAAGTAAAACGTTTTAAAAAATCGTGGTTAAGAGCCGGTGAAACGTATAAACACTTATAAAATACTACACCTTTGGCGATTTTGAGAAAACATCCATCAACATCCAAACTAATCTCATTTCAAATTGATACAAAGCACACTATACAAAAATCTCAGTTTAAATTGATACAAAATACACGATACAAAAAGGGAGTGTTAGAAGATAATTATGACAGCTTTTTGAGAAAAAAAACGTTTTCTCTTCAGATAGCAGTTGGCGATACGATGTTTTGCCAAGGCCAAGTAAATATCATTTCCTTGTAAAAAGAATATGTGTACGTATCATTGAATTATTGTTATTAATTTTTCATGTTCTTTGAGAATATGAGATGTATATCTGTGTAATAAAAATACAAAACAATTACTCGCCAGGCATCGCGTCATCATGCGCAGGCCTTAAACAAGTCTGTTTTGCATCTTTTACTTTCATTTCAAAGCTGGGGCATGTAAATCACCGCCTTCTTGTTTCCACACGACCCTGCATAAACTTAATTTAGATTCAGGTTAACCTAACTATTGAGCTGAGTGTGTAGAATCTTCCAGATGCAATATCATGCGAACTACAAGAAATGGTTATGTACACTTAGGCTGTTGAACCCCCCCCCCCCTTCCCCTTGTTTGATAACAAAGATTGAGGACAGATATAAAATAGATAAAAAATATATATAATAAAAAACGAATGCAGGCCAATTTTTTTTTTTTGGGGGGGGGCTATTTTAGTTGTAAACATATAAAATTTCAAAAATATTAAGAAATGGTAAATTAAACTTTCTATAATGTTGAAAAGTTACCTTTCTGCGATTTCTCTACTGTGCAATTTAGTCAAGCTTAATTTGTTCATAGTTGACGTTCCAAGGGAATTATAATCATGATCATGTACACTAATCTCATATTTGTGCAGCATGGTACATGTATCATTATGTGGAGAACAATTTATTATGGCAGTAAAAATTTGACATTATGAAAATAGATCGCTTTTTTTTTATTATTATTTACCAAGGATAATCATGTATGTTGTCCGGACAGTTGGCGTATTTATTTAAAATTTGTCGATTTTCAACCGATTTTAAACAATATACCTCTGAATTGTCCCAAAAACATGTTTTCATGTAACCGAATAAGTTATTATTTTTTTTTATTATTATTTACCAAGCTTTAAGGATAATCATGTATGTTGTCCGGACAGTTGGCGTATTTATTTAAAATTTGTCGACTTTCAACCGATTTTAAACAATATACCTCTGAATTGTCCCAAAAACATGTTTTCATGTAACCGAATAAGTTATTTTTTTTATTATTATTTACCAAGCTTTAAGGATAATCATGTATGTTGTCCGGACAGTTGGCGTATTTATTTAAAATTTGTCGATTTTCAACCGATTTTAAACAATATACCTCTGAATTGTCCCAAAAACATGTTTTCATGTAACCGAATAAGTTATTTTTATTATTATAAATTATAGAAATCGTTGAAGGATTGACTGTCATTTGAGAATGATGCCTGGAGTCAGCGCATTTAACATCAAATAATAACTGAGGACAGTTGCTAATAACCGTGTTTATCTTGAAATATTTGTTTACTAACAATGATTTTACGTCAATCTCTGTTACAAAAACACCAGCTGTTCTTTCTAAAATTACAAAAAATTATAGGCACATGTGTTTAACAAAATCTCGGTTGAATGTACCTAAATGTACCCAAGAGACATTCTCTACAGAGCTGTCAAGACCAAGGGGATACATGTTTGCATTTTGTCACTAATAAATAAATCTCAGTTTTTTAATAATTTCTTCGATATAACCTTGAGTTTATCTGGTAGATGTAATCAAATGTGCATATATAATGAAAACAAAACATCAGACATCCAGGCTTAAAATGTCTGAGATACGAAATCTAAAGGCATTATTTCATGAAGGAGAATATGAGTTATTAATGGTGTTTTTGCCCAAACTATTTTCATCAGGTTTATGTAAGAGGACTTCAGGATACAATCTTGAGACTATCTGAGACAGAAGTGGCAATTTTAATACGCAAAATGAAATTTTCTACACGGTTGCAACACATGTTAGGCCACATATAAAATTATCAGTGCAGTTGGGGCATCCAAGAATCAGATAAATTTCGAAATTAGAACTGAAGCATAAAATTCAGTGCATGTGGTAGATAATAAAGATGTCAGAAAAATCGATATATACACTGTACAAATATTCATGTAACATTAGGATTTTTTTCTAAACATTGTAATGTTATATATACTACTAGTATACCGATATTTCCCTTGTCGTCGCGGTACTTATTTAACCAGTTAATTTTCTTCATCGTACACAGTTAATTACTTTTCATGAATAATGAACTAGTTAACGACCGTCACACTAGACTCATTAATGAGATTCTATAAAAGAATTGTCATTTGAAAGTAAACTAAATTCTGATATGATAGAGAGAAGATTCCTTTCCTGGAATCCAATGCAGAACTTTAAAAGAGAGACTAATAATGAAAATGGTAAATTCTTACCTTAATTATCCCTGCATAAAAATGTATACAAATGATTTACTAAATCACGTCAAAAAATCAAAGGGTCGAAGAATTCATAACTATTATTACATGTACAATGATTGAAAATGACACATGGAATAGGCTTGTGGCGAAGCTCGACACGGCTCAGTGAACAGATTTTTATCACTATTAGTTCTATGATACATCTACATTCGACGCTGAGACACAATTTGTAGAATAATTCAGGTGAAAAATTCAGATTACATTTCTTTGTACAAGTTTTCGTATAAATGTATTCAAACTTTGACACACTAATTTTTCAGACTACCAGTATAGATAAGGCATAGGTAAATTAACCTGGGAGTCTATTGATTTTTACCTGTTAAATTCTTACCTGTATCCGCGCTGACCCCCGGGGCGGGAGGGGAGTAATCAGTTTTCGTGTATGCGCAGTAGACGCTGTAATGTCCTCTTATTTAACACACAGTAAAACCCACTGGACTTTCTGCCCGGTTGACGACACTACACTGTCACAGGACGCCACCTTTTTATAATACATGTCATCGCTCCATCATCAGAGGTCAGATTGTCTCTCTCGGGCGCGGATCTCATTCACTCGGCGTCTCTTTTTCTAATCGAAACATTTTTGACGGAGTAAACATATCTTTGGAAGCAAGTGTGAGTAATTACACATAAGTAGTCGGTAATTACAGTAGCTCGTCAGTGTTGAATTGAGAGATTACGAGAAATTTTGTTACTCTCTGTGCACTTAGGGGTTAAAAATATGTGCTACTATATGAAACGAACACTCAGAAAAATATGATTTCACAAGGAATGCCTTGGGTTTGTATGATGAAAAATATTTTAGGTTAATCAATGCACGAAAAGGATGCCTATAGGCTGGTCTGATGCTTGCACAGAGCGACAATTGCGGGAGGGTGACCGAATTATTTTTTAAGCTTGAACTTTAGACCTCTAGTTCTAATGATTTCCTTTCAATAGTCGGAGACTTGTTGATAAAATCAAATAAATTAATGTCCAAAGTCTACGTCATTAGAAATACCTTGAGTAGTTCAACCGATATACATGTATATATTGGCGTCTGTGACAAATTTCAAATTAATTCCATTTCGCTCTCTCTCTCTCTCTCTCTCGTTATATTCGTTCACCGATTCTATCTTCTTCTTGTTCTCTCTTTTTATTTCTCTCCCAGTCTCTATTTCTCTGTCTCTTTCATTTTTACATAATTAATGATTTGTTTGCCCTTTCGACATTCTGCTTTATATAATTAAAAGAAAGCAGTGAGGGGACCAGGGCCTACATATTATTACACGTACATAGAGGGTCTTATTTAAAACAGATACTGGTTGAATACATAATTATATGTCGTAACGACTTAACAATAAATGTAATAAAATGCCTTTCCCAATACTTCAATTGTCGATAATTTTGCCATCCGCTGAATATATATAACTACTGAATGTGTTTACAAGGGAATTAACTCTTACTGTTACTGAGATGAAATGTATTTGATATGTCATAATGCCCAAAACTCCTCATTTACAGGCGGAGGTGTGCTACATGTAGATAAGTTCTTCCTTCTACTAAAGGATGCTTCAGATTTTGTCTAACAATAAACACATTTTGGAATGATTGTATGGATACCTGATGTAACGTTTCTCTGTTTGATACAAAGAATTCGCAGGGTTGGAATTCGAGTGACGAATTAGAATATATTAGTTCACAGTATAATTGACGATACCAAACACAATGAATACGATACAAACAAAAACATGTAGTAAAAATCCTCATAAAACCTAAAGGGAACAAAATTATGCAACAAGGAACAAGGATGTAGTGTAAACATAATGTGCCCCCATTTCATACTTTTAATAAAAATTACAAAGTTGATTGAGACAACACCCACCCTAAAATTCTACACTTAAAACTCTTACATTTTTGGGTAGGAAGGATAAGCGGCAAAATATTGTAAACATTGATAACAGCAAATAACAAAGATGGAGAGTGACGTAACTGCAAATTTCATGAACAACACGATGCGTTTGTGAAACAACACGTACGGCAGCTTTTGACAAAGGTAAAGGTTTCATAAATGCAAGTTTAACTCCAAGGTCAAGGTCAAGAGATAGAAAATGTTTTACCCATAGAAAGGACTTGTTTCGATAATTTTACCTATGAAATATAAAAACCCAAGTACCAATCATTCAAAACGTATGGCTAAGTTTAAACTTTTTTTAAATGTTGGTTTTAGTCTAAGGTCAAGATCAAATTAATGGAACCCAGGGCCTAGTCATTAGAAATATACATGTGGAATATGAAAGCCCTAACACAAACTGTTCATTGACACATGCTTTGACAAAGTATAAGTTTTTCAAATTAAGGTCAAACATTCAGGTCAAGGTCAAAATCGGTTTGTACCCAAACAAAAGACTAGTCACTAGGAATACAATTTTGAATTATGAGGACCCTATTAATAACTGTTCAAAAGTTAAGGTCAAGTTTAAAGTTCTTTTTTTTTTAAAATAGGTCAAATTCAAAGGTCAAGGTCAAATGTAAAAACATTTACATCCTTCGAAAAGGTCTTATCACAATTAAAATGTATTGAAATATGAAAGATTTAGCACCAAATTTCAAAAATTATGACCACGATTAAAGTTTGAAAATTTTGTGCAAAAATGAGTAAAACTCAAAGTTGAAGTATAAATGTCAAATATGAACATATCGAAATGAAGGTCTTGTCACAAAGAATACACATATGAAACGTGAAAGTATTTACGATACATGTCACAGGGACATAATAAACTGAGCTTCTTGCTAAAAATGCGGCCCAGTCTAAGAGAGAAATATTTGCTAAAATTTAAAGTTGACAGAAATGTTTTTTCTATGCTTCCTAATCAAACGTTTTTTTTTTAGTTTTTGTCGTCAGTATTTCTCTTAGAGTAGTTTGATCCACTTTTTAAAAACCTTAGCCATAACTTTTGAACAGTTAGAATTCGGGCTTTCATATTTCACAGGGTATTCGATGTGACAAGACCTTCCTTTTGGGCACCAACATTTTTGACCCTTTGACCTTGACCTTTGGAGTTTGACATGCATTTGAGAAAATTCAACCCTTGCCATAATTAAGCTGCCATATGGGGGCAACAGTGTTTCGCAAGCACATCATTTTATTATTATTTTTTTATTTTTGCAAAAAGGGTCAAACTCTAAGTTCAAGATCAAAAGTTCAAATGTTCGTGTCCAAATGACCCACTTTTGCCCACTGGTTTTGGACATATCTTTTGAATAGTTGATGTTAGGACTTTCAAATTTCACATTTGTATTCAGTGTGACAAGACCTTTTCATGGATTTTAACATTTTGACCTTACCCTTTAATTTCAGTTTGAACCCCCCCTTTTTTTTTTTAAAAAAAATTAACCTTGAACTTTTAATGTTTTTTGGAACAGTTTGTACCAGAGCCTTCATATTTTTCAGGTTTCATTGTGACAAAGCCCTCCTTTGGATAGCAACAATTGACATTTTGACATTGGTGCTTGACCTCCTTTTGAAAAAAATATTCTTGGCCTTAGCCTCACTTTTAAACAGGTGTGCTAAAACTTTTTTTTCACAAGCATATACCTTATGACCTTTTGATCATTACCTTGGAATTTGACCTTCATTTCACAAACATTATCCTTGGTCATATCTTTTGGATAGTTAGTATTTTAGCTTTCATATTCATACGTGTATTCATAGAAACATTAAAGCCATATATGGCGTAACTGTTCAAAAATATATATTTTTGAAAAATACAAAATTATGTAAAGAAATATAGTTGATACATTTAAATTAAAGCTTTTCATACAATTCTGAACACGTAGAACACCTCGTTTCATCTAATAATACGATTTTATCTTCTCTGTAATGTGTTATTTAAATATTTTGTATTTTCTTCCGAGTCGGAGAAAATTCCGAGAATCCAAATTAAATTGTAATATCTTTATAACGCAATTGATTTAGCTTTTGTAATTTACGTAAAAGTTCTTTATATAAAGTAATGATACAAATAATAAGTTCTTATAATTTTAGTTTAATAATTTTCACTGTACATACGCCATAGATGGCTTTAAGTCCTTTCTTTGGGTTGTAATATTTTTCATCTATATATCATCTACTGACCTTGAAGTTTGATTTAAATTTGAGAAACTTCAGACTTTATCACAAGACGAGGGTTTCAGTATTTCTAAATCATATCCTTTTTAAATTTAAAATACAGTTCATCCATCTATTAAAGCAATTTTATGCGCCCGGATTGATAGATCCGGGGCGTATATTGCTTCTGTCCTGTCTGTCTGATTGTCTGTTTGTTTGTCTGCAAACTTTAACCTTCACCATAACTTTTGAACCATGAAAGATAGAGACTTCGTATTTGGAGTGCATGCTCCACTAATTAAGTTCTTTGAAACGACACCAAGGACAATGGCCTTGTGACCTTGATTGTTACCTACATGTATATGCTAAAATAGCTGTTAATCTGCAAACTTTAATCTTCCCCATAACGCATGTCTGCCAAGATATGCAAGATATGCGTTTGAACCATAAAAGATAGAGACTTCATATTTGGTATGCTTACTTCACTAATTAGGTTCTTTCAAATGACACCAAGGTCAATGACCTTGTGACCTTGACTGTGACCTGTATGCTAAATATAGTTTTTCGTATTCTTTGCCATTACTTTCAAACCATAGAAGATAGAGACTGCATATTTACTATGCATGCTCTACTAGTTAAGCTCTTTTAAATGACACCAAGGTCAATGATCTTGTGACCTTTTTTGACCATGCTATAAATAGTTTTTTCGTACCTTTGCCATAAATTTTTGAACCACATGAGATAGAGACTTCATATTTGGTATCCATACTTTAGTAATCAAGTTCTTTCAAATAACACCAAGGCCAATGGCCTTGTGATCTTGACTGTGACAAATATGCTAAAAATAGCTTTTAAAAAAAGAATGTGTAACCGCCGGGCGCATAGTGTTTCACAAACACATCTTGTTTCAATTATTTACGGATTTTTTTTTGGTCACTTAACGATAATCTTATTAAGAATAATAGAGTTATATCTCTTTACCTGTTGTGAAAAGTCGATATATACTTACAATTTTATTTACAGACACGGCTATATTTAATTTAATGCCAAGCCAGCCTGTAGCTAGGAGTAGCTAATAAACATTCCACATTATGGCATATATTTTTGACATTGCTTATCTTTTGGGAAATAATTACTTTGTAGAAAACCAATATATACGAATACATGTTTATGGGTTTTGCCTTATCTTCCCTCAGTAACAAAAGTATATTTTACTTCATGTATACTCAAGTTTTCATACAAAAAGACAGTGAGGCTACATATAACCCCAATTTTGATAGAATTGTGTAGATGTTTTAAGGATATCCGATCCTCAGCCAGGTAGGATAACTCCAAAAATTAATATTTAATTTGAAAAGCATCAAAATGAATCTTGAAAATGAATTTTTTCATGCAACAATTTTCATTTTATTCATCTTTATAAGATTCAAGGTCTTTGGAAGTCTTAGAAAAGGTCATTTGTATCCTATAATAGGAGAAAAAATAATACAGTTTTAGAGAAATAAGATTTTCTTGAATCCAGCCTTAGATACCAATGATTAACATGATATGAAATGAGAAGTGATCTCTGGTGTCTTGCAATGATAGCAAAAGCCTTTTACACTATGTATTACAGAATACATGACGGAAATAGAAGACAAAAAATACCAAATAAGCATGAAAATCATGACAATTTCTCTGAATACCTGGATACCTATCGTTTTTAAACCTAAAATATATTTGTTGATCAGTTTGCAATTAGAAAATGTAATACTGATATTCCAATTTGCTTTTTCTGCAAAAATATTGGAGATTTGACAATTTTCACTATATAATATGATTAATTATACCCCCCGCTTGAAAAGTGGGAGGGTTTATAGTAATCGGGATTTCCGTCCGTCTGTACGTCCGTCTGTCTGTTACGCTTTTTCTCTTATCCGCAAATCCTTTTATACTACTGAGTGAAATTTAATGAAACTTTCACAGAATCTTTATTACATATTGCCATTGTGCACCTCCTATTTTACTTTTTTATTCGACACGTATTTTAGGTTTCCCATAGCAAAACATGGACATTGCATTATATGTTTACCTATGACGTCACATATAGAAGCTTCTGAATAACATTTGATTCCTCTTTACACATTACCGTAAAACAATGGCAACACATGGACATTATGGGAGGCGGGGGTATCATTTAGTGAGCTCATTGCTTACAGTACCTCTAGTTTAATCTATAACTTTAAAGAAATATTATGGATAAATTTACTTAACTTTGTGGATTCAGAGATACTTTTATGAGTATTTTTGATTATTTAACTGCTAATTTTATATACCTGAGGATCGGACTACCTTAAATAATAAAATGTGTTCTTTTGTTGTTAGTACGGGGATTAATATCGCAGCTGTACATGTTGCAGAAAAAATACATAACCCGCGTAAGTGACTTTCTAGTATGTAATCTTTTTCTGCAGTAGCTTCTACGTTAAATCTAATACTAACAAACAAAGAAAGAATGTCTTATTGTTTATATTTATATCTGTATGAAAAACAAAATAATCAAATCATCAACATGTAAAATATGTATTATGGATGAATACCGGGGGTATATCATAGTATGCATAACTAATGGAACATTATTTTATTGAAATATTCTCGAGGTCACGTTAAGTAAATTCAAGCTTTAAAAAATTTGAATAAGGTTATAATTGGCTATAAATCATGGTGTTATTTTTATTTTATATATGTTTACAACATATTCCAAGCAGCAAGGCTAATACTTAGTAGTCATACTGTTATTGAAATATTCCATGGATGTGTTAATTCAAGTCAAGTTATGTCAATTTTAAAGCCCTTTGAAGTTAAGATGGGACCACAATTTGTTTTACCAACTTTTGTGATAAAAGTGAGAATTTTTAACCAATGATATTTTTTATTTTGATGTCTTTTACGGAATCGGATATTCAAAAATTTCTCCTATTTCAATGCATTCATGTTGTTTATCTCTGTACTTGAAAGATAATCTTGTTTTTTAAAACTGTTTACAGTGCTTAATACGGATGTTCGAGTTTCCTTCCTGATATGTTGTACTACTATATGATACACTCGAAGAATATTCAAGTTTCATATACATGTATTATACCATTTTTAAATGTTGAAGCTCCAGACTTAGTCGTTTTACTCCTCTTAGGGTATTTTAATTAAAATATCCTTTAGGATTTAGACTTATTATGTTGTGTCCTATTTTCTCTAAGAATATCTAAGGTTCTTTTTTATGCAATACATGTATGTTATTCATCAAGATTTTTAAAATCTCTTCCTGTTGTACTATTTTAAAAGCACTGTAAGAACATTTAAATTGATTCTTCTCTATGTCTTACATTTGTCTCTGATAGAATATTCCAGCCCCTTTTGTTTCGCTTTTTTATGTTAGTTTTTTTTATTGTAGTTTAGTGATATCATCTATTTCAATGAGTGCCGATTTTAATAAGTGATATTACTTACTCAAATAGAAAAGATGCTATCATCTGTTCGAAGAGTTAATATCACTTTTTTTTAATTGTTGATATCACTAATTCAAAACGCAAAGATCATCAATTCGTATAGCTGATATAACTTATTATACCCCCGCTTGAAAAGCGGGAGGGTATATAGTAATCGTTGATTCCGTCCGTCCGTCTGTTACGCTTTGGGGTACTCATCTCTTATCCGCAACTCCTCTCATACCACTGAATGAAATTTAATGAAACTTTCTCAGATTGCCATTGTGCACCTCCTATTTTACTTTTTGATCCGACACATATTTTGGGTTTTCCTGCCACAACAAAACATGGACTTTGCCATTATAACAATATGGAGGCGGGGGTATCATTTAGTGAGCTCATCGCTTACAGTACCTCTAGTTGCATATTAGTCTTGGTCCGATTTATAAAATATATAGAAAAATACTTCAAACATGCTGAATCCGAAAAAATATGCTGGCCTTCATGAAATTGGCGTTAAAGAGGTCAAAATGGCAAATCAAAATGGTGGATATCCAATTTTTCTAATTTTCTCTTAATATTGTTCAAAATGGAGAATTAATGTGTGAAAATCTCACTGAGAGTAATACAACTTTAAAATGATATTAAAAGAATGCAAACATTATTAGTTTAATTCAGAAAATTTAGTCGTTTCCACACTTAATTCAAATTTTCTCTGATTTATTTGTCTATTGTTTCTATTTTCTGTTTTGGTAAGGATTTTACATTTGCAAACATCCATACACTACAGATTTGTATTTTTTTTCTCTGCATCTCACTATACTACAACTGCATGATGATGCTGCTGTAATTTACAATTTAAATTTTCGGAAAAATCTCCGCAATGGCCCATCCATAAATCATGTAAATTGTCAGAAAACAATCAAGAACAACCATCCCATCTCATTGGTCTTAGTAATACGAGGATTCCTCTATATACTGATAATACGTACTGTCTGGTATTGTGCTGTCGTTTGCATGCATATAAATATATAAAAATAAAATTTTCTTCTTCTTCTTCTTCCTGGGGACTTTTTTGTCCCGGAGTGATCTTGTAAACTACACTTCCGACTTAGGTAAAACCTTTTTAGGGTCAGTAGGCATGTTATGTAGATTTGTGGAACGAAAGTCATTTTACGCGCACGTGCAACACGTGAAATGACCAATTTAATTGATATAGGCGTAACCTTTTACATTTTTTGATGATATGCTTTAAAAATCAAAATATAAAGATATATTAGTTGCATAGACAATATGACATGGTAAAATTAGCAAGATATCACACGCATGCATGTGCGCTTGTTTTTTGACGAAATCCTATGAAATTTTGAACATAGCCATGCATTAAGGTATTATACAACATGATATATAGCAATCATCATGGAAACACGTGCATGCACGTGCGCTGCAATTTGATTGGCTTAAACTTTAAATAGCTACATGTATAACTACCTTGGTTTTCAACCAAACAGGATGGGATTTGGAACATAGACAGATATTATAGACTTCTACAAGAAGGTATGGTCACCATGCAAATGCATACACGTGCGTGAACGTGTGCTGCAATCTGATTGAATTAAACTTTAAAAATCTATAACTCTCTTTGTCTTCAAACAAACGGGCAGGATTTAAAACATAGATAGATGAAGGTATGGTACAATGCTCATGTATGCACGTGCGTGCACGTAGTAAAAGTAAAATCAAAAATACACTTAATTAAGCGTATTTTTTAAAATACTTTTGGATTAAATACTTCAATATTTAGTATATAAAAATATATAGATTGTTTAGACAAGATGATATGGTCATTACGTACATGCATTCCAAGCGCACGCGTGCAATGCTAAAATTTGAATGAACTTCTGGGTAAACATTGTCAAAGTCTCAAATACATAGAGTTTGTCTTATTTAATGAAGCTTACAGGGAATTTGGCACCAAAAGGGAGTTTGGGGAGCGTTTGGGGAACATCTGTAACGGTCCCCGTTACAATTAGCACTAGTTTGCTATATGTGTCAGACTGTCTTCGGAATTTTGGTATTTTCAAAATTCAAGGAACAATACATTTGTATTCAAATGTTAAAAGTATATTTTATTTTCCAAAACCTTATGCAAAATGAATAAAAATCTCTGATAATAAAGACATGTAGCTTTCTATTTTTTGATCATATAGATTTGTTGTATTTTGGGGTAGAAAGGTCATTCTATTAGCAAGAGAGTTATCAAACTTTATCATCTGGAATCACATTGTGTGCAAATTTGGTGAGAAAAGTTGTATAACTGTGCAATTTAAGAGCAACCGCAGATTCCTCGTGATTCCAATCATGTACAAGCTTTCGTACAAGTAGGCCTAAGCCATTCTAAAAACAAAAATTTGTTGAACACTTCGAGAACTTTACAAGGCAACTTGATCCACACTTCTTTGTTAGGATAGTGTAATGTTGTACATATATCAAAAATCGAGGGGGGAATTGAACATTAACATTTTCTCCTTTCAGATTTTTAAATTTCAAATTTTAAATTAAAATACACTGTTCAATACAAGATCATCCGTTCACAACATGATATACATGTATTTGTGAATGCAGTTGAATATTTGTCTGAGAATATTAAAATACAATGCAGGGACACAAAATCAGAGCTGGACAATCAAGAACAAATATGGTTTACGTATATTATACTGATAATTCTTAATAAATACATGTTTGTTGATATTTGGATATTATAATATATTCAGATTTATCTTATGTAACAATTCTCAGCTCTCTAATTTGTTGTGGTCCATCATTTTAAAAAACATACTAAGTTATGATGAACTAGAATTTTCAACCTGAACAATATAAACATTTATTTTTTACTCTGGACTAAAAAAAGATCAAGAATTTCAAACACCTGATATGATTTAGCAACCCCCAACTACCATTTTCACTCGCCTTTAAGCTCGGGGAATACTGCTCTTGGGGTGACTTACTTTTATATTGTCCTTTAAACAGTAATTATTGTATGATTTTATTAATTTTTTGTATGAAGAAGCATGGTGAGGCAGGTAATAGGTAAAATGTATTCGGAATTGAAGTCAAAAGTTGATCTAAATAATAATAGAAGTAATTAAACAAAGATCCGTGCCATAAAAATCATAAGTCATTAACAAAAGTATCCCCCAACTTTCATTGCATACACTTAATTAATCGTTTTTTTAAAAAATACTTTTGATTAAATACTTCAATATTTAGTATATAAATATATATATATTGTTTTGACAACTTTCATTGCATATTTGAATATTATTTCATTAATTAAAAAAAAAACAAATTGTAATTTACGAGTATTTTCTGCAAAACGACTCAGAATTAAGCAGTTTTTGCTCTTTTACGAAATTCGAGTGTATATGACATAATTTTGAATCGCCATTTTGAGCTAATTCACACATTTCAAATTTAAACGACCAAATTTTCCGAATTAAAGTGACAATATTAGTATTCTATTTTCACTTTATATAGTTGTACTACGCTGAGTTCGATATTCACAAATCCGTTCTCCTATGTAAACGACATTAAGAAACTATTTGAAGAAAAAAATTGAATATCCGCCATTTTGTCTCGCCATTTTGACTTAAATTTACAGCTGCACCATTATTCAATTGTAGAATAGTGAGATGCAGAGGAAAAAATACAAATCTGCAGTGTATAGATATTTGCAAATGTAAAATCCTTTACCAAAGCAGAATTTAGAAACAATAGACAAATAAATCTGAGTAATTTCTAATCAGAAACGACTAAATTTTCTGTGTTTAACTAATAACGTTAGCATTCTTTTATCATTTTAAATAGTTGTATTACAATCAGTGAGATGTCCGCCAATTTGCATCGCCATTTTGACCTCTTTAACGCCATTTTCATGAAGGCCAGCATTTTTTTTTTTTGATTCAGCATACTCGAAATAGTTTAAAAACTATGCTGGACCAAATAATAATTATTTGCCGTTAGAAGCTATTTCTAGCCTTTTTTTTAAAAGTCAGGACCAGACTATATCTTCCAAAATCAAATAACATGTTAGTTCATTAATGATTATAATAGGTGATACATGTACAGTGGAGCCTCATTTATCCGGACGCTTTGGTTCCCAAGGAAATTGTCCGGATAAGTGAAGCGTCCGGATATCTTCTATTGAAATACTGTATTTGTAGGAAAGATAAATACTATCATATAGAAATAATAATTTATTATTTTATAGACTATATCTTTAGTATACATCAGCACTACTTTTAAACATTTTTTTCAAATATAATAGATATTTCTATAGCTAAAAAATTTAAGCTGGCGGAAATGCCGACTTGCGCTCTCTTTGCCGACGGTGTAGACATGGTTGAAGCTGGAGAGCAGAATGACAAACATTGGATATAACGCTGTTTAAATGGGCAGATTTTTAATTACCCAGCTTATCTTTACTTTCTACTTCCTATAAATTGAAGTACATGGCCAAGCGAATTCTCTCATTTGCAGCTTTGATTACACCCAAGCGAGCTGTCAGTATCGAGTCTAATTTTTAATTTGAACACTTATCCACGCTAAATCTGACATATTAAAAATTCACGCAGTAATCATCCCAAGCGAAATCATTGATTGTCTAAAATTATTCAAATTTGATTGAATGTTTTAGGTTTTTTTTCGATGATAACTGCCACCAATCTACAGATGAAAATTACACAATACCGATTTGTGCGTGCACATGTGTAGACAACGAGATTATGAAACTATGTCGTCCCTTCAATAAATAGAAAAATATTTAAAACCAGCTCTGTACTAAAATTATAAATATCTCAGATAACAAATAACTGAATAGAAAATTGTTTTCGGTTACCGACAGAGTTAATTGTTTATTTTCATTTGTGTATCGATCTCTCGTATATTATGACCATATCCACTTAGCATGCTTAATCTGTGGACTAATCATCGTAAGTCATTCATAACAGGTTACAGGTGATCGTCTTGTAAAAACAATCAATCCGGCCAGTGTTTTGATAACAATTATCACTCAGTTCAGGCGTGAATGTTAACAATTTGGAAGTACAAATTAAAATTTACCGTCCGGATAAATGAACCAAATTATGACGTAAAAATACATTTTGTAGTAAAAAAGAGCCGTTACGGAACACGGAATTCCGGATAAATGAGTCAAAATTACGTTAAAAAAATCCGTTCCCGAGAAAAATCGTCCAGATGGTGAAGCGTCCGGATATCTGGCGTCCGGATATCTGAAGGTCCACTGTATCACCATTAATATTCGAGCAGATGATATCACTTGGTGGCAGCCCCTCATACCTTTTTGATATTTTCTCACGGCTTTTCGAGATTCCTTCATGCTCTGCTATAAAGTTTGATGCCTGATGCCCTTTTAAGAATTTCATTGCTTTAGTTTAGGGTAACACTGTTTGCGACACTTTCAGTTTGTACGGTATCCAATAATCTTTCTTTCTTATGCTACTGATGATGCCCTTGATATGAATAAATTCAAATTTGCAGTTCCCATCTCTTAAGGGATTCGACCAATTTAGAAGTCTAAGAACAGGAAAGGAGTACAAGAAAATCATATTGATTTAAGTAATATAAAACCATTCCAATATATGTAAATTTAAATAAAATGTTTACGTCTCAATGTTTGAATGTTACAAAATGATACTTGATAAATAAAAAGATAAAGTCGACTTATCAAAAAAAACTTCTAGCTTCTTAAAAGCTTCTTTTTAGCTTCTAAAATTTTTCTCAAAAATAAAATCGAGGCTTGACAATTATCACGAGCATTTGTTTCATCGAATCTTGAATTGAAACTAAAACTGGACACCAAACTGGTGCTATAGGTTTTTTTACGGAACACTTCGCTCTTTTTGTTCGTTTTGATATTCTTTTTTATGGAGAGGACTTATATTGACAGTACCTACTGTCCAAATATGATATGTTCATTCATAAAAAAGGGTGTTGTTTGAATTATGTTCTTTTTTTTTTTTTGGTCAAACTGTTTTTAAATTGCACAGAGAAACAAAGCGATAAACACACATACTTCATCATGAGACCTTTATAATGATGTTTATTTCTAGAACGATGGGCAAAATTATCTCTGACTAGTCTCCCATGATTTTCATGCGACACACACACAAAATCTTAACCACATACGCCATATAACCGTTGTTTGTTTGTTGAGCCAGTGTCCCATCTTTTGACTTATATAAATCACAAAACAATTATATCTTTATTTTATCATATACAATTGTGTAATCAAGTAGTATCAGGGTACATTCAAGTACATACCGGTACATGTATATACAAGACAACATTGCTAACGCACCACTTTATATTCTATTTTTGTGAATTGAACTTTACTTTATCGTACATAGAATATCTAATATGCCATCTTTTCCGATACAGTTGGAATGACAAATGTCTTGGTGACATGACCCTTAAGTTTTTTGTCCGAAAACTAATATTTCCCGACGTGCTTTGCGCGCCGTTTTTGTCAGGATATAAAAATGATCATAACCGTTGGTGGTCCATGAGGTTGCAACAGAAGTAATATTTAAGTTATAAGTCAAAAATCAAATTAGGAACAGCGATCGAATATCCAATCACTTATAGGTCATGCAGAGCCTTAGTATCAATGCAGAGCCCACCTAACTTCTCGTTGCCCATATTTTATGGAACAATCTTGAAATGTCGTTTGCTGCTTACTTAATGCTGTGGGTTTTTATAGTAGACATTTTTATGTTTGTTTATCTTTTTGTAAGTTTGTAAAAGGAATAATTTAATTTTCTTGGCGCGTTAACAATTCTATTTAGTGTACAATATAGTGCCATTTCAATTTTTATGAAAATTACAATAATTATTGTGACGATGGGAATTATACTTTGAAAATATCACTCCTCACTACATGTTTTGTTTCAGTCTTTATTCATGGAATCCAAAAAAGTTACATTCAATCGCAAAAACTCTAAAACTAAGACTAAACTCTGAGACACACATTACATCTCCTTCCCTAAACTCTGCCCACATTTATAAAGATAACCAATGAAAGATCACGGAACCCAAAATTAATTCAACATCAAAAGAAAGAATGTTTGACATAAATTTCAGTTGAATTCTCAGGACACGAAATGCTCAAGCTTTTATATCTCTACTCTTAAAACATATTACTCACAATACTGTCATTGATACTGTGGGACGAAGGGGGAGAGACGTCAAATTTGATAAATACAACGCAGATAGTGAAACATCGTATAAAAGTAAAATACACAAAATCACTCCTTGACAGAATAATTAAGATTCGAAGATGTTTAATTAAAAAATAAAATTTGTACACAGCTTGTATGACCGACCGACAAAGGATGCTTATTCATCCAAAGTCCAGCCTCAAAGATTGATGTTGATCCTACATGTATCAATATCCGGGTCACACCTCAGAGATCGGCATTGGTCCTACCAACATCCGGGTCACACCTTAGAGATCGGTGTTGGTCCTACCAACATCCGGGTCACACCGCAGCGAGTGATGCTGGTCCTACAAGCTACCGACATGAGCATGAGATCGGTGCTGGTCCTACCAATATGAACATGATACTTGTCCTATAGTATAAGATTTCATAATAAACCATATGAACCAAGGATATGAATGCACACTTCATATTCAAATTCACTATAAACATGTGCTTGTGAAAACACTGATGCTCCGTATGCCAGCTTATGCTCAAATGAAATTGCTGGTATCCCAAGAAAGATATTATCACATGAAATACAATTGTGAAATATGAACGCCCTAACATTAGCTGTTCAAATGTTATGTCCAAGGTTAAATTCTTTTAAAGTGGTGATCTTTCTCCGTTGTCAAAATCAAAAGATCAAAAATATTTAATATACACATTGAAAGGTCTTATCAAAAGGAATGCCCATGAAAATCCAGGATCCATTTGTTCAAAAGTTATGGCCAATGTTAAAGTTTGATTTTTTTGGTTAAAGTGGGTAAAACTCAAAGATCAAGAAGTCAGATTAAGTGGTACCCAAAGAATGGTCTAGTCACAAGGAATGCATCCGTGAAATATGAAAGCCATAGCCTAACTCATCAAAAGTTATATGCAAGTTTAAAGTTTTTGGACAGCTAGACAGACAGACAGACAAACAGAAGGACGGATAGGGCAAAGCTATAGATCCCCAAATCTTCCATTACGGGGCATAAAAAGTTACACAATACTTTTTGCTTCAGTGCACAAATACATGTGATGCCCTCTTACTTGTTTGTTTACAAGGCATTTAGCAATCACTCTAATATTTTAAGCGAATCTTTTAATAATATGCCACAGCCCTAAATCATGTATATAACGTTTGAAGAAACGGTAATAAGCTTCGGCCAAATATAGAAAGAAAAAATAAAAATAAACATACTTTTAGAAAAAAAACCTGAATTGACATGACGAGATCAATAACAAAGCATATTCATTGATCGCTCTTTGTTGTTTGAAGAATCCATGCGTAACACGTAGTGCCACCAATTTTTTTTTTTAGCTGAAAGATAATCATAACATAGATTAGATGGAAAAATAAAACATGCCATACACCAGTAAATCTTATTGATGTCATTAGAAGTATTTAATAAACATGTGAACATACAAAGATTATGTAAACAGTAAATATCAAGATATTTAAAGTGTAGCTTTAAAATAGTCCCGATTTCTCACCTGCGATTCATGTGACCGATTTAAAACACAATATAAATAGTAAATTCTGCGTCGATACGAGATACATATTCCGGTAAAATGTCTTCTGTTAGCTTTTTAGCTGTTAGCCTTCTTTTCTACGTTACCTGTCTCCTACTGGAATCTTTTGTTTCTGCTAAAACCCCACACATCCTCTTTATTGTGGCAGATGATTATGGTAAGTCAGATATTTACATGGTCAAAGTTAGTTTTGCTTTTTTTACATCGTTCTGTTAAAATTTTTACAAGAAAATATAGCTCTCTTGAAACTGCTAATAACTTTAATAGTCATGGTCATGCTAGCAATTGAACTACATCAATAGCAAGTTTTGCTGTTTTAGCTCATTGTGAATCAAAATTTGCTTCTTGAAAAGGATTCCACAAGCTGCTACATATAAGAACTTTCGTCACCTATGATCATCTTTACTTTCGGTTTTCTTTTCCTTGCGTGTTTTATAAGTATTTAAAAGTGTTTTGGAAAAAAATTGGATCATGTAGCATCTTAAGCTGCACTGACATTTCTTTTGCCTAGGATGGAATGACGTTGGTTTCCGGAATCCTGATGTTATCACACCAAACATTGACAAACTGGCACACAGCGGCATGATCTTACAGTCTTCCTATGTAATGCCCGTCTGTACGCCGTAAGTTCTACATAACAATAATTTCTTCTCAACAGAAAAAATGGTGTGTAGGCAGTGGATAGGAACCTTTAAGATCTTGAATATTTCAGCTTGAAATATGTATTTATCACTTTTATACTTGTGTTATAACACACAATTTCTAATTATTTAAGGAATGAATTTAATAGCTACCCATTTTATACGGTATAAACTGGGTTGGGGCAGTTTACGCTTTATAAACCGCGAAGCTGTCCGCGAAGCGGTTTATAAGAAAAACGTAAACTGTTCCAACCCAGTTTATACTGTATAAAATGGGTAGCTATTAAATTCATTGCTCATAATTTAATTTTCATTCATTTGATGTCAGAAAAAAAGATGATTGTTCTAACAAAATGACTTCAATTTGTACAAAATTTGAATGAAATGTCAGGCGAATTGATACGTTTTTGACGAAAAGTCATTATGACGTAGGCAACCCATTTTATACAAAATAAAGTAAATTTTTTATCCAATCAAATACAGTGTTACAACCAAAATTAAATTATTGTTATTGAAATTCCGAAAATAATTTATTTCTTATCGAAAAGCTTTATTTCATTGGCCTAAAAATGTGTTTACACTTTGCCTGTACTTTTAAAAGAGCAACTCGATTGCATCGAACAATAAAAAGGCATTTTTCAATGCAAATTTTCTAAACATTGATGATAGATAATCAATTATTCTGAATGAAGTGAATTGCTACTTTGCATTAGTTTTATTTTTCTTGGATGGCATAAGCTACATTTTTTTATAAAGCACTTCCTGAATTTAAAAAAAGGTACGTCAAATGAATCTATATTATCATACATGTACTGATTTCATACATACATTCTTTCTAAGTTCATGCGTAAACACAAGGATTAGATATACTTTTTGATAATCATTAATGTCGTAAGGTTGACAATTGTAGGTCGAGGAACTCGTTCATGACTGGTCACTACGCCTACAAGTCCGGCCTCCAGGTAAGTCATATAATTAACAAGCATATAATTATGATTGCTGATTTGGTACAGCCAAGAATTATTATCTCATTGAGGAGGGGGCGGATCTAAATCCACTTGACGTGCGGGGATGGTCATGGAACTCTAACGTTAACGTATTTGTTATTACTTTTTAAGGATACCATTATTTGATGATTTCTTGATTTTGAAAGTCACTTTGTAACTGATTATAACTAAATAAGTTTTTGAAATATTTTTGTTATTAAAAGACTTTTTCTTTTTCAGCACATTGTCATTCTTCCCCCACAGGCAACTTGTTCTCCACTGAATTATACATTTCTACCACAGAAACTTAAAGAATTAGGATATGCTACCCATGCCATTGGAAAGTTAGTCATACTTAATCTTTTCAATTATTCATATACGTATTATGTGACCACGGACTATTCTGAGTATACAATGTATCTGATCAAATCATAAAAGTAACCGTTCAACAAGAGATTTTTACTTCTTCTTGACACCAGGTCCCATTTCTGGAATAACTGGGGTCTGTGTTTAATGCCCGTCCAGATTCGTAATATTTTTTTGAATTTTTAAAATAACAATCTTTAATTTTATCTCAGTTAAAAGAACTCAAAGAGACAATTAAAACCATTATCATAACTTGACATGTTTAAACCCCTCTTTCTAACCTCTCTCCTTACACCTCTGCTGGTACTTTTTTTAAAATATAATTTCTCCCCTTTTTCGACTTCTCTTTCATTTCACTTACCTTCAATTCCAATTTAAATGAATTTAAAGAGAGCAAAAACTTCATATTATTGTTACTTCACGTTATTTTAATATTTTGAAAAAGTCATAAAAAATATGAAAAGTCATAAAAACATCGAACTTTTTACTGTATGTATGGAATATAGAGAATGCTGAATGATTTCAGGTGGCATCTAGGATTTTGTAAGTGGGAGTGTACGCCGACCTATAGAGGGTTTGACACTTTCTATGGTTTTTATAATGGGGCGGAAGATTACTACGAGCTGAATGTTGGTAAATATATAATTAAATCAATAAAATTTAAATCTGTTCTTAGACTTCAATTTTCATTTAAGATTATATCAAAATGTATTTACATTAATTATTCAAAATAAGAAATGTGAAAGTTTTCTTTTAGATTAACGACTAGACTTCCAGGATGGAAGTCTTAAATATTAATGTTTACTATGAATAACACAGTACTTGAGTGATAAACAAAAGAAGTATTTGAAAAAGAAAAAAATAAATATCTTTCTTTATACACGAACAGTCGGTGGTAAGGACTTCCGGGACAACAAAACACCTGTAAATGCCACGGGAGAATATTCAACGGTATGTATATAAATCGTAATTCTCATATATGCTATTATTTCAAAAACACGATTAATCAAGCGAGATCAAATTTCTAAGCCTAGCCAGCAAAGTCCTCATGGATTTGATCTTTAATTTACAGTAAATCATTTTTTATTCGAAATAGCTTTATTTTCACGTAATAACGTGAAAAAGCGTGCTCGCGAAAATATCTTTCCTATTTATTATAAAGAGCAATTATCACAATTCGTGAAAATTTGTCACGCTTATAAAAAGACAATGGCTATCTCGCGAAAATAAGGTATCGCAAAAATTTAGTGATCTACAGTAAACTAATGTATATGCTACTTTGCATTTAAAACAAAGAAACCCAGCAACACCACTGGCAGCAATTAATAATATAATACAATCAGAAATAGAGGTAGAAGAGAAGCCGACAATACAAAAATATATTAGAAATGGGTCAAAAAACTTCACTTTTCGTATTTATATACCTTTTAGGTCTCTAATGGATGTGAGTTGCACTGTCCCTTTTGACCGGTCATCTAACTGACACGGGTTTTGATGAGTTGTAAAACCTTGTATTTTACTTTTTTCAGCACATGTATGCCCGCCGAGCCCAGTCTATCATTATGGATCATGACATGACTAAGCCTATGTATATGTATCTGCCGTTCCAAGCTGTACATCCACCTCTTCAGGTAGTTAAAGACCAAAAATTTGAAATACTGCATGGAATTTTGCACACGATGTATTTAATGCAAATTATGTCTTTATTGTACTTTTTTGTTGTTAGTATGGGAATGAATGTCGCAGCTGTTTTAGAAAATGCATAACCTGCTTATTAAACCGTAGCTTATCCAAGTACATGCATGCTGAAGATAGCTTAATCACTGAATCTTTTAAAACATCCTTTCCAATAGGTTCCAGAGCGTTATAGTGACATGTACCCGAACGTGAAAACAGAGTCACGCAAAACCTACTTAGGTAAATGCTGTTTTCAAAGTAACAAAAGTAACATGTATATTACAGTTCTTTTGATTTTAAACTTTTTGAATTTTAATTTTAAAATGAAATGTTCTGTTGATAGATACAGCACATGGATTCACAAAATTTGTATACTTGATATTTTCAGGCATGGTGACAGCTATGGATGAAGCAATAGGAAACATAACTAATGCATTGAAAGCTAAAGGGATGTTCAACGATACTCTTATCATATTTACTGCGGATGTGAGTACAAAGATATGACAAAAACTATATTTCTAATAAAAGAATGAATGCATTTAATTGTAAAACGATAAATGACAAACGATATTTCACCAGTGGCGTGGAAAATAAATTGACATGATTCTGTTAAAGAGCATATCAATAAATTTATTGTATTTAAACTGAATCACAATTAAGATTGTCATTTTCGCTTACCTTATGGTTCATTTAGCTATATATCTCAGTAAGATACCTTTTCTCCGCATTTAGAACGGCGGCTGGGTGACAAATGCCGGAAATAATTACCCACTAAGGGGTGGTAAGACTACCTTATTCGAAGGGGGAACAAGAGCCACAGCATTTATATCCGGGGCAGGCATACAGAAAACCAACACTGTTTATAACGGGTAAGTTTCTGAGACCGGTCGGCAGGGGATTTTCACTCCTCCATGGCACCTGATCCCACCTCGCCTAACGTTACATTCAAATTTTGTACAAATTGAAGTCATTTTTTAAAAACAATCATTTTTTTTCTTACACTAAATGAATGAAATTTAAATAATAAGGAATTAATTTGATAGCTACCCACTTTATACGTGGGGATCCGGGTTAGAATAGATCCCCACTACCCCCTTGCTAGTCGTAAAAGGCGACTAAATGTGGCGGTCCTTCGGATGAGACCGTATAAACCGAGGCCCCGTGTCACAGCAGGTGTGGCACGATAAAGATCCCTCCCTGCTCAAAGGCCGTAAGTGCCTAGCATAGGTCTAAATTTGCAGCCCTTCACCGGCAATGGTGAATCTCCATATCAGTGAAATTATGGAGAGGGACGTTAAACAGTATACAATCAATCAATATACGGTATTTATAAATGGGTTGGAACAGTTTACACATTTTTTATAAACCGCTCCATAAAGCGTAATCTGCCCAAACCCAGTTCATACCGTATATATGGGTACCTATTAAAGTAATTCCTTAAAGAAAACCAAAATACTGTTCTGTTGTACCGGTGTATGGTGTGTCCAATCACTTAACTGCACATACTAGTATGTAAAATTTTAATTCCAACATGAATATGAATTATACTCAACCAAAACTGAATAATTACTTACAGCATTATACATGCAGTGGACTGGATGCCTACTGTTCTCAGTGCAGCCGGAGGGAAACCAGGTAGTGTATAAAATGTTCTAATCTAATTTTGGTTGTAATACGTTTTTTGATTGATTGAATGATTGAAAGATTGAGTTTATAGCGTACAATATAAGTTGTTTACGTCACACAGATTTACGTTTCTTAGATAATTACAGCGACAATGCTTGAAGTAAATTCATACAGTATTAACTGTAATCACGGACACCATTTTGAAAAGAATTTATAAGACATTTGTCCCTATAAAACGCTATATGTGTTAAATTAATGTGAATAAAATTTAATTTATAAAGTATGTGATATAGTATTTCAAATGTGTTTATCATTGTTTATGACATTTTTTAGAAAATATTTAATAAAGCATTAAAATATATGGTATACTCTTCCTCTAAATATGATTACTTTTTAATGCTTCACAGATCCATCTCTAGACGGAATCGATCAGTGGGATAGTCTAAGAACAGGACGGGAGTCAAAAAGAACCGAATTCATATACAACATCGATGATAAGAAACCGGAGAACTGTGGCCATGCTGCCATTAGGTATACATATAGAACATTTATACAATAATACATGCTTAAAACTATTTAATGAACCTATATTTTTCCCTTCGTTAACCAGTACATTTTCTTACTTTCCAATATGGTATATTCTGTTGTATTTTCTTGTATCTATATGGTTACCAAATGAAAATAAAAGTGTTTTTTTTTCAATTGAATAGCGTGGATGTTTGTACAAAATGTGGAACGTTGATATGCTTAGTGGAAATTCAATATGAACGTACCAAAAATACATACTTTACAACACCGTTACTTGAATAAAACTTGGTAATAAAATGTAAATATATGGTATATTTTTTAAATAAATGTTTTAGGATTGGGGATTACAAATTAATAGATGGCTATCCAGGGCAATTTCAAGGCTGGTACAAGCCTGATCAAGTGGTAAACCAAAATCAAATTGATGCAGCAGCTCACAACGAATCGTCCTTCGCTGACACAATGATGCTTTTCAACTTAAAAGGTTTGTTATAGTAGTGACTGTCAGAATTGGAATGATGAAATCTTTTCTATGAAATACTTAGAATATGTACCACTTGATTATGTTTTCTTTTGCACTGCACGTGCTCTTGTGTAGAATGACGTCTCATTTGTTAATTTTTATACCCCTGCTCCGAAGAGAGATAGGGGTTCTTTTTTACCCTTATGTGGTCCGTCTGTTTGTGTGTCTGTCGGTAACATATTCAAGTACATTGTATAAGGTATTTTGTAGGATTAAGTTTTGTTCAAATCCGTTGTCAACATTCTTTTATCTGCACATCTGCCCGTACCCAATTTTCGTTTTAGCTTTGTCAACAACTACTCATCGCAGTTAAATGCTTTTTTTTAAGAGTGCCATTTGGAAGTTGTTCTTAATTAAATATGATGTCAACTTCTTTTTTGTGCGCCTTTCTCTTTCTGTCATATTTTCGTAACATTTTTTTCAGCAACTTCACTTTACAGATGAATAAAATTGAAGCACACTCTCTTCTAGGGCATGTCATATACATGATATGGTGGGATTAATTTTCATTCAAAACAACGTAAACTAAACTGATTATCCTTGTAACTATCTTATCAAAATTTCGCCATAGATTTCTAAGCTGCTACTCATATCACATATGAAAGAGATTTAAACACACTTTTTAAGGCATGCAATATGCTCAGATTTATTTGTATTCAAATCTGATATCAATTTTCTGTTTTTAAGTACGTTCGAATGTACCAGGTTTACTTTTGTCGCATTACATGTGTATTGCCAAATTGTAATCACAGAGTTGGATTTATTTTTCTTTAAATCTAATATCTACTTCTTGTCAGTCAATGTTTCTGTACGAACCAAATTTCTGTCGCAGTGTTTCAGCAGCTAGTCATTGCAGTCGCTTGAAATTTTAGCACATTTTTTTCTGTAGGCATGTCATATACTAGTAGTGGGGAATATTTTTTGTGTAAATTCAATTTCAATTTGAGAACTATAAGAGAATATATACATGAGAGTGAGGTAAATAACTTGTTAGCAGGCTTCGGTTTTGAATGAAACGAATAACAACGTACAATTCATCCATTTTTTAAATATACTATATGATTTAAAAGTTAATAAACATATAAGCATTCTCTTCTTAAAGTTGATAACTATGTTCCATTTCAGATGATCCAAATGAACGCGTGGATTTGTCCAAAAAGCTCCCGGATGTGGTATCTAAGTTGAAATCGAGGCTTGACGATTATCACAAACAAATTGTCCCTGCAAATTACCCACCTTTTTCCAAAGCTTCAGCTCCAAGCAATTATGGTGGATTTTGGTCTCCAGGATGGTGCTAATTATTTTAACAGTACACACTGCAAGATTATACATGAAAAATAAGGGTGATTTTGACAGAATGATTGTTTTATTCGAATACATGGTTTGATATATCTGTTGATTTTCGTAAGAGTATCAATTTTGCATTGTATGTTGAGTAAATAATTCTGACTTTGTATCTTTTCGATTTTTCCTTCTAGATAAATAAATATTTGTAATAAATTACACTACAAATGCCTCTTTTTTTCATTTAATTGGACTTCCAGCTTGAGATAGTTGGAGACATCGACGAGAATTCAACATTTCATTAACCTTAATATGTTTTTAGAAACAAGAGGCCCATGGGCCACATCGCTCACCTGAGCACTAAGGGAAGGAAAAGTGGAAAATGGCTTTTTATTGTAAAGGTTAAATCCAAAAGTAGTCCAATGACCAATCATGGATTTGCTATTTTTTAGAAAATGATTTTTAAAGAATTTTCCTATATATATCTTTAAAAACTTTGGTTGGCCATTTTGGCCCCGTGTCATGATTTGAACAAATTTGAATCTACACTACTTGAGCATGCTTCCATATAAATATGATGAATTATGGCTTTGTCATTCTTGAGAAGAAGATTTTTAAAGAATTTTCCTATATATTTCTATGTAAAACTTTGGTTGGCCATTTTGGCCCCGCCCTACCACCGGGGGTCATGATTTGAACAAACTTGAAACTACACTACCTGAGCATGCTTCTATATTATATGATGAATTATGGCTTTGTCATTCTTGAGAAGAAGATTTTTAAAGAATTTTCCTATATATTTCTATGAAAACTTTGGTCGGCCATTTAAGCCCCGCCCTTCCCCGAGGGGTCATGATTTGAACAAATTTGAATCTACACTACCTGAACATGCTTCCATATAAATATGATGAATTATGGCTTTGTCATTCTTGAGAAGAAGATGTTTAAAGAATTTTCCTATATATTTCTATGTAAAACTTTGGTCGTCCATTTTGGCCCCGCCCTAGCCCTGGGGGTCATGATTTGAACAAATTTGAATTTACACTACCTGAGGATATTTCCCCACAAGTTTCATCTTTCCTGGCACAGCGGTTCTTGAGAAGAAGATTTTTAAAATATGCCACTAAATTTTCATTCATTCCCAATTATCTTCCCTTGAATGAGGGCGTGGCCCTTCATTTGAACAAACTTGAATCCCCTTCACCCAAGGATGCTTTGTGGCAAGTTTGGTTGACATTGGCCCAGTGGTTCTTGAGAAGAAGTCGAAAATGTGAAAAGTTTACAGACGGACAGACGGACGCCGGACAAAATGTGATCGCAAAGCTCACTTGAGGCCTTGGCTCAGGTGAGCTAATAAAAGCTTAATAGTTTCAATCTCATTTTGCCCCTCCTTTAGTATTATAACAGGAGAGCAACTGTTATGTTACTTATATTTCTTGATGTGAAAGTCAGCAAAACTTAATAAAATCTTGAAATATTGATGCATTTTCTTGGAACTTCAATGGGGATTATACTATAAAAGGTATAATTACACATTAAGGATGCATACGAATATACACATCAATACAAAAAAATCATTTGATTAAAAACTTGCATTAAGCATTTTGTCATAAATTGAAACATCTTGTGCACGTATTATGCAATTAGGGACTCTTTTAATGTTGAATATTGTTTGCTATTCACCCGAAAATATTATCAATATTGACCAAGGCGAAGCTAAAGCAGTCTCAGAAGAACAATGATTTTTTACCTTCGTGTATTGATAGGTCAAGGAAATTGATCATGCCTTATCATTATGCCTACATGTCTGATCTTTACAATATTTTATGTTGACAATGCATATACAGTTATGTATGCACTGCAGATATGATTTATAAACAGAAGGATTGTGTGCAGTCAATTGTAAATAAATGTTTTTATTATCATTCGTGCATAAGTAAAATTAACTGTTGCCACGCTGGAAGGCGTTTTTTTTTTTTAATCTGAGAGAGTAATAGTATTTGAATCAAATAATGACAATTGAAACAAAATTTGGTTGTAATTACTTCTCATTTTTCATACAATTTCTTTATTCAACACCTGCTGTATTTTAAGATACATGTACATATTTTGTATTAAAAGTATCAAGAATAAATGGCCTAATAATTATCAACCGAAATGTTCTTTTTTTACGAACTACCTGCTTTAATGAAATCAGATTAAATCTTCAAGAATTGTGAATGCTAAAATGCCCTTATTTGCTGCTTGTTGATACTGAAAATTGAACACAACTCGTAAAAATAATCTGCATATGCCATTCCGATATGATTATCTACGATACATCAGCACAAGGGTTTACCCTTTGCATTCGTTACACCTGAATACTTTATTGTCCCCCGCTTATAAAAAGTTTTGATGATTTAGATTTTTGGCCAAACGGAAGAGAAACATAGTGAAAACATAAAGGCATCAATTTTTAGGTTCTTTTATAACGATAAAATTTTTCAAAATGCACTCTTAATGATTGGTTTTCATTTTTATGGCCGATATTATAAGTATCAATGACTAGTCTTACATGATCTGCATGCAACACGAACTTAACCATGTTAACTGGATACTAACTAAACTAAATGCATGCCGAATACAGACGGGAAAATAAAACCGAGCGTTTAGAATTAAACTGAATGGGCATACCGAGATCAACAAATAAAGAGTTTTTCATTGACAGCTCTCTATTGTTCGATGATTCCATGCGTAACATTTATTGACATCTATGTAGCTGTAAGATAAACATAACGTAGATTATATTTAAAAATGAAACAGGAAAATCGCAAGGAAATCTTAATGATAGAAGTGTTAAAGACACATATGAACACACAAATATTATGTTAACAGTGTAAACAATAAACATTAGATTATTTAGAGTGCAGAGGCAGTCCCACTTTCTGAACCTCGATTCATGTGACTGACCTGAACACAAATAAAATATAAATACTGCACCGATCTGAGATACACATTCCGGTAGAATGTCTATTACTAGCCTTCTGCTCTGTGTTACCTGTGTTCATCTAGGAACTTCGGTTTTTGCTAAAGCCCCACACATCCTCTTCATAGTGGCAGATGACTATGGTAAGTCATTTATTTACATGATTAAAGTAACGTGAATAGTTTAATTGTTTCACATCACAATTTAAAATTATTGAAAGCAGATACGCTCAAGTAATTTGCAAGAATTAAACCTGAATTACATGGATATACACTGTACTTGTCTTATTAGCTAATCATGATAAAGAAGGCTTTTAAAGGTCTAATTTGTGAAACGAAAAGGTTTCATTAGTTTATTATGAAATGGTTTTGTTAGAGACAAAAAGATATGTCTACCGGGTATATTATCTCTTCATTGATTAATGCTTTATCCCCACTAATTTATCTGTCATATGCCTCTCTGGAAGCCCATAATTGGAAATAAACTATTTCATTTTGTTCATGATATGAACATCTATTAATTTTTATTAGGATGGAATGATGTCGGTTTCCGGAATCCTGACGTCATCACGCCAAACATTGACAAACTGGCGCACAGCGGCATGATCTTACAGTCTTCCTATGTAATGCCCGTCTGTACACCGTAAGTTCACACTTTTCAGGAGAGAAAATGAGCATAAATTTGTTATCCCCATTAATTCATAGAGTATTTTCAATATCCCACAGCTGTGACGTCAGAATGGGGATATGTAGATATAACAGCTAAAAGCATTGATATTGATACATGTACAGTGTATATTAATTACATAAAACTTTTTTTATAAAAATAAATTCTTATGGTAGTCTTTGCATGACATTTATGATTCGAGATAACGAACAGTATTTAAGTCCAAAATTCCACTAAAGAGTAGAAATTGGAACAGAGAAAACACAGACCTATCGTAGTTGAAACTATTGTAGATTATAATTATTACGAATAAAATTAATTGCTACTCAAAATTTACTTTTAGACATATAACCTTGGGTTGAACAACTTTCTGTTTTTTATAATAAAAGATTTTTTTGCTTTAAATCGAATTTTTTTTAAAAAATATGAATAAAAAAGAAGCGATTCTGGACATATATCTTTACAAAGTAAAAGTCCCGCATTTGCATTATGAATTTCATTATGATTTATTATTATTCGTTAGGTTGACAATTGTAGGTCGAGGAACTCGTTCATGACTGGTCACTACGCCTACAAGTCCGGCCTCCAGGTAATTCATATAATTAACAAGCATAATTTTTATGTTATTGTTGTATGGGTAAAGCTAAGGTTTATAGTCTCATAAAGGTGGTAGCGGATCTAAATTCTTTTGACGTGCGAAGAGAGTCTGGTATGGATGTTTGTCCTTATCAGATGCTGTTACATGTATCTATTTATTTTTTTTTTAATGTAATGCTGGATGGTTTCTTTGCCTTTTACGTTATTTTGCAATAAACTATGACTAAAGCTTAAACATTAAAATGACTTTTTTGTTAATAGAAGACTTTTTCTTTTCCAGCACCTTGTTATTCTTCCCGAGCAGGCTACTTGTTCTCCCTCGAATTACACATTTTTACCACAGAAGCTTAAACAACTGGGGTACACTACCCACGCCATTGGAAAGTAATTAATCTTTTCTCATCAATATTTGAAAATTCTGAATTTATCTTGAAAAGATTTGACGTAGCATAGTGAATTCATTGAATTCATAAACATAATTATATGTTCATATTACAGATGTACTGGTCACAAATAATGCCATCATTTGTAACCAGAAGAATTTTTTACATTGTAATATTGAAGTAACTTGATTCTAGCTCAGTCGAGTTGGGTATATCCGACTGTCTTCATAGGCTTCAATACATTATTTTAAACAACCTCGTGTTTAAGTAAGCATTTCAAAAATTTATGGCCTTAAAACAGTAATTGTCATCAAATATAGCATATAATCTTGTAGCATTTTATATTTTCGCAGAGTTTAGTAGACATGGGATGCTTTCTCTTTTTAAGCACCTGGTCCTATTACTGGAATATCTATTGCTTATGATTTATGCTCTGTCAGATTTATAGTATTTGTTTGACCTTTCCAGATCAATCATTGTTTGGAATATTAAAAGATTTTCACTTGAGTTATCATAACTCATAGAGACAACTTAAACAAATATATCTCCACATGTTTAAAATTGCCTTTTTCTGTAGCTCATAGGGTTTGAACACAATATATATTTATTCGTAAGAAATTATGTAATAGATATAAATGTATTTCTCAAATTTTGAATTAGCCGACACTTTATTCTTGCCATTTTTAAAAAAAAATAAATTCATATTGGAAATACAATTTCTAATTTATATTTGGATCTCAAAAATCAAGCTTTTTACAGTATTTATGAAATATTGAGAATCCTAAATGATTTTAGGTGGCATCTAGGATTTTGTAAGTGGGAGTGCACGCCGACTTATAGAGGGTTTGACACGTTCTATGGTTATTACAATGGAGCGGAAGATTATTACCAGCTTAATGTTGGTAAGTTACTATAACCTTACTAATAGATTTTTACCAGTTTAATGTTGGTAAGTAACTGTAATATAATAGAAAATTAGCAGCTAAGTGTGTTTAATAAAAAAAATAATATGTTATTATCTGCTTGCATAGATATCAGAAAAAAATTACAGTGGCCATATTTTTTTTAATTTTGGATACAACCTGTTAAATAAAAAGTTAAAATGAGTATTAGATTAATTAATATAAATGTACGTGTTTCCTTATGCATAAACAGCCGGTGGTAAGGACTTCCGGGACAATAAAACACCTGTTAATGCCACGGGAGAATACTCCGCGGTAAGTGTATTCTGATTAGCTATTGTAATCAAGGGTTCTCAAAAACTTTCGTTGAAATGTATACTCAGAATTTTTAGCGAGGATTAAATTTTGGCATTATCAGCGAGAGTGCCAAGATCGCTGAAATTGAATATTGCTAAAAATTAATTGCTTTCTAGTTATAATTGTTTCATTAGTGAACAATTCAAAATTGCTAATATTACTTCCCGTCTAAAATAAACTACGGTAACTTTATTTTAAGGACAAATAGCTTAATTTGCCTCTACTTAGTTTCCATTTATAACGGTAGTTTCATTTTATTGAAAACTTACAATCAGCCGATGGGTATTTATAGTGACCGATTTACGTTTGACTTTGAACAATCGAACAAATGTTGATATCACCTTTTAGAGTGGAAACATTATTAGTAATTCTTGCAAAATGGGGGAATTTTTGCCTTTATTGAATAGATTCCTTTGCACAAAAGTTTCTAATAACTCAAAAATCATTTTCGGGGAATTGGTTAAAAATGTCTTTCCCTGCCTTTCTCCTTCCAGGTAGAATAGGAATGCATCTTTTATCCCAATGACCGACAACTGAATATAATTGAGACAATAATTTGCAATTTTCACTAGTATATGTATAAATTTCTAATTATTACAGCACATGTATGCCCGGCGAGCCCAGTCTATCATTATGGATCATGACATGACTAAGCCTATGTATATGTATCTGCCGTTCCAATCTGTACACGAACCTCTGCAGGTAGTCAAAGACCAAAAATTTGAAATGCTGCATGGAATTTTGCACACGATGTATTTAATACAAATAATGTCTTTATTCTACTAAAAATGACAAATGTGTTCAGCAGTTGATTGTCTAAGTATCTGCTGATGTCATCATACATGTACTCACTCAATCTTTTAAAACATCTTGTCCAATACATTGTAGGTCCCAGCTCGTTATAGTGCCATGTACCCAAAAGTGAAAACAGAGTCACGCAAAACCTACCTAGGTAAAGGTCACTTTCAAAAATATATATGTGATTTTCCCCCAATGTGTCGATTTTTCAATTTACAAAGACGGCGTTCATTAATAATGTTGATAAGCATGAATTTACAAAACTATAATGATTTCTAAATTCTTGATACTTTCAGGCATGGTGACAGCAATGGATGAAGCAATAGGAAACGTAACTGATGCCTTAAAAGCTAAAGGGATGTTCAACGATACACTTATTATATTTACTGCAGACGTAAGTACAAAAAGTACCTATATATATATACGTTAAAATCACTAAATTTCATGGGGTTTTATTTTCGTTGTTTTCGAGTTTGAGACAGACCCCAAAATAATGACAAATTCGAAATAAAAATTCCATTGCATTTCTACTCAAAATTTCTCAGACAATTAAATCAAATTCAAAAAATCAATATTTCTTTTACAATCTCGAAACCTCAAAAAATGACTACACAAAAATTAGAGATATTACGGTATATTTAAAATATAGGAATAAAAGTGTTTATTTACAAAATTGTGGAATACGCGATAATTCACCAATAGTGTAGAAGATTGATAAATTGATAGGATTATGCAAACAAATTGAATCCTTTTTTCAACATCATTTGTAGCTAATGTTTTGCAAGCTTTTTTCTTTATTTGTTTTTTCAATGCATTCTTCCGCCTTCAGAATGGTGGCTGGGTGACATTTGCCGGAAATAACTACCCACTAAGGGGAGGTAAGGCCACGGTTTTCGAAGGGGGAACAAGAGCCACCGCATTTATATCCGGGGCCGGCATACAGAAAACCAACACTGTTTATAACGGGTAAGTAACTGAATTCTTCTCAGAAAGGAAATTTGAGGCAGGGGGCATCATAAAAGCAAAGGTCTGAATGATACGTGTACCCTGTTTTACATCTGAGCAGCTGAATATTTGTCAGAAAAAAATGTGATCGACATTGTCTTCTTCAACAACTTGTCAAGTTTAATCCCTTAGTTGTTTAAGAGGTTGCGAAGCAAATGAGTAAAATATTTTATTTTGATTGACGAAAACAATTACAATTAATTGTATATTTTTAAAAAATTTTCAACAAAACGTTCATGTATGTACTTAATATGATTTGTACATTTAAATATTCACATATACAAGTACATTTAGTTTGTTTTCTAATATAAACACGGATTATTCTCCATACTGTAACTGACAGTTACTGACTTATTACTTACAGCATTATACATGCAGTGGACTGGATGCCTACTGTTCTCAGTGCAGCCGGAGGAACACCAGGTAAAAACTAAAGTGTAACAAACACAACTCCTATGTTGAAGAAAAATTCATACAGTCTTTACTGTGATCAACAAACATCAAATTTTAATGTATTTATTAAACATTGAATTCTATACAAAGCTAGATTTCAATAATATACACTTTTACACGAGGGTGCTTGCGTCCGGGGATGAAAACCCTACTCAGACCTAAGAATTGGTGTTGTTTCCCTTATAAACAGTCCATAATTGTTTTCTTACCCTGAAGAATCTAAATTATCCGTTTGATTCCCCTACTAATTAATTTCCCAAGTTATGTTCCCCTACTCTACTCTGAGTCCATACTTTCAAAACACGTCAACAGACAACTTTGACGTCATTGTTAGAATTTATTGTTTACCGATTTGGCATATTTAGAAATTGTACATCTATAGTTATAAATTACAGTATCTCGTTCAAAGGTCGACAACACAGTTGTAAATATGCATGTTCGCTTAAGTTATTTCATTGCCATCTGAAAAGGGACAACAATTGTCACCCTACTAGTGAGGGAGGCATCACGAATTGTCACACCTCACGTGACATGCTCTGATCCAATCAGATTTATTATATAACTCTGAAAGATGATAGTGAATGTGATTACGAATGTACATGTATTCCAATACCTTAATTTTATATGTATGCAAATGTATTTGATTTATTCTTATGACTGTTTGACACCTTGAGATATACCGTCTCCTTTGTATCTAAGGAAATATTGTTTAAAATTATGATTACTTTTTAATGCTTCACAGACCCAACTCTAGACGGAATAGATCAGTGGGATAGTCTAAGAACAGGAGGGGAGTCGAAAAGAACCGAATTTATATACAACATTGATGATTTGAAACCGGAGGTCTGTGGCCATGCTGCTATAAGGTACATATAGATCATTTAAACAATAATATAACACTATTCGATGAACCTATTTTTATTTTCACCAAACAATTACCAATAACTTTTCCAACTGTTTTAATATGGTATATTCTGTTCTATTTTCTTGTCTATTTATGGTTATAAAGGGCTGGTTAATTTTATTTTCAAGCAAAAAACTTAGATGTTTGTACAAATTTTAATAATTTAATAACACATTGACGTGCTTAATTGACTGTTAATGTTAAATACTTTGCAATGTTAAAAAGTGAAACATACGAATTTTGCAATACAATGTCAATATTCAATGAAACTAAATATTTTTGTAAAATAAATGTTTTAGGATTGGAGATTACAAATTAATAGATGGCTATCCAGGTCTCTATCAGGGCTGGTACAAGCCTGATCAAGTGGTAAAAGAAAATTATAACGATGCACCAGCGAACGTCACATGGCCTTTTAGTGACAAAATGATGCTTTTTAATTTAAAAGGTCTGATATAGTAGTTGCTGTAGATATTATAATGAAATTCATTCTATTCAAAATTATGAGCATGCATCATTCGATCTAATATAATATTCTCTTTTGCACTATTGCTCTTGTTTAAAATGTTTTTAAATCAAATCGTACTCTGCAGTATACATGGTATACAAGAACATAAAATCTATTAATCTTGTGTGATTTTTTTATATTTACTGAAAATCTGAAAGTTACAAGCAGTCTTATTTAATTAAAAATATTATTCTAATCAATAACAACGAAATTTTAAGGTTAACTAAACGATAATATTCCATTTTAGATGATCCAAATGAACACGTGGATTTGTCAAAAAAGCTCCCTGATGTGGTATCTAAATTGAAATCGAGGCTTGAAGAGTATCACAAACTAATGGTACCTGCTAATTTTCCATCTAATACTAAATCTGCAGCGCCAACGAATTATGATGGATTTTGGACTCCGGGGTGGTGCTAATTATTGAATAACAACATTTTGATTTGTAAAAAGGGTTATACTGACAGAATGATTGTTTGCTTTGAATAAATGTTTTGATGTACAGATTTGTTTATTTCCAAAGAAAGAAGTCTGAATAATAAGAGTATTGAATGTTCATTACACGTAAAATATATTTCGATAAAGCGCAAAGGGAGACTTTGCCATACAGCTAGAAAGAGACCCAATTATGAATTCAGGTCTTCAGGTCTTAATACAAAATTTACCCCATTTTGCTTATTTTTCAGCAACAACATGCAACATACACACTAAGGGTTCCTTGTATTTCTTGATTTAATTTTATATAAAAATGATATGCAAAAACGCCTTCTGTTTGATCAAATAAAAAATCAGACAATAACCTGGTATTCCTTTAATCAATTTTTCCCAAATGGGAAGACAAAATGAAAATAGAATCATGGGAAGATTTTATCTCTCAACCATTATGGTACAATAAAAAAACTTAAAATTGACAATAAGCCCATTTTTTTATTCCAAATGGTTTAACAATGGTGTAGTTTTTATCTTGTTAGATGGAAAGGGAACTTTTCTAGAATTAAAGGATCTAAAAGCAAAATTTAATATAGAAACTAACTTTTTAACATATGCAAGTTTACAGAAAGCAGTAAAAGAAGCAATGACCGTAGAAAAAGTAAACAAAGAAAGATTAAACCCAAGGCCCATTTTACCTTTTTATTTAAAATTATTCTGTCTATGTAGAAAAGGAACAAAAGCTGTGTATAATATTTAGAATACAGAACACATAATGCCTGTTTCAAAAATAAAATGGAGTAACATTTTGAAATTCAAGATTCCCTATGGGAAATGATACACAAAATTCCTTTTCAATGTACAAAAAGTTCTAAATTACAATGGCTACAATTCAGAATAAATCAACATATCTTAGTTAGAAATAAAATGTTATATAAAATAGGTTTTAAGGATACTAAACTATGTAGCTTCTGTGAGACATGTGAGGAAACAATTTTTCGTGTTATGTGGGAATGCCAGAAGGTTCAGGAGCTTTTACATAGTTTTACCATTCGTTGAGAATCTCATAATATAGACTTTCCAAATCATTTATATCAGAACTAAATGTCGGAATGAGGTTTTAAGATTACAAGCATAACGTGGAGATATTAAAACATTGCTATCTACTATGAAATAAAGTGCAACAAAAAGTAATAGAATTAATGAATTTAATAGAAAATGGAAAGACTGGCTTCTGACCCTGAAACCAGACACCTTAAGACCTTTTGCAATGCTTGGACATACATATACCACTATTTTATTTCTATGAACATGCTTTTCTGTTCTTCTTTCACCATTTCTCACCCCTCTCTCTCTCTCTTTCTCTCTCTCTCTCTCAATTGTCACTATTATATTTTTTGTATCTATTTATTATATGTATTAATGATGTTTTGATGTTAATAAGATATTATAAACATGTATATTGTGACAATAGGTATTAATAATAAAATAATTAATAATAAAATTTTTAAAAAGTTGACAATATATCTTAATACCACAAAAAAAGAAAAAAAAATCCCAAATGGACGATAAATGTACGTTAATCACCTGCCTACATGTTTATTGTATTCGTTTTTTAATGTTAACAATATCCGCTTTTTTGTAAATATAAAAAAAGATTTTTCGAGGAAATATAAGGCAAAAGAAAGAAATAAAGAAGCAATTGCAAATATGTCTTATTGAGTTCTGAGATAAAAAAAATGGATCAAAGCAAATTAGATACACACCATACTTATTTATCCGAGCCAAAAGGATCGAATATTATCAGTTATTAATTTGATTATTTATAATTGATAACGCATAACTTGTCAACAACGATAGATTCCTTACACAATTATTTTAATCAAATAATTATCAAATAATGAGAATTGAAACAAAATTTGGCTGCATTTTTTTTTCTCACTTTTCATATAATTTCTTTATTCAACACCTGCTGTATTTTAAGATACATGTACGTATTTTGTATTAAAAGTATCAAGAATATACGGACTAATTATCAACCCAAATGTTTTATTTTTCGAGCTAATTTAAATAATCTGCATATGCCATTCCGATATGATTTTATACGATACATCAGCACAAGGGTTTATCCTTTGCATTCGTTAAACTTGAATACTTTATTGTCCCCCGTTAATAGAAAATTTTGATGATTTTGATTTTTGGCCAAACTGAAGAGAAACATAGTGAAAACATATAGGCATCAATTTTTAGGTTCTTTTTTAACGATAAAAATTTTCAAAATGCACTCTTAATAATTAGTTTTCATTTTTTTTTGGCCGGTATTATAAGTATCAAGGACTAGCCTTGCATGATCTGCATGCAACACAAACTTAACCATGTTAACCGGATACTAACTAAACCAAGTATTAGCTTTCTTAAAAAGCTTGTCTGACATGGTTTGCTTAAATTCATTAAGCGGAAAGAAATAATAATAAAATTTCATTCGTTCGAGACTATATCTTCAAGAGACCATGCGTAATCAATATTGTATACAATGAACTTTAAATTGAAGCTCCTGGTGGCTCCAGAATCATGACATAAACTAAGACTTTAAGTGAAATTTTTAATCCCCGAAAACATATTAATTAATTCTGAAATTTATTTCTTCCTTTGCACATAACAACATCTCTGAAACAATATTAAAAGAAACAATATCAAAAATATCCCTAACCCTTCTGGTCTGCTTGACTTTTACAACATTTTATTATAAAATAAAGATTTTGATCGATTTATATTAGTTTTAAGATCCCGGGTTAGCATTGTACAAGTATTGTTTTACATGTTAAATGACCTACTTATTTTTTTAATTCAACAAACAGAATGAAATGAAGGTTGTAAATGATGAATCTATCTGTATAAACCTAACCCTGGCTATAACAATCTTGGCAGAGCGTAACACATGCTGACCATTTCCTGTTCTTGAAAGCTTTAATTGCTTCTCAAACCATTTGATGTACAATGATTCTCTACATAACACTGTTACGTAATTGATTGATGAAATTCTGAACTGAAGCATCTGTGAAAAGAAACAAAAAGATGCATAGGCGTCGGACTCGGGGGGCTAGGGGGGCTTAGCCCCCCCCCCCACTTTTTTCCAAATACATACTTACTGTAGACATATTGAACCTTGTTTCGTATGTTTACCCCCCCCCCCCCGCCCACTTTCCACAGACACCTCGCAGTGTAGGTTAAAAATGGGTGTAGTTTTGGTGTTCGGATAAAAAATTAGGTACCTACCCCCCCCCCCCCCCACGAAATAGGATTTTCTCCTTTGGGAAATAGACACTTCCTTTGGGGGGGGGGGGCTTGTCAGGTTTTTGAACGTAAAAAAATTTAATACTCTTAGCCCCCCCACTTTCAATTTGCTTCCGAAGCTAATGAGATGCAAACTAATTTACAATGTAATATCGTCTGAAATATAGTAGTTGGATAGGAATGAAGTATAACAGTTCAACAGCATACAAATCTATTTATACAATAAAGAATTAAAAGCGAACTTGAATAAGACATTTTTTCTGTATTGCTGCATTTTTCTCAGGCACTGTATTATCAGATTTTCAATGCTTGGAGCAGAGCAACTAAGAGAAAATATTTAACCACGTGCATGATAATTCAATGTCAAGATATAATTTTACTGAAAATAAGCAATCAATTATTTAACTATGACATGTAAAATGACTTAATCGTTGATACACAACACACAACAATGAGATTTATATTCTAAGGCATTTTTTATATAGAACTGAAGCGGACATGTTCATAGATAAAAGTACGGATTATATATACTAAAGACAAATTTATTCAGTAATGTAAATAAAAGCTCATTTCCTCCTGGGACGAACTACATGACTCTTTGGAGATTATGCATGTATCGAACATTCCTCTATCGAACTATCTAAACAATTTCATGGAATAAGCCCTGGTTAAATCTAGTACTGTCTGACGCTGTGACGTGGCGTCAGACAATGACTTAATACTTGATACACAACACAAAACAGTGAGATTTATTAAATATGGCACTTTTTATAGAGAACTGAAGCGGGCATATTCAAAGATGAAAGCACGGATTATACTAAAGACAAGATCATTCAGTAATGTAAACAAAAGCTCATTTCCTCCTGGGACGAGCTTCTTTGGAGATTATGCATGTATCGAAATTTCCACCATCGAACTATCTAAACAATTTCATGGAACGACTCCATAAATAAGCCATGGTTAAATCTAATACTGTCTGACGCCGTGACGTCAGACAAATAAATGCGTGCCGAATACAGACGGGAAAATAAAACCGAGCGTTTAGAATTAAACTGAATGGACATACCGAGATCAACAAATAAGAGTTTTCAATTGACAGCTCTCTATTATTCGATGATTCCATGCGTAACATTAAGTGACATCTTTGTAGCTGTAAGATAAACATATATACATAGATTAAATGTAAAAATGAAACAAGAAAATCGCCAGGAAATCTTAATGTTAGAACTATTAAAGACACATACATGACATATGAAGGCACAAATATTATGTTAACGATGTAAACAATAAACATCAGATTATTAAGAGTGCAGAGGCAGTCCCACTTTCTGAACCGCGATTCATGTGACTGACCTGAACACAAATAGAATATAAATTCTGCATCGATCTGAGATACATATTCCGGTAAAATGTCTACTGCTATCCTTTTGTTCTGTGTTACCTGTCTTCATCTAGGAACTTCAGTTTTTGCTAAAGCCCCACACATCCTCTTCATAGTGGCAGATGACTATGGTAAGACATTGATTTACATGATTAAAGTAACGTGAATAGTTTAATTGTTTCACATCGCAATTTAAAAAATTATTGAAAGCAGTATCCTATTTACAGTTCTTGGATACGCTCAAGTATTGCAAGAATTAAACCTGAATTACATGCATATACTTGTCTCATTAGCTAATCATGCTAAAGAAGGCTTAAATAAACTTATGTACATACATAATAATTCTTGGCTCCTCTAGTCGTGTTTATTTCTTTCCTAGTTTGCTTGCATGTTGAAAAGCTTTTAAAGGTCTAATTTATGAAACAAAAAGGTTTCATAAGTTTATTTTAAAATGGTTTTGTTAGAGACAAAAAGATATGTCTACCGGGTATATTATCTCTTCATTGATTAATCTTTTTCCCCACTAATTTGTCTGTCATATGCCTCTCTGGAAGCCCATAATTGGAAATAAACTATTTTATTTTGTTCATGATATGAACATCTATTAATTTTTATTAGGATGGAATGATGTCGGTTTCCGGAACTCTGACGTTATCACACCAAACATTGACAAACTGGCGCACAGCGGCATGATCTTACAGTCTTCCTATGTAATGCCCGTCTGTACGCCGTAAGTTTCACACTTTTCAGGAGAGAAATTGGGCATAAATTTGTTAACCCATTAATTTAAAGAGTATTTTCAATATCCCACAGCTGTGACGTTAGAATGTGGATTTTTAGATAAATAACAGCTAATAAAAGCATAAATATTGATAAATGTATATTAATAATGTAATGAGTTCTTTTGAACTTTGTGTGAGTCCAGAAGAAAACGAAACACTGTAAAACCAATTAAACAAAAATAAATTTATTCAACAGATCAAAGAAATGAATAAACAAGCAAAAACACAAAAAACCTTACATACACCACACTCGAAAACACTCACACAAAGAAAGAAAAAAAGTATAACTATACAAAGAATAAACTGATACACCAACAAACAATGAACTTAGAATTGCGTGCCAGAAATAAATATCAAACAAAACTTGTTTAATGAAAACAGTAACTTTGTTTTATAAAATTATGAACTTCAAGTAAAAAAATTCAAATCAGAATTTATACTTTCAATACTGTTCACTATAATATAACTTTAGAATTATTTTATTTATAAACCAAATTGGGAGTTTGTCTGATCACTGTTCCTACTTCAACACTAATATCAGCACCACATGGCCTCCATACACCGCTGAGTCAACATCACATTCACTGACCGTCTAAACTGCCGGATTCACAGGTCTCCCTCTATAACGTTTCTATATACATATATCCCTCCGTTAGACAGGCGTTATGGTGTTCTCCAATTCTGTAAGGACGTAGTTACGGTATCTAACCCACATACTAAAAAAACCGGAAGTCCTTGCGTATCGAAGCGTGTAAACAAGCCTAGAGGAGAACAACCACCCGTTAAAATGCAAGTTTAGCACCATTATTGACAAACAAACATGCTGAATAAATGTAATTATCATTCGCCATATTCCACTGAACAAGTGTCAGTTGTTTGTATTAAAATTGAATAAATATGTAGGTAGAAATTTAAAAAAACGCAATCGTTTTCTCACATATTTTCACATGCATGTATCGTTTGTACGTTGTTTCTAGTCCACAAGAGATATAATTATTTCCCGAAATGGCAAATATTGAAAATTTTGATATAAAACAATGTCATGTGTGCTTTGGGGTTTTATATTTTAATTGTTAAGGTTTGAAAATACACAATTTAAAAAACCCTTGTCATAGTGATCACTGTATGCGTCGTTTCAAACTAGATTGTTCGAATTGTATTGTTCGTTCCTTAAAAAACGCAAGTTGTACTGGCATGTAATTGAACAAACAAGAGATCCACAAGTCTTGACGGTTCTCTGAGTACCACAGTTCATACATACATTTTAACTCAAAGTCAAGGAGTTTCATTCTTTCATTTATACCAAATTTTGGAGTCTAAAATTTGAGATTTAACAACATTATTAATGGTTGTCAATAAAAGATAAAAACGAAAAACCAAATAGAAACAAAATACACAGACAAATAATTAAAAATAACTAAAACAAAAAAAAATTAAAAAAGAAAAGGAAAAAAAAAACAGAGGTATGTGAGCAATGCGCTCACTAAATGATACCCCCCTTCCCATATGAATATAATGACTGTCCATATTTTGCTATTGGTAACTCAAAATATGAGTCGGATCAAAAAGTAAAACAAAAAAAAAAGATGCACAATGGCAATATGTAATTAAGATTCTGTGAAATTTTCATCCAGTGGTATGAGTAGTGTTGCGGATAAGAGATGGGTACCCCAAAGCGTAACAGACGGAAGAAGGTACAGAATGACGGAAGGACGGAATCCCGATTACTATATCAATTACTTTTCAAGCGGGGGGTATAAAACAATAAATAAAACTGTGAACATACGACAATGTACATATACATGTACCGACAAGTGGTAACAAAAACAGAAAAGGTCAAATGGGTAACTCAGGAAACCTACATTTATATTTAAAATGTTGCATTAACAATGTTTTTATTAAACAAATGCGCGAAAATGATTAATTTCCTTTTTAGAATTTCTTAAGGATGAATGTCAGTTGAGGAGACATCAAAAGTAGAATGATGCAACATTGTGTTTTGTGCTTATACAGCACGTAGTCTAAAGAGGCTCCTAAGAAGCGCAACCTATATTCAGGGGGGCAATATCAACTCTGAAAATTTCCTTGACAAGCAAAAAACATCATCATACGGTTTTTATACTGAGGGAGCACAATCATATAGTAGCATTATAGTGCATGTGGCTGTGTTTACAATAGTATTCAATTTATCGCAAATCATTGGGGGCACAACCCACCTTTCCGGTTTCTATAGCCATGCTAAAAGAATACATGACCTCAAGAGGCAAATATATATGGCTTTATGAAATCAATATTGGAAAATTTACATGCACTGGCAACAAGATTTAACGCTGATTGAACTTGGTCCGTTGATTAGGTCATAAAATTGATTGATTGTATATTGTTTAACGTCGCTCTCGAGAATTTTTAACTCGTATAGAGACGCCGCCACTTGTCGGTGGAGAGCTGCAAATTTTGTCCAGTACTCGTCCAGTACTTAGGGTCATTGAGCAGAGAGGGATCTTTTTCGTGCCAACACCTGCTGCGACACGGGACCTCGGTTAATACGGTCTCATCCGAAAGACCGGTCTCCACGTCCCACGGTGGGATTCGAACCCGCGACGTATTGATTGACTCCTTACTTCGCGACTCTAGAGCAGACGCTCTAACCACTGCGCCACGAAATTGAAAACTTTGTTATGCAATCATTTTTGGAACTCATGCCTCATTTATATATTTTACAAAAGAACGTACGACTAAGACAAAAAATTCAAATGATTGTAAAATTTCGACAAATGAATAAGACTCTTTAAAATTGATATAGGTCTTAGTCGTAAGTTCACTTGTAAAATTGCGCCCGTAGCCTAAAGAAGACTCCTATTTATTTTTCAATCTAAATTTTCGTTGCTAAAGTTCAAAGGCTTCTCGAGATATTGCGTGGAAACGGATGAAAGTACTAAAGACTGACAGAAAGACGGATGGACGTCCAGACAGTTCCAAGATACATATGCCCCATTTTTAGTGAGAGCGGGAAATAAAAATTGATATTGGAATTAAAATATGACATAATATTATAAGTAAATACATGTATTACTGTTTCACACATTAAATGTGCATGTAAGTATATAATATTATATTGAAGAAAATAACTCATGTACGCAAGGGATGTTGAATAGTTACTTTTGTTAAAGGTAAGGCTTGTTAAGAAAATATCAGATTGTTGCCTATTTTTCCCACATTTTGGTTTTATTCAGTTTGAAAATCAGTAGCACAAAGCTGGCCCCTAGGAAGCAATTTCAGTTGGGGGATCGGGGCACAGCCATACCAGTACATTTTCATTCTGGGGCACTGTCAACTACCAAATATCATAGGTTTTTATAGAGGGGGCACAGACATCTGCTTTCTATATTATCATATGGCACTATATATATTGTCAAAATAATTTGGGGGTAAAGCCCTCCGTTCTCCTCCCTCTCCCGGTTCCCAAGGCCATGCACAGAGCCACATAGCTATCAAGCCTGACATATAGGAAGGTTCAGTTAAAATATTGTTTGAACATAGAAAAAAAAGGTACGCTTGTAAATTATGAATCTGTTGACAGTTGAAAGAATAGGATTGATAAACGCATAACAACAATATACAGCATAAGAATGGAATCCTTAAATACCCATAACAGTAATAATAAATTGGAATTAATTTATGAATTTACGTTTTTACCTAAATTTTTATCGGAGGATAAGTTCTTGTAACGTTTAATGCTTTCTTAGCGACAAGATTTTATCAGTCTTTTATAGAAAAGTAATTGAAAAACGATTTTACTATAGTCTCTGTAAATAGGAAGTTAAATTATGAAAATAATTTTTATTCACTTTTCTTTTATAGGACCTTCTATATCGAAAAAAAATGGTCTAATCGCAAAACGTCTATAATTTTATCACCTTTCCACAAGAGAAACAGCCTAAAGACAGGCGACAATGATATTTCAATTTGGAGTCATGTAAATGAGAAGGAATGAAAAAAACAGAATAAATTTATACTAGAACTTTTCAATTAAGAACGCACATAATTTACGAACGACTCGTACAATGAAAATACTGTCCCGCACAACGACACATACAGTAAATATTGAACGACGGATACAGTCGCATTTTGATTAAATCAGTAAAATTTAAGATAATATACTCGTTATTAGGAATAAATTACGTTTGAATACCCCAATACTTTTATTTCTCATTATTTGATACAATTATTACCAATATAGGATGAATTGTCAACGCCATAATATATCTTTTCAGTGCGTTTTGCATTGTGTTTAAAAACAAAGCTGCATGTTTGCAAAATTGTGTTCCCAGGTGAACCTTTCATCATATATCTATGTGTTTTAATACACAACACATTTAAAAACTTATCATGTCTTCGATTAATTGCCGGTTTATTTTCATAACCCGATGACTGCATCATGTTGTCAATGAAGAAACGCAAGAACTTCCGGTTTGTTTAGTATGTGGGTTAGACACTGTGTAGTACACGTATATGCTGTACCGCCGCCGCCCCTCCGTATGGTCCTGTCCTAGACACAAACTGACCACTCGACCACTCACATCTGCCGTCCTAAGCCCCTAGTATACTTTATGCCCTATGCACTAAATATATTAAATTACTTATCTAGAATACTATCAAATAACAAAATATAAACATCTATATAACAAAAAACAAGATACAGACAAAAACTAACAAACTCCTATAAATAGTAACGAAAACAAGCTTACCGGCTAGAGAAAAACAGAAATGACCACACATAGAATTTCACCGTTCCCAGGCCACCGGTTCCAGACTTATTTCTAAAATTCACCAATTATAAGAACGTCCATGGCGACCAAAACTGTAGACGTGGCGTGGCACAATACCTCTTTCACTGCCACGCGTCGTTTCCTTCTGACCAACCAGTTTTCTAAATTTAGCTTTTATACACACCCTCAAAAGTACGAAAACGGGTAACCACCAAAACTTACCAGGAAAACACAAAGTCAAACATAATATTCACTAAACAAAAGTCAACTTCATCACAAATAACATAAAACTTTTTTATAAAAATAAATTCGTATGGTAGTCTTTGTATGGCATGTATGAATAGAGATAACGAACAGTATTTAAGTCCAAAATTCCACTTAAGAATAAAAATTAGAACAGAGCAAACACAGACCTTCAATACATCAGATGTAGATGTTATATACATCATACATCTACTCAGAAAATAATTTGTTCGTACTAAAACTTGTTTTTTAACACTTGTCGTAGTTGAAACAATCGTAGATTATAATTATTACGAATAAAATTAATTGCTACTAAAAACTTACTTTTAGACATGTAACCTTGGATTGAACAACTTTGTTTTTTATGATAAACAGATTTTTTTGTTTTATAAAGCGTAAAGTGCCGATGAGTTATTTAAATCGAATTGTTTTAAAAAAAAAACATTATTTAAAAAGAGAAACGATTCTGGATATATATAATTAACAATGTAAAAGTACTGTATTTGCATTTTGAATTTCAACCTGACGAATAACAGTAAATCATAATGAAATTCAAAATACAATTTTTCGAATTTTTCGAATTGTAGGTCGAGGAACTCGTTCATGACTGGTCACTACGCCTACAAGTCCGGCCTCCAGGTAAGTCATATCATTATCAAGCATATAATTATGATTGTTGATTTGGTACAGTCAATACTTATTATCTCATTGAAGAGGGGGCGGATCTAAATTCTTTTGACGTGCGAAGAGAGTCTTATATTGGTGTATGTCCTTATCAGATGCTGTTAACTATTTATTTTTTTTTTAATGTTATGCTGGATGGTTCCTTTGCCTTTTACGTTATTTTGCAATAAACTATGACTAAAGCTTAAACATTTAAATGACTTTTTAGTTAATAGAAAACTTTCTTTTCCAGCACCTTGCTATTCTTCCCGAGCAGGCTACTTGTTCTCCATCGAATTACACATTTTTACCACAGAAGCTTAAACAACTGGGGTACACTACCCACGCCATAGGAAAGTAATTCATCTTTTCTCATCAATATTTGAAAATTCTGAATTTATCTTGAAAAGATTTGACGTAGCATAGTGAAGTCATTGAATTCATAAACATATATTTTCATATTACAGATGTACTGGTCACAAATAATGCCATCATTTGTAACCAGAAGAATTTTTTTTACAGTGTAATATTGAAGTAACTTGTTTCTAGCTCAGTCGAGTGGGACATATCCGACTGTCTTCACAGGCTTCAATACATTATTTTAAACAACCTCGTGTTTAAGTCAGCATTTCAAAAATTTATGACCTTAAAACAGTAATTGTAACCAATTCTACCACGGTTATTGAAATCTTAAAAGGAAGCCGACATTATTCTCCAATAGACCACGAACGTCATCAAAAAATTATCAGATCAGAAACACGTATCAAATCTGAACAATTCAAATGCATGTTTGGCTGTAGAATGAAATACTTGATTAGACCGCATCAATGTGTCATCTTTTGCAGTATAAACACTGTAAATTGCATCAAGTTGCTGATGATTGTCGGTTTTTATAGCTAAGCGGGGCTATTCCACGTACCTCCCTACACATTAAACAACATGATTTTAGCAATAAAACAAGAACATGATTTTGTTTTTGTATATTCATTTTAACTGATCAATACATATATTACGAACAAATTTTACGAACAAATTTGTAATTAAACAAGACTGTTTTTAATGCAAGGAAAGCTCAAATATCTGCATTCCATATATAGGTTAGTCAACAAAATTTCTCTCTGGTGTTAAATAGAACAGCGTAATCGAGATGGTGACCTAATTCGTTTCTCTATAGAGGAAACAATCGGCCGTATTTATCGTCCATGGTAGAATAGAAATAAAGTCCTTGTTGTCGTGAATGATGCAGAATAACCTCCTCGGTCTCGAAATGTTGTTTGAAATATAAAAGCCTCGGCTAACGCCTCGGCTTTTATATTTCAAACAACATTTCTCGACCTCGGAGGTTATTTTGCAACATTCACGAAAACGCGAACTTTATTTCTTAAATATAGCATATAATCTTGTAGCATTTTATATTTTTGTAGAGTTTAGTAGACATGGGATGCTTTGTCTTTTTGGCACCTGGTCCCATTACTGGAATATCTGTTGCTTATGATTATTCTCTATCAGATTCGTTGTGTTCGTTTGAAATTTTCAGATCGATCATTGTTTGAAATATTAAAAGATTTTCACTTGAGCTATCAGAACTCATAGAGACAACTTCTTAAACGAATATATCTCCACGTGTTTAAAACTGCCCTTTTTTGTAGCCCATAGGGTTTGAACACAATATATAGTTATCCATAATAAATTATATTATAGATATAAATGTCTTTATTTCTCATATTTTGAATTAGCCGACACTTTATTCGTGCAATTTAAAAAAAATAAATTAAAATTGGAAATATAATTTCTTTTTTATAATTGGATCTCAAAAATCAAACTTTTTACAGTAAGTATGGAATATAGAGAATTCTGAATGATTTTAGGTGGCATCTAGGATTTTGTAAGTGGGAGTGCACGCCGACTTATAGAGGGTTTGATACGTTCTATGGTTATTACAATGGACAGGAAGATTATTACCAGCTTAATGTTGGTAAGTTACTATAATCTTATAGATTATTACCAGTTTAATATTGATAAGTTACTGTAATCTAATAGAAAATTACCAGCTTAGTGTGTAAAATAAAAAAATTAATATATTATTACCTGCTTGCAAAGATATCAAGATACGGTGGCCATATCTTTTTTTTTTTGGATACCACCTGTTAAATAAATAAACAGTTTAAATGAGTATTCGATTTTTTAATATAAATATACATGTTTCCTTATGCATAAACAGCCGGTGGTAAGGACTTCCGGGACAATAAAACACCTGTTAATGCCACGGGAGAATACTCCGCGGTAAGTGTATTCTGATTGGCTATTGTAATCAAGGGTTCTCAAAAACTTTCGTTGAAATGTATACTCAGAATTTTTAGCGAGGATCAAATTTTGGCATTATCAGCGAGAGTGCCAAGATCGCTGAAATTGAATATTGCTAAAAATTTATTGCGTTCTAGTTATAATAGTGTCATTAGTGAACAATTCAAAATCGCTAATATTACTTCCCGTCTAAAATAAACTACGGTAACAATATTTTAAGGACAAATATATAGTTTAATTTGCCTCTACTTAGTTTCCATTTATACGGAAATTTCATTTTATTGAAACCTTACAATCAGCCGATGGGTATTATAGTGACCGATTTACGTTTGACTTTGAACAATCGAACAAATGTTGATATCACCTTTTAGAGTGGAAAAAATATTAGCAATTCTTGCAAAATGGGGGGAATTTTTGCCTTTATTGAATAGATTCCGTTACACAATAGTTTCTAATAACTCAAAAATCAATTTTCGGGGAATTGGTTAAAAATGTCTTTCCCCTGCCTTTCTCCTTCCAGGTAGAATAGGATTGCATCTTTTATCCCAATGACCGACAACTGAATATAATTGAGACAATAATTTGTAATTTTCACTAGTATATATATAAATTTCTTTTTATTACAGCACATGTATGCCCGCCGAGCCCAGTCTATCATTATGGATCATGACATGACTAAGCCTATGTATATGTATCTGCCGTTCCAATCTGTACACGAACCTTTGCAGGTAGTCAAAGACCAAAATTTTGAAATGCTGCATGAAATTTTGCACATGATGTATTAAATACAAATAATGTCTTTATTCTACTAAAAATGACAAATGTGTTCAGCAGTTGATTGTCTAAGTATCTGCTGATGTCATTATACATGTACTCACTCAATCTTTTAAAACATCTTGTCCAATAGGTCCCAGCTCGTTATAGTGCCATGTACCCAAAAGTGAAAACAAAGTCACGCAAAACCTACCTAGGTAAAGGTCACTTTTAAAAAAAATAATGGGATTTTTCCCCAATGTGTCGATTTTTCAATTCACAAGGACGGCGTTCATTAATAATGTTGATAATCATGAATTTACAAAACTATAATGATTTCCTAAATTCTTGATACTTTCAGGCATGGTGACAGCAATGGATGAAGCAATAGGAAACGTAACTGATGCCTTAAAAGCTAAAGGAATGTTCAACGATACACTTATTATATTTACTGCAGACGTAAGTACAAAAAGTACCTATATATACTTTCAAATCACTAAATTTCATGGGGTTTTATTTTCGTTGTTTTCGAGTTTTAGACATACCCCAAAATAATGTCAAATTCGAAATAAAAATGCCATTGCATTTCTACTCAAAATATCTCAGACAATGAAATCAAATCCAAAAAACAAAAAAAATCAATATTTCTTTTACAAACCTCGAAACCTCAAAAAATGACTCAACAAAAATTGGAGATTTCACGGTATATTTAAAATATAGGAATAAAAGTGTTTGTTTAGAAAATTGTGGAATACGCGATAATTCACCAATAGTGTAGAAGATTGAGAAATTGATAGGATTATGCAAACAAATTGAATCCTCTTTTCAACATCATTTGTAGCTTATGTTTTGCAAGCTTTTTTCTTTATTTGATTTTTTCAATGATTTCTTCCGCATTCAGAATGGTGGCTGGGTGACATTTGCCGGAAATAACTACCCACTGAGGGGAGGTAAGGCCACGGTTTTCGAAGGGGGAACAAGAGCCACCGCATTTATATCCGGGGCCGGCATACAGAAAACTAACTCTGTTTATAACGGGTAAGTAACTGAATTCTTCTCAGAAAGGAAAGGATGTATTCGCTTTGACAAAAGAATTGACCTATAGGAGAGAACAATTTCCCGGAAAAAGTTACATTCAAAAATTAATCTTCATTTGTTATTTTCTATCGTATATATGTCTAAAGTTTTCAAATTTGTATTTTATACCAAATATATATTATTTACAACTGTACAATAAATCTCCAAAATTAGACAAAACACTATTTTGTCCATTAAAGCGTTGATTTCTGTATGTATTTTGGCCTAGAAGTCCTTCAGGGCAGGCCTGCCCCTAAATAAAACTGTGATATTTTGATAGGTTGGGATGTAAAGAATAATTTAAGATAATTTAAGATAGGATTTTTTTAGGGGCACCCCTGCCCTAGGGTCGAAATTCACAAAAAACCTACGAAAATTAAGGAAACCTGATTTTGATAATCCGCTTAAAATTTATGCCATACAATTTTATAATCAGACTAGCTCAGTTGATATATTTGCTGACTTTTACATTGACGATGCTTTCTTTTTAAATTCGAGGGTTCGAATCCACCTGGTACCATACCTTTAAATTTTTCATTTTTCACCTTTTCAAAGACTATTTTATTTTTTTTTATAGACCTTTGCATTTACTTTCAATTATTTATCCTTTATGCATGCCCATTTTTGATATAAGGAACACTAAAGAGAGATCACGGTTCCAATGTACAGTTGTCAGTCAGGCGGAACAATATAAGCACACTTTCTCCGAGGACAAGAAAAGCTCACTTTGTGTTACTCGATACAGGTATTCTTGGAAGCATTGAGCTGCGAAGAATTTCATTTGTATATATTCCTAAGAATTTAATCACATTGACTTTGTTTACGTATATCAGTAACTGTTTTCCTTGGATTTCATTTAGGCCTATATAATTTGCACACATTAATGGCATGTTTTATTATATCCACGGATAAATAGCCTGAACATAAAGAATAGAATTTCAGAGACAGTATACATTAACATTAAGCACAATAAGAAGTAAAGAAAAATATCAATTATTATGTTTGGAGATAACAAACTGAGAAATCTATGAAAGGGTTCAGCTCCTATCTCTACTCACTGAAATAAAGATTTAGGAAAAACAAATTGTTATATTTATTCAGCCTAATGTCATTAATCAAAAAATCCAAGCTTTTTGTAGAGAATAAAACCAAGCCCGGTCCTATAGGTCAGATCCCTATTTATAACGAAGTGATCCTATGAGACAGGGGGCATCATAAAAGCTTTTAACCAGTCCCTGTAAAAAAAACCAAGAATGTAAGGATTGCAAAGGTCTGAATGATACATGTACCTTGTTTTAAATCTGAGCAGCTGAATATTTGTCAGAAAAAATGTGATCGACATTGTGTTCTTTAACAACTTGTCAAGTTAAAACCCTTTTTGGTTTGAGAGGTTTCGAAGCAAATGAGTAAAATATTTTATTTTAATTGACGAATTTTTTTTTTTTAAATTTTAACAAAACGTTCATGTATGTACTTAATATGGTTTGTACATTTAAATATTCACATATACAAGTACATTTAGTTTGTTTTCTAATATAAACATGGATTATTCTCCTCTGTAACTGACTTATTACTTACAGTATTATACATGCAGTGGACTGGATGCCTACTGTTCTTAGTGCAGCCGGAGGAACACCAGGTAAAAACTAAAGTGTAACAAACACAACTCCTATGTTGAAGATAAATTCATACAGTCTTTACTGTAATCACCAGACACCAAATTTTAATGTATTTATTAGACATTGATTCCTATACAAAGCTAGATTTCAATTATATACAATTTTACACGAGGGTGCTTGCGCCCGAGGGTGACAACCCTACTCAGACCTAAGAATTGAAGAATTGGTATTGTTTCCCTTCTAAACAGTCCATAATTGTTTTCTTACCCTGAAGAATTTAAATTATCAATTTAATTCCCCTACTAATTAAAGTCCCAAGTTATGTTCCCCTACTATGCTCTGAGTTCATACTTTCAAAATATTTCAACAGACAACTTTGATGTCATTGTTAGAATTCATTGTTTACCGATTTGGCATATTTAGGAATTGTACATCTATAATTATAAATTACAGTATCTCGTTTAAACTACCGTAATCTCATTCAAAGGTCGACAACACAGTTGTAAATATGCATGTTCGCTTACGTTATTTCATTGCCATCTGAAAAGTGACAACAATTGTCACCCTGCGAGTGAGAGAGGCATCACGAATTGTCACACCTCACGTGACATTCTCTAATCCAATCAGATTTATTATATAACTCTGAAAGATGATACTGAATGTGATTATGAAGGTATTCCAATACCTTAATTTTTATATGTATGGAGATGTATTTGATTTATTCTTATGACTGTTTATTACACTTTGAAATATAGCGTCTTCTTTGTGTCTAAGGAAATATTGTATAAAATTATGATTACTTTTTAATGCTTCACAGACCCAACTCTAGACGGAATCGATCAGTGGGATAGTCTAAGAACGGGAGGGGAGTCTCCAAAAGAACCGAATTTATATACAACATCGATGATAAGAAACCGGAGGTCTGTGGCCATGCTGCTATAAGGTACATATAGATCATTTAATGTTTTTTTATTTTCACCATACAATTACCAATAACTTTTCCAACTGTTTAATATGGTATATTCTGTTCTATTTTCTTGTATATTTATGGTTATAAAGGGCTGGTTAAGAACTATATGCGGTATATTGCATATACTTGCCCCCTCAAAAGTCAAATTTTGAAAACTTCCTGAAATGTGCTGAATTCAATAAATTGTATGAGAAATATAAATTAACAGAACATATTAAAGTTTCAAAGCAGTTTATTCACAATTTTTGTTTTTATGACTTCACAAACTAGTCCGATTTTATATCCTTTTTCAGAAAGAGGACAAAATGGACAAAATTTCAACAATTTTAGCTTTAAAATTTATAGAGCGCAAGTTTGTTCAAGAACAATATTTACATATTTCATTGATATTATCATTCTACACATTATATCAAAATATTTATCCTGAACACACATGCGCTCGGTCACTTTTACTCAAAATATCGACGAAATATGATTATTTTCTGTAGAATTCATAAAAAACTTAAATTTACGTCATGTTTGTGACGTCATTACGCACATATGACGTCATTACTTATGAAAATTTTCAGTGTTTTGAAGTCAGCATATACTCCCCTGTTTAAGAACTTAATTAAATATACCTTCATCAAAGTTTGATTTGGGGGGCAAATATTGGTTATTACCGAATAAAGTTCTTTATTTTCAAGCAAAAAACCTAGATATTAGTGCAAATTTTAATAATTTAATATGACATTGACGTGCTTAATATATATGGCGTAGTATTTTTGAAAAATACAAAATTAAATTTTAATATATTTAATTTAATATGACATTGACGTGCTTAATAGACTGTTAATGTTAAATACTTTACAATGCTATAAAGTGAAATGTACGAATTTTGCAATACAATGATAATATACAATGAGACTAAATGTTTTTGTAAAATAAATGTTTTAGGATTGGAGATTACAAATTAATAGATGGCTATCCAGGTCTATATCAGGGCTGGTACAAGCCTGATCAAGTGGTAAAAGAAAATTATAACGATGCACCAGCGAACGTCACATGGCCTTTTACTGACAAAGTGATGCTATTTAATTTAAAAGGTCTGATATCGAAGTTGCTGTAGATATTATAATGAAATTCATTCTATTCAAAATTATGAACATGCATCAGTCGATCTAATATATTCTCTTTTGCACTATTGCTCTTGTTTAAAATGTTTTCTCTTATAAGAAATGAGTTATTAAATCAAATCGTAATCTGCAGTATATAACAACATAAAATCTATTAATCTTGTGTAATTTTTTTTATATTTACTGAAATTCTGAAAGTTAAAATCAGTCTTGTTTAATTATAAAAATTATTCTAATCAATAACAATGAAATTCTAAGGTTAACTAAACGATAATATTCCATTTTAGATGACCCAAATGAACACGTGGATTTGTCAAAAAAGCTCCCTGATGTGGTATCTAAATTGAAATCGAGGCTTGAAGAGTATCACAAACAAATTGTACCTGCTAATTTTCCATCTAATACTAAATCTGCAGCGCCAACGAATTATGGTGGATTTTGGACTCCGGGGTGGTGCTAATTATTAAATAACAGTGTACACCAGAAATTTTGATTTGTAAAAAGGGTAATACTGACAGAATGATTGTTTGCTTTGAATAAATGTTTTGATGTACAGGATTTGTTTATTTCCAAAGAAAGAAGTCTGAATAATAAGAGTATTGAATGTCCATTATACGTAATATATATTTCGATTAAGCGCAAAAGGGAGACTTTGCCATACAGCTAGAAAGAGACCCAATTATGAATTCAGAGCTTAATACAAAATTTACCCCATTTTGCCTATTTTTCAGCTTAATAACAGCATGCAACGGACACACTAAGGGTTCCATGTATTTCTTGATTTATTTTATATAAAAATGATCAGAGGTCCTCAGAGGATTGTTTTATGCAAAAACGCCTTCTGTTTGATCACAAAAAATCAGACAATTATTCCTTTAATCAATTTTTCCCAAATGGGAAGACAAAATGAGAATAGAATCATGGGAAGATTTTATCTCCCAACCATTATGGTACAATAAAAAACTTAAAATTGACAATAAGCCCATTTTTTTTATTCCAAATGGTTTATTAATGGTGTAGTTTTTATCTCAGACTTGTTAGATGAAAAGGGAACTTTTCTAGGATTAAAGGATCTAAAAGCAAAAATTTAATATAGAAACCATCTTTTTAACATATGCAAGTTTACAGAAAGCAGTAAAAGAAGCAATGGCCGTAGAAAAAGTAAACAAAGAAAGATTAAACCCAAGGCCCATTCTACCTTTTTATTTAAAATTATTCTGTCTATGTAAAAAGGGAACAAAAGCTATGTATAATATTTTGAATACAGAACACATAGTGCCTGTTTCAAAAGTAAAATGGAGTAAACATTTTGACATTCAAGATTCCCTATGGGAAATGATATACAAAATTCCTTTTCAATGTACAAAAAGTTCTAAATTACAATGGCTACAATTCAGAATAAATCAACATATCTTAGTTACAAATAAAATGTTATATAAAATAGGTTTGAGGGATACTTAACTATGTAGCTTCTGTGAGACATGTGAGGAAACAATTTTTCATATTATGTGGGAATGCCAGAAGGTTCAGGAGCTTTTACATAGTTTTACTATTCTTTGTGAATCTCATAATATAGACTTTCCAAAAGATAGTTGTAATTTCATATTTGGGAATCCAAAACCCAACAATACTGAATTAAATACAATATTTTTAAGTATTAAATCATTTATATACAGAACTAAATGTCGGAATGAGGTTTTAAAATTACAAGCATTACGTGGAGATATTAAAACATTGCTATCTACTATGAAATATAGTGCAACAAAAAGTAATCAAATTAATGATTTTAATGAAAAATGGAAAGACTGGCTTCTACTCATGTAAGACCCTGAAACCAGACGCCCTAAGACCTTTTGCAATGCTTGGACATACATATACCACTATTTATTTCTATGAACATGCTTTTCTGTTCTTCTTTCACCATTTCTCATCCCTCTTTCTCTCTCTCTCTTTCTCTCTCTCTCTCTCTCTCTCTCTCTCTCTCTCTCTCGTCCTCTCTCTCTCAATTGTCACTATTATATTTTTTGTATTTATTTATAATATGTATTAATGATGTTTTGATGTTAATAAGATATTATAAACATGTATATATTGTGACAATTGGTATAAATAATAAAATAAAAAAAATTAAAAAAAAAAGTTGACAGTATATCTTAATACAACAACAAAAATAATAATAATAATAATAAAAAAGAAATGGACAATTAATGTACGTTAATCACCTGCCTACTGATACATGTTTATTGTATTCGTTTTTTAATGTAAACAATTTCCGCTTTTTAAAAAAAAAAAAATGATTTTTCGAGGAAATATAAGGCAAAGGAAAGAAATAAAAAAGCAATGGCAAATATGTCTTATTGAGTACTGAGATAAAAAAAAATGGATCAAAGCAAATTAGATACACACCATACTTATCTATTCGAACCAAAAGGATCGAATATTATCAATTATTAATTTGATTATTTATAATTGATAACGCATAACTTGTCGACAACGATAGATCCCTTATACAATTATGTTTTAACAATATACAGTCATACATGAATATGAAACTCCAGTAAGTATACTTCTGAATAATGGCAACTCCCTTCACAAATGAAATAATACAGTACAATTATTTAACAAAACTGGAATGCATTATACATTTTATCAAAAGGAGAAAATGAAAAGAGGAAAAATTTGTAATTTTTACCTTTATTTGTCTGTCTGCTGACAATAGTTATATAAAAATAGGACCTTAACGATTGTTGGGAGAAAATGCGTATAATGAAGCTCAGTTTACGAATCAATGGACTCCTGTTTTTTAAAGTAAAAGATAGTAACACGCAAAAGTTTTAAAGTTGATTTTTTTCTTTCACAAAATTGAGTAATTAAATCAGTGCTATGTAGATTTACAGACTTGAGGTGAGGAACATTGAATTTTTATGTAGCATATATTTTCACTGCTTACCTGTTAACAGGTGTTATTCAATAACAGCATTTGAATAATGAACACTAATTCAATTTAAAAATAGTTCGGTTTGGAAATCCCAATTAATATTCAAAAAATATTTTGCACAATGAAATAAGTAAACAACTGATAGTGTCCAAATGCATATATTTCGCAATAGTACTTCTTACCTTGTTAAAATTGAAAACAAGTGAATATGTTGTCTAAAAGAAAATATAAGTCATTGACAGATAATCTGACGAATTTTTATTTTTTCAATTTATGAGAAACACTAGATAATTATAAAACTACATGTACCCAACAGAAGCATGAGAAGATATTTATTATTAATTAGCTTCCTCCAAAACCCCATTACATATATGATGTAAATCAACCGGATATATGCTAAGACCAAAGAACCTGGTTTACGGAAAATGCATCGGATTTCTTTTATGTAGATTACAATGGACTTAAAGTACAGATTTCCAAATAAACAAACTTTAATGCGCCGTTTAGATCTTTAATATTCAGAATGTTATTTTCTTGTCGCTAAATAAATTATTAATGATAACTTCTTATGATTAAATGAAATATGTTTAATATTAAGATTTCAAAAACCGCAGGCTTGGGGAATTCCACCATTTGGTTGTATATATATTTGGCAATTTTTGATTTTTTTGTCAATTTGGAAGAAACAAAATAAGGTATGTAGTTGATGTTAGCCGCTTATATAAAGGCAGAAACAAAGATTTCTTTAGAGTTAATCAATCAATAAAGTTTTTTTTTCTTTAAAAAGAATTAGAGAGAGAGAAGGAGAGTCACATAGACTTAATTTAAATAATAAAAAATAAAAATAACATTTGAATAGAACCAATGCCTTATCTTGTGTGATGTATTTTGTATTTTTCAATGTTTAATTCACATCATTTATTTATAAATTGACAGATGAGTTCCTCAGCTTTCCTTGTTGTTTTGTTTGCTGTGTTTGTGATAGGTAAGTTTAATAGAAAACAACACTGCACTGCCTTACCTATACACTCATAATTGCATTAATTATTCAGAAAATGCATACATCTTATGAAAGATCAGATTTTTAAATAAAGATCCATCACTAGTTGTTATTGTCACTTTTTTCATCATTGTCTGTTATATTTGAATTGTTTAGACTATTAGGTCATTTCTATTTAAGACACCACCAGAGCCAGTAGCCGCTACCGTATCATTGATTTCAACAGACCTCTAACCTGGGAACAGGCTCGGGATGAGTGTCGAAGAACAAGAGGCTGGGACCTAGTTAAAATTGAAAACAGAAACGAGGACCAAGCTCTGAAAACCTTTCTCGCCGGAGAGTGCAGTAAGTTAAACGTTAATCAATTTTTTTAGTTGTTTCATAAGTGGGATAACTTCTTTTAAAAATGTCAACAAAATATTTGCATTTCCTGAAATATTTTTGTAGAATATAACCAGTTGTAGAGGTTCTTTTAAATAAATAATAATACACTGTTATGTCAAATATAAAACATCTTTCTGAACATATTGAATTCTACTTCTTTGACGCAATATAAACTTTAGATGATAAATCATTTAAAACAATGAAATCAAGAGATTCTGTAAGAATTGTCCTCTGAAAACAAATTATCTCTTCACGCGCTCCAATACATATCAGAATGTAATGGCAAAGTTCATTTGGTATAGGCAACTCCAAATCTCTAGATCTGTTAGATGAAAACAAAAATGGCACTTTATATAATAAATGAGATGTAAAGCTTCATTAAATAAAATTTACATTGTTATTGGAGGAAATACAAATAAAGATTGCTATAAGTTACAGGAAAAATCAGGAGCATCCAGGTCTTGCAAATTAATATTCCAATTATCTATCGGATCAAAAGAAAAAAAAATGAAATCACAATTGCACTGAAAAGGAAGATGATTTTGTGAAAATCTCGTAAAATTTTAATCAGTTGTTTAAGTGTAGTTGCGGAATGGAAATGGATACCCCTAAGTGTTACAGATGCAAGGAAATAAGGACACCCTCATCTCTTTATACCCCTGCATAAAAAAAAAAATTTGTATATTATAAAGGGAAATTATTTCATTAGGCACTCTTACACATCCTTGTGATTTTTTGTCTGTAATTTTGCATTTGATTTTTACAGATAGCGGTGGTGACGGTTGGTTTATCGGTGGACAATCAGAAAATGGCGCTTGGTCCTGGGCAGATGGCTCTGAAATGATTTATAACAATTTTCCCATCGAAAGATCAACACGCACTGGAATAATACCCCAAACCGTGGTCAAAAACTTTGCTGTCATTTTCAAAAGCGATCTCCAGTGGGGCTATGTGACTTCTCGTCCAATCCCAAGGATGGGATACATCTGTGAAAGAACAACATGTTAACATGTGTGATTTTTAAATAAAATAAAAACAAAATACATTTTTTCTTTTCTTCTTCAGTAGATATCAAAGATGAAATTTAATATTACGTGTATTATCTTTTTAAATTGTGTACCCTTTATTATGTTGACATGCTTTAATTTATACCATAATGTTAAAGTTGCAAAATCAGACCCTACATGTACGTTGGTCTTTATATTACTAAACTGATATATGATAGCTAGTTAAGCATATGGTTTCTGAGACTTTCATAAGATTTAAACAAGACGTTTTTTGAACCTGGTAAATTCTCAAAAAATCTTTAGAATGTATGATTTTAATATGGTATGAAAGCTGTTTTTCAGTCGAATCTCTGATTCAGACGACCTACAGTAAATATTTGTGTTGATGTTACACAGACTTTATAACGCGAATGTCATCTACAACAAAAAAATATTGCAACAGACATAATTCGCGATCGTTTGCTGGCTTTTCGACATATTGAAAAATTTTCCTATTATCTAAGTGCAATTTACATATATCAACTGCACAGATGTAAACAAGCATTCGTAATCAATTTTTAAACATTCAATCTCAGCACAGAAAAATCCTAGTGAAAACTTTAGCAGAAATTAAAATTTGACATCTAATCCATTCTAAATGTAATTTTGTTTCAATTAAAGCTTATGAAAAGTTTTCCCATCGCAAATGTGAACAATAGAAGTTTATAAATGTTCTTTTTTTCTATCATTGAAATATTTAATTACAAATTTGCAGCAAAATTTTCCCATGTCAAATTTCCAGCTCATATTGCTTTAATTTTTCTGCCGTTTTTTAATTTTATTTTGTGAGGGCAATGAAGGACAAATGCTCTCTTTAAGTGCTAAATTGTTATTATTTTGAGAAAAAAATCTCGACCTTATGATCCTCTTTTAACGACAGAATTTATAGTGAAAACAATATTGAGAAAAACTCAAAATCAATCTATGCCAAAACAACAAGTATTTTTTAGACAAGCTGTTATACAGAATCCCATACGTATGCTTCAGTTTTTGAGCAGTTGTTCATGTATCATTGTCAACCTACGTGACAAATCATATTTACGGTGGGTAGGTACTAATAATTTGTCTGTGACTTAAAGCAAAATTATTTGTCCGAAGAGTACACTAGCCAGGAGGTAAGGTAAGTTTTACCACCATTGAAGCATTTGCCTTTAACAGCTGAATGTTTCAGGTGAGTTTGCTTTGCGTCCCAGAAAGTAATGTCAGCGGTTATAGTAAGTACTAGAATAGTTGAAGCTTTATATTTTTTCCATTTGAAATTCTGCAGAAATCTCAAACTGTATTTATAATTCAATGACCAAGACGTCTTCTGAAAGTCTGATAACGATTTTTCCTTCAGGACATCTACCGCTATAATGGTTATAAAACATTCTTTTAGTCATATACTGGATTTGAAGGAGGACATTATTACATAAAATATGTACCATTCTTCTTTTTTTAAAGTTTAAAGTTCGAAAATTATGTCTACTAGAACTTCAATTCTGCAGTGAAAAATCTTAAAAATGATTGGCTTTAAAATATCCTTATATTTTGTTAAAAATTTTAAAAAATATTTTAATGATTCAATATGTTTCTAACATGATGATGTTATTATAAATCATCAATAACCAAACAAGCATTCTACATGAACAGTGATTTTATCCATTTATACTTATTAAATATCAACACTCAATTTTGACATATATCAGTAATAAATAAACTGCATGAGTGCTCAGATTTTATCATGCATGTCATTTAAAATCATTTAAGAAAATAGTCCATGATCAAGTATCAGTGAAAATGAGTTTTATTCCTCCTTCCCCCAAAGGAAAGCAGGAGATGTAGTCTAAAAGTCATTTCAAAACCTGCATCCCGAAAAGTCAACTGCAATAAGAGATACATTTGATACTTGATGAATAGTCATATTTCTAAAATTTATGAAATAAAAAAAAAAAGGATAACAAAATGTGTTCAACCTAAAAAAAATCTACGGAAAACATAAATCTCTGTAAAGTTAAAATCACCACCCAACCCCGAAATTCCATAAGTGGAATCAAATGCCTAGAAAGTGTAAACATCTTCTGTTTCTAAGTCATGTTTGTCATAGCTTATGTTCAAGAATTGACATAAAACTGAAACAGTCTAAATATTTACTTGTTCTTTCGATGCTAGAGATGTTTCAGTTTAGGCCGGTGCATGATGTCCGTCACTCATTTATACTGCTCAGTTAAATGAAACGTAGACATAAACTGAATAGGATGTGCATGTATATCAATTTTATAATCAATGTCTTGCTCTTTCTATTCTAACCTGATAAACTTTTAAATATGTAAGAAAATGAAAACAAAGTTATGTTTTTGTTTGTTTAAATCATATGTCACTTTATTATTTTCTCAGAAAACAATGGCGTTGCTTTTATGTAAATTTTTCTTTCGTGGTTAACGTACATCTTCCCTTAAGCTTTTTACTGTGTATTTTTTACAATTGATGTAATAGAATATCAACCTTAATAAATTACAAACTACCTGTTTATCCCTAATTACGCTACTATTGACAGAGCTTTGGCAAATATGAATATTTCAAAATAGTTTAATCGTAAAATCACTGTAATTATTTTCTTTATTTTTAGATATTAAGAGATCAAAGCAACTAGAGAAGAATGATACTGCTATCTTTCCTCCTCCTTTCCGCTATTTTTGTTTCTGAAGGTAGGTTATCAATAAGAGTTTGTATTCTTACAACTAAACAAAAATAACAAACTAAAGAAAAAATTGGAATAATTATTTTTTTTTTAATAAATTGCATACCATTTTTTCAAATAGAAGAGGTGAAGCAATAAATCATTATGATGTGTACATGTATATATATGTATTTTCTCAGTATGACAAATGCTGAAAAAAATGTTAGTAATTGTAAGTTATAATCCCAACCGAATGTATTCCGTAGAAAAGGAAATTAAATTAAATAATTACAATTTTATAACTTATATATACACATGTATAATTCGAAATAGGTTTCTTTATAAACATTTATCAAAGAAATGAAGATATGATTGAGAAGAGACGTGTTAAAACGTAACACTACTAAACCCTTAATAATTATTTTTTAACAAAAATCATTAACAATTACAAAACTCGTACAATAATTTTCTAAACTTCATTCCTAAAAAACAAAAAGAATTGAGAAAATGCATACAAGCATTGGATACTTTTTTCCACCTTATATTACTTTGAAGTTGTTAGTCCATGCATCCTGCATGGCATATTGCATCATATATGTAAATATTATCTATGTATACATTATATAATTTTAGTAGCGTTTTAAATGAATAATCAGTAACACAGAGAAACATTGTTTGTGTAAATTTGATTGTTTAGCCTGTCAGGTGGGATTCTATGGCTGGAGATGCGACCAGGAATGTGGTTTTTGTGGAGGAGACGGTGCATGTGGCAAATACACTGGATACTGTTCTAGTGATTGTTTGCCAAAGTACTGGGGTTTAAAGTGTAAGAAGACCTGTTCTCCTAACTGTGCTGGATCTGGAAATTGTAGCAGGTATGTAAATTGGAATTATAATCCTTATTATAAACATGAATCATAATCATTAATAATAAAATTTCATGGGGACACAAATCCATTTGAATTGCTACAGTATTTTATAATCAGTGATTTTTAGCTCTCCTTTTCTGACTACATTTTATCTGGCGTCCGTCTGTTAATTTGTCTGTCTGTAAAACATTTTTGGGTCATCGTCTTAAGAACTACTGGGCCAATTTTGACCAACGTTGTCAAAAAGCATCCTTGTGTGAAGGGATATTCAAATTTTTCAGTTGAAATGAATGGAAATAATTAAAAATTAATAAGAATTAGATGTAAACTTTTTTAAATCATCCTCTCAAGAAATAATGGACTAGAAACTTGAAGAATGAAGTTTGTTCAAATCAGGAACTCAAGCATAAGATTGGGTCACAATGGAGGATTAAGTTTTACATTTAAGAAATAAACAACATTATTTAGTGAACATGGCGTTATGAATAGCAATTGCTCTGCTGGCATATTCCATGATGCGCGTTAGCGCATCATGGATAATATGCCAGCAGAGCTATTGCTATTCATAACGCCATGTTCACTAAATAATCGTTGTTTATTACTTATATTTGCATTCTTTGATGTTGTCAAGAATATCAGAGGAAATCCTGGCTTACGTAAGGATGTGGCTTGTTGTCTTCAGTAAAGAAAAACACACGGCTTTAAAATTAGTATACCTGATCATTGCACCTTTTCTCTAATAAATCACAAACAATTTATAAAGTAGTAGCCTCTTTTAAAACACAGTTATCTAGATACAATCTGCGCCGTCGTTACATTCTCTTAATTTTTGTTTTGATGCAGATGTGACGTCATCGATCAACGTTATTGAAACCCTCTGACAAAAATCAATAATACAGCCGTTTGATGAAAAGAGAATGCTTTAATAATCATTATAACTCCAGAATGTTTTTCTATATGTTTTTTTTCCTATTTATTTTTAAGAGCTGAAACTGTTCTTGAAATAGACAAACTATTAAATTAAAGAAATTTTGCTTTTCCTGAATGTTTTATCACCCTTGTGTGAAGAGTTATCGTTCTTTGTACAAATATGCAAAAATATGATAAGAAAAAATAAAAATATGGCAATTCTTTTCAATTTTAAAAAAATTTTATTATACAATTAAATACATTGGCAAAAATTAAATTTTTAAAGATATAAAACAGCAATTCTAAATTGTTCTGAATTTCTTTTTTTCCAAAAATTATTATTAAAAAGTTTACATTTATTCCTTTGACTAAACACTTCGTATATATACTTCTCAACACGACTTAGGAGTGTAGAAGAGCTTGTACTACACGAGTGCTAAAGAGCAATGAGAGCACTCATAGCAAGAGCAGTTGCGTTCATAGAGCTATGAATGCAGTTAAAGTCTGCAGGTTCATAGTGAGAGAGAGCAGTGGATATGCAAATATAAGATATTATACGTCCACTGGGTGTGAGTGGGATAGCTCTTTTATCAAACCCGCGACAGAGAACTATTCCCCGAGGGCTTGCCCGAGGGGAATAGTTCCTGTCAAGGGTTTGATAAAAGAGCTATCCTACTCACAACCAGTGCATAAGCGCTTTTTATACTGATGTATAATATAATTTCTGAGGTTTGAATTTTTTTGAATTAAGATTATTCTGCAAGAATAATCTGAAATCCTGGTGACGTCACAATGCTACTTAAGTCATTATGACATCATCATTTAAAGATTTATCATCAGTCAATAGATTTATCGCTGGAAATCAAAATTTGGAGGCAACAATTGTATGAAAATTTTCCGAGGGTGGATAGCAAATTAAAACTATACCCCGGGGTATAGCTTTGCTATGCGTGAACTATAAAGGATAGCTATTTTAACTTCTGAACTTTATAAAGGAAACATTTTAACAGAAGTATAATAAATGGAATCATCTTTAAAAATCTTAAGCACAACAAAGTCGGAATTAGTCATGTTCAATCTGAAGCATCCTCATGTACTGTTATAAGATTCAAGTTTGTTCAAATCATGACTCCCGTGGGTATGGTGGAACCACAATAAAAGTTTTCTATAAAATATTAATCATTTTAAATTAACAAACTTAAAAAAAAAAAACAAAGTTACTATTATAGTCAATTTGATGCGGAATTATTCCTAGGTAGTGAATATTCAATAATGCTCAAATCATGACCCCTTGAGGTAGGGTGGAGCCACAGTGGAGGATCAAAGTCTTACATAGGAAAGTGCAGGAAAAATATTTTCAAAAACAAAGCAATAAGTCAAACTGACATGGAAGCATCCCCAAGTATTGGCGATTCACATTTGTTCAAGGCATTCCCCAGTAGTTGGATGGGTCAAAATTATACAAATAAACCGTATATGAAACATCATTGAAATTCTTCTTCTCCAGAACAATAGTCATGCATTTGTTAAATGAATATGGAAGCATACCCAGGTAGTGTAGGTTCAATTTTGCTCAAATCAACTCCAACCCCCCACGCCACAGGGTAGAGTTTCAGACATCTTTTAAAGTCTATTTTCAAGAACATACTAAGCCAAAATATGTCATATGAATATAGAAGCATCTATCTTCAGAACGTTTAGATTCAATTTTCTCCAAAACATGGCACCTGTTGTGCAAAGAACAGGTGATCAAAGCTTTGCATATGACAGCTTTACATATGAAAATATAGGAGAAGAAATCTGCGGTTAGGGTCCATGAGCATCTTATTTTTGTTGTTGTGTCATAGGTATACTTCGTTTTGTGATGATGGATGTAAGCCAGGATACAGGGGGTTCTCATGTAGAGGCACCTGTCCCAGAAACTGCGGGGGAGACGGAAGTTGTGACATAACTACTACGTTTTGTCTTCATGGATGCAAACCTGGTTACTCTGGGTACAACTGTTCTTGGAAAAACTAATAAGAAAATTATTTATCCAAGCAGCATTTTAACTACATTTATACCCGCTTCCTAAGAAACAATAAAATGTTTTATTATATACTGTACAATTTTATCAATTTCAAGAATATTTTCAAAGATGAAAAGAATGTTGTATACATGTAATAAAAAAAATTATACCCGTCTCTCTATATGTGTTTTTTTTAAATATCTGCTTGGTATTTTGAGACTGAAGAACAAACAAGCTTATTACAAATGAATTTCACAGTAAATGAAGAAGCAAATTACCCTATAACTGTAAACACTTAATTTGATACATAGGTTTTTATTTGTCTAAGTACATTTTGGGAATAATTTTCTTATATTGAGTACCACCACTTGCCAATAGACGGCTGCAATTTTCAAACATACACTCGGCACTTGTGTCCATTAAGAAGTAAGATGCTTTTTTTTCTTTTTAGCATCTACGGCAATACGAAACGGTCTCTATGTGAGATTCATTCTTTCGACGTCAAGATCGACTCATTACTGCACGACTCTAGGGTTCCTGTTTTGTACCACTTTGGCATAACAATCATCATGTACGTTTATTCGACAAGCAACAGTAATCGATATTTAAACAAATTTAAAATTAACGCTCTTTGATGAAAACTAAATATTTTTTTCTATTTGTCTCTTTATTCTGAAATGATCTTCCATTTGACATAATATAGATCACAAATGTGTTCCAACGAATTTGAAACACTTATCATACCAGTTTAGATTATATAAAAAATAAATAGGTTAAATGCGTCAGGCAACAGTTCAGAAAAAATGTCAAGGTAAATTTATCCAAGTTGGAAGGCTGTCTGAATCATTTCAGAATATTTGGTAAAGTAGGTTTATATGCAGTACAATTCGAGTGAATTAGACACAGGATATGTAGATTTATTCTCTTTAATAGATGATGCATTGATAACATTTATAAGGATGAAAGAAATGGTGATTTGATTATAAATACTTCTTTGCATAAAATTATCGAGAGTATTATAAAACATTTTTTTTCTTTAAAAATATCAACAACAAAATGCTGAATGTTATGCCACACAAAGGTAAGATGACAAATGAATGTCATTTAGTTTTCACAGGCTAATTAAAAACAATCTAATGAAAGTAGTGTTATGTTTTATTATGCTGTGGCATATTTTATCATTAATTAACAATATACAATGAACAATTTAATTCTCACTGACAGTGTTTATAATGAGGGGAGACCATCATTACTATAAATCTCTGCTTGAAAGGAAAGACAAAGTATGATATACGGAAAAATATTATAGGGGAAAAAATATTTATTATGCACTAAAATTTCATTATGATTTTTGTCTGGAACTCTAGCATTTCTTTTAAATAGATATGGGGTGACGGCTGGTTTATTGGCGGACAATCAGAAAATGGCGCCTGGTCCTGGACAGACGTCTCTGAAATGATTTATAACTTTTTTTTCCAATAGAAACACATAAGAAAAATCCACAATCACTGGGATAAACCCTCAAATCGTGGTGAGAAAATAACAATATCATGAAAGCTATTTTATGCACCAAGCATTTCATTCGCATATGGTTTATAAAACTTTCATGACATTCTAAAAAATTTTTTCAAACCTATGTGATTCTCTGAATGTCTCTGAAGAATATATTGAAGTGATATGTTAGCTGTTTATCAGTCGAAGAACCAATCAATTGCAACCTTGACAAATGACCTGTGACAAAGAGAACTTTCTCTTTCATAGTGATGTAACTCTGAGTTTATAATGCAAAGGTCTTCTACAACAAGAAAAATCTGCAAAAGACATACTTGTTTTCTTTATTTGCTTTTTGAAATTTTTTTCCTATGATATTAATGTAATTTACATATATCAACTACTGCACAGGTGTAAACAACCTATATACATTTGTGTAAATCAATTTTGAAACTTACAATCTCTGCATATAACAATCCTGGTAAAAACTAAGGTTGAAATTTATTTTTTTTTTCTCATATCATCCATTCTTGCAAATAAAATATATCCATCTGAAATTTGAATTGCATTTTCTCTTTATTTTAGTGCTAATAATTATTTTAAGAATAAATATCGACCTCGTGTTCAAATTTCTTTACCGCTAAGATCTGTAGTACTCCTTACAAAGTTGTCTGTCCACAAAAATCGGATCTTTTAAAATTATGAATTGTAAACAACATTGAAGGAATCAAAATAAAAATCAATCTATGCCGGAACAGCACAAGCTGTTATACAGATCACATATGTATGTTTCAATATTTGAGCAGATATCAACCTGTGACAAATTAAATTCAATTTTGTTATATAATCCATTCTTGCAAGTAACAATCACCAATCTGGAATCTGATTTGCTTTCTCAATCTTTTTTTTTTTGGCCTTTTTTAAAGTTATCAGCAGTTCTATTTTCGTATTAATATGAAACAGAATTTGTTTAAAATTGTATACGTGAACAAGAGAAACGCTTGTTGTGGCTTTCAACTCGAAATTTAGATATATTGAAGACGGATTGTCAATTAACAAGGTTATTTCCATTTTCATGTTGACACGAATTATTCCGGTGAGCTTGAAATAAAAGGTACCACAGAGTCTGACACATCTGCTAGGAAAAGACATATGGTAATCTAATAGCAAAGCCTTATGATAAACGTGATGACTTTAACTTTTCAATTGTTACCTTCCATTAGATAGTCAGTAACATACCTTTGTTAACAGTTTCGTTTAATTAAGTCATCATTTCGTAAGTTCTAAGGTCGATGCAATGACCTTTCAGCAAATATAAATAATATTGATTATTAGGCCATTACTGGAGTATTTACACATTGTGTTGTCCACGGATTTTTTTTCCATTATTTTCCAATCATGACGAGAAGCATGCGGCGGATTTGACCGCTTGGCAGGAGATGCTCACTCTTCCATGGTACCAACCTGTGATGTTTTTGAGGTCCTTGTTTGCTCCGCTCCTTTTTTGTAATGTTTACTGGACTTTTGAGCTCGAATACTGTTCGTTGTCACCATATATTTTATTTAAAAATAAAGTTCGACCTCGCGGTCATTTCTTTACGACAAGAATTTGAAGAAATTTCTTAAAGAGTAGACTATCTACAAATGCACTTTGTAAAAAACAAATTATGAATCAAAAACAGTATTGAAGGATTCCATATCAGAAACTGTGACGGAACAATATGGGTTTTTTTTCTTGAAAAGCTGTTATACAAATCCCATTATATGCTTCAATTTTTGAGCAGATGTTCATGTATCATTGTCAACCTACGTGACAAATTCTAACTATAGTAGGTTGGAACTAATAATGTTCAGTAGTACTTAAAGCAACATTATTTGTCCAACAAGTTAATAACAAGCCAGACGGAAGGTAATTTTTATCCCCATTGAGGCATTTACTTATAATGGCTGAATGTTTTACATAAGTTTGCTTTGAATCTCAGGAAGTAATTTAATAATAATTTGCATTGAAACTTTATTTTTTCCCCAATTTCAAATTCTAATGAAAAATAAAAAATGTATTCCAAATTCAGTGATCAAGACACGTGTTTAGTAACTGTAATACTAGTTTCTCCTTCAGGACCAACAAGGTTATTATGAGAATCAAGTATTCTTTTAGTCACTTAAAAAGAATTTAAGAGCAATATTAATTTAACATAAAAATTTGTGTCTTCTTATTTAAAATAAAAGTGTAAAGTTCGAAATTTTAAGTGTGCAGTGCAATTTCCTTTTAATCAATGGCTTTAAAATCTCCTTATACTTTGTGGAAAAATGAAATGTAAAAAAAACGCGTTGATGCTATAATTCTTTACTTTACTAACCCTGCGAAACAAATAAGCATTTTCAATGAACCGTTCTTATATCGATCTCAATATATCACATTTTAAAATTAAAACGTTTAATGATCATGTACACTGTATCTGTACAAAGTGTGTTTTATTAATACCCCCTCTCCTTCAAATTAGAAAAGCGGAAAGTCGGGGTCTAAAATTAATCGAAAACCTGCATCTCGTAAAGGCAATGATTGTTGGTTGTTTGATTGTATATTGTTTAACGTCCCTCTCGAAAATTTTCACTCATATGGAGACGCCACCAACTGACACTGGAAGGCTGCAAATTTTGTTTTCGGCACTGAGGGCCATTGAGCTGGGAGGAATCTTTGTCGTGCCAGTACCTACTGCGACACGGAGCCTCAGTTTATACGGTCTCATCCGAAGGAACGGTCTACATGTCCCACAGTGGGATTCGAACCCGTCATTTAAGGATCAACTCAACTTTAACCACTACGCCACGCGAGCGACGCATTGATTGCTAGATAAGTTTTATACTAAATTAATGGGCATGTTTTCTTAAAGTATGAAAAAAGTGAAGATAAGAAACATTGAACAATCGACTTAAAAATTCTGCAAGTGATACAAATTTGACAGTCCCCTTCCCCGAAATTCCAGAGGTGGAAAATAAGTGATTAATGGGTGTAGGCATCTCTAATTAGGTTACTCCTAGCACAACTTTAGCAAATGTGAATATTTAACGATATTTTGAACGTAAAATTACTTTAATTTAATTTTCTTAATTTCTAGATTATATGAAATTAAAGCAACTAGTGAAGAATGATACTGCTATCTTTCCTGCTCCTTGCCGCCATTTTTGTTTCTGAAGGTGGGTTATCAAGGAAATTTTGTATTTAATAGTTATTGTAAAACTAAGCCAAAATTGCAATAGAAGGAAAACGTATTATTTATTAATTTATCATTGCATACTTATTTTTAAGATAGAAAGAGATGAAGATTCTCAGTATGTCAAACGCAAATAATAAAAACAAAAAATCTTATTCATAATCCACTTGCAGGTACGCTTACCGGTAAATCATACGACTTATGTAGAATAGATTTTCTCATTGAAATAACAATGGTCCTTTACCCAAAGATACGTTATGCACACACGGGATAATTTTTAGCAGCTTTAATTAAAAAAATTAAACACACAATACCATCACATGTATTTGTGTTATTAGCATGCCCCGTGGGGTTCTATGGATGGAACTGTGACAAGAAGTGTAGTGATTTCTGCGAAGGTAACGGCGCCTGTGGCAAATACACTGGATACTGTTCTAGCGGTTGTTTGCCAACGTACTGGGATTTGGAGTGTGATAAGAACTGCTCTCGTAACTGTGCCGGATCAGGAAAGTGTAATAGGTATGTAGCATCTGGGATTAAATTTCTTATCCTAATGATAAGTGTAAATCTTTTATGAATCGCCATCACAACCATTCAAAGTATCATATAATACACAATTTTCAAATCTAGTTTTGTCTACTCCAGCAGTTTATGATCAATCGATATTTCTTGTTTTACACAGGTATAATTCATTTTGTGATGATGGATGTAAGCCAGGATATGCTGGGTTCTCATGTGATGACACATGTCCCCCAAACTGCGGGGGAAACGGAAGTTGTGATAAAGTGACTACTTTTTGTCTTCAAGGATGCAAACCTGGTTTCTCTGGGTACACATGTTCTTGGAAAAACTTGTAATAGAATTGTTTATTCAAACAGTTTGCTGCTTCCTAAGAGCCAATAAAATATTTAAGAAGATATCGTTTAGTTTTAGCAATTCCAAGAATATTTTCAAAGGATGAGACGAATGTAATAATAATAATACTTTATTTATTTTATTTATAGAAGGTTATCCGATTAGTGCAAGCCAGAGTCTTCCTCGGAGCTTTCTTTATAACACATATACAATGTTTTATTCAACAAAGACAATAATCACAAACATGAAGCAATAAAATATGAACACTATGTTACAACAAAATAAATTTAATATTGACATTTCATTGAAAGGAAAGGAAAAACATATTTTCATGTAGAACCAGTACGCTTCATAATTAAAAAAAATTTCAACACTACTTTTATAAATATTGCAAGGGATTGAGAATTCCTAATACGAATTGGCAACTCATTCAAGAAAATAACCCCTGAATATTGTAAAAAAAAATATTAATTTGTTTTATGTTTTGGTAAACGAAATTCTGAATTTGTCTCTGAGTGTAACGTGTATGATCAAGAACTTTATAATTCCAAAAAATCATGTAAAACGAAACAGCTCAGTATAAATGAAATCTACAGTAAATGAAGAGGCAAATGACCATAGATGTACATGTACACACATAAATTGGTTAGTAGGTTTTTGTTTGTTTGTTGTTTAAATTTCTTTCGGGAATTATTAACTTATATTGAGTACAGCCACTTGCCGGTCGACGGCTGCAATTTTCAGACGTATACTCGGCACTTAAGACCTTAAAGGAGTAAGAGAATGTTTTTCTTTCTTTCAGCTACTGCAGCAAGATACTTTGATTTATACAGTCTTATCCGAAGAATTGCTTTCCATGTCATATTTGTTCTTTGACGTGAAGATTGTAGATTGACTCGTTACTCCAATATTCTAAAACAAAAATCATGATGTGCGTTTATACTACATGCAAAAGTTATCAATATTTTAGCAAATTTAAAATGATCTTTTTTAATATAAAAACTAAATAACTTTTTTTTCTACTTGTCTCTTTCTTCTGAAATGATAATCACTTTGATATAAATAACGTTGTTTTCCGATTGAAAATAACTAGTATGTGGTTTTTGGAGAACAGGTTTTAATTCCAACAATCTATTGGAATTCCCATTGATACCAGCTGGACCCCGTTATTTGCGGATCAGATCTGTTTGTGCATTCATATGAAACAGATTTCTTTATTTCAAAATCTTGTACGTAAAAGACACTTGGTTTGGGCAACAATTCGACATTTAGATATCTCACCGACTAATTATCAATAAACAATGGTTACTTTCTTTCTTACGTTGATACGATATATCCAGGTATGGTTGAAATAAAAGATACCGCAGAATCTGACACATTAATTTCATATTTAGATATTTTACTCCAATCGTCAACTTCCCTTCATTATGCAGCAACTAACCTCCATCACTAACTTGTATGAGAGGGTTTATATCAATGCTTAGAGCATGCTCTAAGTCTAAACGATTTCTAAAACGAGGTAAAATATTTACACGGAAGATGATAAAAAAGAACATCAGCAGTCTTGTTTAAAGTCATTTCGTAAATTTGATGATAGATATATACAATGACCTTGTCGGAAAATACATTCTTATAAGTCATATGTTGGCTGACTTTTTGATAACAATTGTTAGGCAATTATATACAAACCGAATTTTCGACGGATTTGACCGTTATTTCCCGATCATGACAAGGAACACAAGGTGGGTATGATCGGTGAAGGGGAGACTGCACAGGATTCTACCTTTAATTTTTATGTTTAGATGTCCGTGTGTTTGTTCTGCTCCTAAATGTGTATTGTCCAATCAACTTTTTAGCTTGAACACTGTTCATTTTTTCCCTTATATTTCATTACAAAAAATAGTTAGCTTCTTCAAATCTCGGTTGATCCCCCTCCGGTTGATTATCTATATATCAAATCAAAGAACATTTTGTACACTAAGACGAATAAATCCTTTAGTACATACATGTAACTTTCTCTCAATCGCTCTCTGTCCTTCAAGTTTGCTTAAAAGATAAAAAAAGGTAAGAATGATGAGATATGTTAGCTATCCATTTCATTGTGATTTTTGTCTGTATCTCTTACTTTCGTTTTTTACAGATAGCGTTGCCAACGACTGGTTTATTGGCGGAAAATCAGAGAATGGCGCCTGGTCCTGAGCAGAGGGCTCTGAAATGATTTGTAATAATTTTCCAATCGAAAGATTCATATACAAAGGAATAGTATGTTAAGGCTACAACTAAATATTCAACTTGCTTATACAATATGACGTCCTAGTAAGTTATATGACGTGAACGTTATATATTATAATAATAATTTCTTAAAATCTATATTTAAAGATTGCTTTGAGGTTATAGAAATGAATCAAAACATGTCTAGAATGATTATCATTTGTGATTTATGTTGGAAAAAGGCTAATGAGTAAGGAATGCTAATATCACTCTACAATTTCTTCGTACAATAAAAGCATACAGTGTATTAACCCCCGATCAGCCTTTACCTTCGTTGTTCGTAACAAACCAAGAGGCCTAGGGGCCACATCGCTCACCTGATCAACTAGCTAAGCAAAAATCAGTTCAGTATTGAAAAGTTTGAATATTCTAGTGAAAGTGGATTCAGGGTGGGGAAAGGGGTACTTGAATAAACTTTAGTCTATACTTTTTTATGCTTTTATATTAATGATAAACAATGGCTTTGTTGTTCTTGAAAATGATTTTTATTATTTTACCTATGTTTTCCTACATAAAAGCTTGATCACCCATTGTGGCCCCATTCTACCCCTTGGGGTCAAGATTTGAATAAACGTGAATCTACACTACCACAGCATGCCTTCATATAACTATGACCAATCAATGCTTTGCTGTTCTTGAGAAGAATATTTTCAAAGATTTTTCGTATGTACGTGTTTTCCTATGATAAACTTTGATATCCCTTTTTGGCCCCACCCTACCCCCGGGGGTGACGATTTGAACAAACTTGAATCTGCTCTACTAGAGGATGCTTCCACCACTGCCCAGGCTATTCTTGAGAAGATTTTCAAAAGATTTTCCTAGGTGTTCCTATGTTTAACTTTGATACCCTATTGTGGCCCCACCCTTTCCCCTAGTGGTCATGATTTGAACCAACGTGAATCTACGCTACCTGAGGATGTTTTTTTTTGCCCCTTGGCTTTTGAGAAGAAGATTTTTAAAAGATTAATTTTCCCGAATTCATAATTATCTCGCCTAGAAAGAGGGTCTTGTCATTCATTTGAACATATTACAATACCCCTTACCAAAAGATACCTTGTGGCAAATTTGGTTGAAATTAGCCCAGTGGCTCTTAAGAAGAAGAATAAAATGTGAAAAGTTTACTACGACGACGACCGACAATGGACAAATTTTGATCAGAAAGCTTACTTGAGCTGAATCACTGGAGCCTTCGGCTCAGGGGCCCGTTTAACAAAAGGACTTACGACTTACGACCAAATTTGATTCTTCATATACCTTTTTAATTAACATTATATCGAACATTATTTTTAACTTTTTAAAAGGAATATGGTAAGATATTTTTACACAAACAATTTCAAAGAGAATTATCAATTTTACAATAATCTGAAGTTTTTGGTCTTAGTCGTAAGTTCTTTTGTAAAACGGGCCCCTGGTGAGCTAAAAATGGAAAAGTTCAACACTACGCCGCATACTCTGAAACTTAGTTTTTCCTTATGTCGAACGTTCTTATTCTATTGCTTTTGGAAAGTGCCAGACTCTGTTATTATCCCCGGGGTAGTGTTGAACTTTTCACTTTTTCATCAAGGCAAACTTTTTTCTATTTATAGACGTCACATGATGACTTCCTGGTGTAGTGCTTCCTGTAGCATTAGTCCCATTGAAGCCTATAGAATGCATAATGATAGCACAAGTTTTATCCATGACTTTTCCGATTTATCAGTGTTACATATAGCAAAAAGACTGTTAATTTGCCGCATTCTGATCTGTGTGCTGCCTTAACATACATGATGTTCTCCACTAGGATTAAGTGACCTCGTCCAACCCCAAGGACGGGATACTTCTTTGAATGGATAATATCTTACCACCTATAATTTGTAAATAAAATAAAATCGAATATGAAACAAGTTTTTGTCTTTTAAGATTAAGTGATATATAACAATACCATGAAAGCAATTACAGTATATGCACCTAGCTTTGTATTCGCATATGGTTTATTAAATTTTCATAACATTAAAAAAAAACTTCTCGAAATTATGTAATTTTCTTAAAGTCTATGAAGAATATATTTTGAAGTGATATGTTAGCTGTTTATCAGTCGAAGAAACAACCAACCTGGACAAATGAACTGTGACAAAGAGAACTTTTTCTATCTTAGTGGATGTAACTCAGAATTTATAATGCTAATGTCTTCTACAACAAGAGAAATCTGCATGTACTTGTTTCCTAGCTTTTCGATACAATGAAAATTTTTCCTATGATCTAACTGTAGTTTACATATATCAACTACCGCACAGGTGTAAACAACCTATATACATTTGTGTAAATCAATTTTGAAACTTACAATCTCTGCATATAACAATCCTGGTAAAAACTAAGGTTGAAATTTATTTTTTTTCTCATATCATCCATTCTTGCAAATAAAATATATCCATCTGGAATTTGAATTGCATTTTCTCTTTATTTTAGTGCTAATAATTATTTTAGAATAAATCTCGACCTCGTGATGATCATTTATTTATCGCTAAGATCTGTAATAACTCCCTACAAGGTAGTCTGTCCACAAAAATCGCAATTTTTTTTAATTATAAATTAAAACAATATTGAAGTACTCAAATAAAAATCAATCTATGCCGGAACAACGAAAGCTGCTGTACAAATCCCATTTGTATGTTTCAATTTTTGAGCAGATGTCAGCCTATGTGACAAATTAAATTCAATTTTGTTCGGTTATTTATTCTTGCAAGTAACAAGCACTCATCTGGAATTTCATTTGCCTTTTCTGCCGTTTTCTTTTTATTTTGTTCTTTTTAAATTTATAAGCAGACCTTTTTTTCATTCATATGAAGCAGAATTTGTTCTACTAGTGCAACTTTGTTTTATACGTGAAAAAAGAAAATGCTTGTTGTGGCATTCAACTCGACATTAACATATATAGACGACGGATTGTCAATTAAGTAAACTGTCCTTTCTATAAAAGTAAAACACTATTTGAGGCCCTGAGGGTCGAGAATAGTTTTTTCTCTCACAGAAAGAACAGGTTTGGGGCTTTATCCTACTAAAAACATTTTTTTTATTGTTTACTTTATAAACTGTCCCAGGTGATGGTTCTTTTTCATGGTAATGTATCGCACCTGATTGTCTGGAGAGTGAGAGATGAAAACAAAAGGGTGAAAAATATATATATTGTTGAACTGAATAGATAGTGTCAGGTAAATTTAGATTGAAATATATCACTTGATTTTTGACTTCTTCCATCTAACCCGTAATGAGTAAAGATGTCCTCATCTGATGGCTGCATATATTTCTTAATTGAAAATACAGACCAAAAAGTGGTAAATACTCTGAGGAAGGTAGGCACAAACAGAAACCTCCAGATATGCAGATTCTGAAGTTGGTGATCAAGTATTGACAAAAGCTATCACAAATCTTTGTGAACAATCAGGATTTAAGGGACACTATACGAACCATTCTTTGGAAAAAACAGAGGCGATCTGCTTGTATGAAGCTGAGATTGAGGAAGAGCTAATAACCGAGAAGAACATGCCGCAAATCTATTACATTTTGATCCTACAATTGAACAAACAATGAACAGCAGCATAGAATAATTGAAAAAAAAATCATGGGAATATGGGGGATTCAGGTGAAGGCAAGTGTATGAAAGAGATGAAAGTTTGTGATCCCTGTCCCAAACATGAGGACTCAAGCAATGCATCTAACGATATGGTCATTTCATCAGAAAATATGTCTTTCTCTTTTAAAATTGAAATTGCCGTTGAATATATTTTTTAACATTCCTGGAATGGATCTACCTCGTTCATGTACAAATGTTTTGAAGAAAACGAGATGTTTGTCTACAAATAAATTTCTGGATGTAGATGTTCTTAAAATCTTTTGCACTAGGATATTGCAAATGTCTTTTTGTATTGGATTTGCCATTTTTGGTGATTTACTGTTGAACATTTCATATACAAATGTTTGATATTTATCAATAGTTATTTCCATTCCTATGTCGACATGATATATCCCGGTGAAATTGAAATAAAAGATACCACAGAGTCTGACACATCTGTTTCAGTTTTGGATCTGCTACTTGAAAAAGACGTTAATGGCTGTCTAACAACAAAGCTTTATGATAAACGTGATGACTTTAACTTTTCAATCGTCAGTTTCCCTTACGTATGCAGTAATTTATCTTTGTCACTTGAAATCAGAGTACATACATGTAACTTTCAGTTGATTCGAAAAGGAAAAAGCATGTTCTACGTATGAACAAATTTCTAACAAACAAGGTGCATGTATTAAATTATTGACAAACAAACTGATGAAGGAAGAATATCAGCAGTCTCTTTTAAAGTCTTCATTTCAACTTTTATGGTCGATACAATGACCTTGTCAGCAAATACGGTTTGTCATATTGATTGCCATTATTTACACACTGAGTTGTACACGTATTTTTATCCGATTATTTCCCTATCATGACAAGAAACATACGGCAGATTTATACGCTTTTGCAGGAGATGCTCACTCCTCCATGTCTCTTAACCAATCTCTGATGTTTTTGAGGTCCGTGTTTGTTCCACTCCTTTGTTGTTTTTGAGATCCGTGTTTGTTCCACTTCTTTTTTGATATGATTACTGGATTTTTTATCTCGAATTTCATTTCAATCTCATTTAAAAATAAAGTTCGACCTTACGATAATTTGAATTTGAAGAAACTTTCAGAAGAGTAGACTGTCTACAAAAGCATTTTTTTTAATTTACGAAAGAAATTCATTTCAAGGATTCCATATCAAAATCATCTATTCATCCCGGAACTAGTTGGTACTAATAATGTTCAGTAGTACTTAAAGCAACGTTTAACATCATTTGTCCAAAGAGTAGACAAGCAAGACGGAAGGTAAGTTTTATCTACACTGAAGCATTTACTTTTAACGGCTGAATGTTTCAGATAAGTTTGCTTTAAGTTTCAAGAAGTAACTTAGTAATGATTTTCATTGAAAATTTATTTTTTCCCAATTTATAATTCTGAAGAGAATTAAAAATGTATCCGAAATTTAGTGGTCTAGATTCGTGATTAGTAAGTGTAATACTCTTCTCCTTCAGGACTTGTAAGGTTATAATGAGGATCAAATAATCTTTTTGTCACTAAGAAATGGGTTTAATGAGCAATATTAAATATATGTAAAAAGTGTTCTCTTTTTTTAAGTATAAAGTTTGAAATTTCAAATGTTCAGTGCAGTTTCCTATTGATCATGGGCTTTAAAATTTACTTATATTTTATGGAAAAATTAAATTTGAAAAAGAATGATTTCTTATTGTTCAAACGCGATGATGCTATAATTTTATACTTCACTAACTCTGCTAAACAAATAAGCATTTTAAATGAACCCGTTCTTATATTCATCTCTATCTATCAAACATTAACATTCAAACGTTGACATACATCCGTGTAAGAAATAAAATGAGTACTTAGATTTTGAACATGCATATCATTTTACATCATTCAAGCATATGGTCCATGATCATATATCTAAACAAAATTGTGTTTTATCAATACCCCCTTTCCTACAAAAAAGAAAAGCGAAGAAAATACGTCTAAGAGTAATGGAAAACCCACGTCTCGTAAAGGCAATGATAGTCGGTTGGTTGTATATTGTTTAATGTCCCTCTCGAGAATTGTTCACTCCTATGGAGACGCATCCACGTGCCGGTGTAGAATTCTGTCCTATACTCGGCACTCAGCGCCATTGAGCAGCGAGGGATCTTTTTTGTACCAGCACCTACTGCGACACGGGACCTCGGTTTATAAGGTCCCAGCCAAAGGGCCGGTCTCTTCTTCCCACAATTGGATTTGAACCCGCGACGTAAGGATCAACTCCTTACTTTGCGACTATAGAGCAGACGCTACGCGGGCGACGCAATAATTATAATAACTACAGCAAAGTTCGTTGCAAAACAACGAGTAGGTCTTCCGTCCTGTTTGACCGGAAGTAATTTTCATTTAAGAATAAAAAAGTAATAGCGTCCAAAAATGTTTTAATCCTCTAAATATATGTTAATTAGTGCAAAAGTAAGCCATTTTTGCTACTTCCGATTTGACCAAAAGTAACGTCGACGGAAGGAAAATAAAGTTTTATGTTTTCAGTGACATATGTTACCCTAAAACCTGTCAAGAATTGGAAAAATATTCATTTTTGACTACTTCCGGTTTGGTCGAAAGTGATGTCCTCGGGCGTATTCCGTTGACCCCAATAGATTTAGCTTGACGTTTTGAACAAATTTGCTTCTTTAATGTTTTACAAATTCTCAATACTTTAAAAGATATCAGGAAAAAAATTCTGGTCCCTCTAGATCCCTTATTTTAGAGGCCAACCCTTTTTTCGTGATATCATTTGAAAGATCTTAGAATTCTAGACTTCTTTTGTTCTATATGATTGCCACCACGACAAAAGGTCCTTATGGCAATTTTTCTAGAACAGAGAAATAACGTCATAAAGACGTGACGTTGCAGACGGTGAGCGTCGTCGCAGATTTTTTTTTTTTACACGTGTTATACGTTTTGACACGTCTAGCCTTTATCGCGGACCTTTTCTCATGGGGCCAATCATATGTGTTAACAAAATACTTCCACAAAATATGTCCATGGACTGGGCCTGTTTTACGTCATTAGGAAGGTCGTTCCACAAAAATGATTGTTAGAATAGATAATTTTTATTCTAAATGAATGGGCATATTTTCTTAAAATATAAAAAAGTAAAGATAGAAAACATTGAACAATCAACTTTAAAAAAAATCTGCAATAATTATTGACACAAATTTTAAAGCCCCCCCCCCCTCCCAAAATTTCGAAGGTGGATACAAGTGATTTAGGAGTGTATGCATCACTAATTGGGTTATTTTTAGCAGAACTTGAACAAATTTGAATATTTCAAGATATTTTGAACGTAAAGTCACTTTAATAATTATATTTCTTAGGCTTTTAGATTACAAGAAATCAAAGCAACAAGTGAAGAATGATACTGCTACCAGTATCTTTCCTGCTCCTTACCGCCATTTTTGTTTCCGAAGTTAGGTTATCAATGAAATTTTGATATTTATTTTTAAATCCACTTGCAGGTACGCTTACCGATAAACCATACGCCTTACGTAGAATGAATTTTCGAATTATATTTACAATTTTCCTGTACCCAAAGATAATTTATGCACACATTGGACAATTTTAGTGTTGATATATAAAAATTCTAAGCACAATACCATAACATGTATTTGTGATACTAGCATGCCCGGTGGGGTTCTATGGATGGAGCTGTGACAAGAAATGTAGTGAATTCTGTGGAGGAAACGGCGCTTGTGGCAAATACACTGGATTCTGCTCTAGCGGTTGCTTGCCAAAGTACTGGGGTTTTGAATGTGACAAGGCCTGCTCTCGTTACTGTGCCGGATCAGGAAAGTGTAACAGGCATGTAGCATCTAGGATTAGGTTTCTAATCCTTATGATAATTTTGAATCTTTTTTCAATCGCCATCTCATCCGTATCATGGAACACATAATTTTCAGATCTATTTTTGTCTACTCCAGCATTTTATGATTGATCGATATTTCTTGTTTTAAACAGGTATACTTCATTTTGTGATGATGGATGCAAACCTGGTTCCTCTACGTACTTCTGCTTTTGAAAAAAACTTTTTTAGAATAGTTTATTCAAACAGTTTTTAAACTACATTTCAAGAATAAGATTTTCTTTGTATTTTCTAAGAGCCGATAAAATATTTAAGAAGATATCGTTCAGTTTTAGCAATTCTAAGAATATTTTTAAAGGATGACACGAATGCTGTAAACATGTAATAAAAACTTAATCTGTCTCTCTTGATGTGTTCTCTGAATACTATAAACCAACTTTCATTCGCGCGAGAAATATCCGCGAGTTTCTCGACCTGTGTTAAACCGCGAATATTAATCGCTGCAAATCATTTATTTAAAATAAAATTTGTAGAAAATGTTTCCGTAATCGTGAAAATTAATCGTCGCGGATTGATTTCAATACAATTGATGGTTCGCGAATAAAAGACGACTCGAATAATAGTTTGTTTACAGTATCTGCTTGGTATTTGAAGCCATAAAACGAATGAAATGTACAGTAAATAGATATGCAAATGACCCTATATACATACGTTTTTAAATAGGTTTTCGTTTGTTTGTTGAAGTTTGTTTCGAGAATTATATACTAATATTGAGTACAGTAAACCACTTGCCGGTGGACAACTGCAGTTTTCAGACTCAGTGCTTGCAACCTTCAGAGAGTGAGAGGATTTTTTTCTTTCTATCAGCTACTGAAACAAGATGTATATATTCCTTCATTTAAAGGTGTAATTTTGCGTACTTAACTTCCAGTTATCTTATAGAGAAATGAAAGATAAACTTATAATATCCTATAAAAAAAAAAATCATTGAAAATAATTTACATTTTCATGAAAAAAAACACGTAGATATTAGAATAAACATATAAAGCTTACAACAACAGCAATTAATTATATAAGCAGAACAATTCCGTAACACAAAATAAGCATATAAAGAATAGGAAGAAAACATCACCTGTCCAATTACAAAGTTGTGATTAAAGCTATTTTTATTTGTTCAGGACGTTTTAATGCAATAACAATATGTGAAAGACGATTAGCAAATACCGTATATTCTTAATTCATTGATAGGGACAGTGGTTATAGTTTTTTTAAATATATCAAACTAAAGTATTTATTTTCTTATGTAAAATTAAGTAACTTTTAAGAGAATAACGCCTTACTAAATCATATACCGGTATATGACATTGGATGAGAAAGTTTGAATTAAATCCACTTGTTATTACAGGCAAATTAAAAGCCCAAGAAGTTTGATTATCAATATATCAAAATAAAAATCACAGAATATAAACAAGTTTTAAAGTTTTTTTTTTTTTTTTTCAAATTGCATCAATCTGATTGAAATTAGATCCTTTGATCCGTTCACATAAATCGCTTGTGTAGCGATTTACGTGAGCGGATCAAAGGATCTAATTTCAATCAGATTGAAAATTGCATAATTATCTTACCCTTGATGTATAAATCTTAGTTTAGAAATTAAAATTGTCATATTTTTGCGTTCAAGATTTGAAAAAAAAATAACTTAAATATGAAAATATTTTTGTAAGAAGTATCGCGAATTAAATGGAAATCTTTTTATTTTTCATCATGAATTATTTAGTCATATCTTGCCTTAAAAATTCTCCGTCTATATAAAAAAACTTTTTAAAGAATGAATGATAACTTGAGTCAAAAATAAATTTAAAGATGCTCGCAAAATTTTACAAAATCACAGAGAAAAATGCCTCGAGTAGCCTAAGCAAATTAATTACACCTCTCAAAACAAATCAAGACTTATCTTAACTGCTATCCATGTTAATTGTACAGAGAAAACTGAATCTTATTTAATTAACATAATTAATAAGAATCTGTCTTCTTTGGTTCTCGAACAAATTTATGAAAGACAAAGAACATGTGTAACTTGATATTTTGAAATATAAAATGCAGATGTTTAATAATGAAACGTGAAAAACAAAGAAAAAATATATCCCTTAGGTGACATTGGATTTCCGAATCAAATTTCCAAAAATCGTAAAAGTGCGAAGTGTGCATTCTTATTTTGTGTTTTTCGAGAGATAAATCATGGTGTTTATTATGATCTAATTAATTAATTGTGCCAGTTATTGGATTTCAGATCACGTGCGCAAAGGAGTAGCTGTCTCTCTCAGATATATATAAAAGAAATTTTGAAATATTACAATGTTGTCTAGGATTTAGAAGATACTGAGGTATGTCAACGAAATATCTTGAGAGTATTTTAATTGAATTGTTATATGAACTCATAAATAACTAATTTGTTGTTATAATTATAAGTAGCAAATTTCCATTAATTTCTTGATTGCAAGAATCTCATAGAGGTAAAACCTTGTCAAGCACAAATAGCAAAGGGTATAATTGATGTTTTAATTTAAACATGTCTTAAACAACTTGTCTAATATTAGAGTAGGATGAGACCGTTTTGTCCTATTTGTATACTTTTGGACTTTATTTGAAAGGTAACAATTGTATTTTCTAATTTTCATAATCTAAAACAAAAAATGCTTCTAAATTGTTACGCTGTAAATACAGCAACATTTTAATATAATGTGAATCAAAGTACTAGTATTCTAGTATTTCTCTACAATGTTTTGATGTAAAAGGTTGAAAAAATATTATTAAGCGACATGTGGACAAATAAGTTGACGATGCACGGATAAAAAGTTTCGCTTAAGATCAATAGTTTGCAAATTCTATTGATGATACAATGTCCATGTGAGGAAAAACAATCTATCTTTACTATAATGTTGATTGAGATTTCAATATATCAGTATACAATTATTTTCAAACTCTATTGTCTGTGGATTTTCCCCGTTTACTCGACTATGCATAAACGCATACAATCTGTACTAATGAACACTTGTACGTACTACAGATGTGTTTTGTCTTCAGAGAATACTTACTTCTTTATTGCACTTAATCTTAGTTTAATTAGACTGTTAGCTTGATTACTGCACGTAATTTTCAAATACCATTGTGTCCCTTAGGTATTTTTTTTTTTAGAGATTATCACCTTAAAAATTCAAACGTATGATAAGCTGTATTTTTCCTAATAATTTAATCATTTTGATATATACATGTCACTTTTTACTATCAGATGAAGTCCAGGGTTCTCCTTGTCGTTTTCTTTGCTGTATTTATGATAGGTAAGCTACTCTTAATAGTGTTGGGTAGTCTTACTAGCAAACACTCTGTTGCTTTTGGATAACTCCCTGACTTCTACAAATACAATGTACAATAAGTATACTAAAGTATAGTAATTTAAATTATACATGTACATGCATTCTTTCTACAATGTTTCATGTTAAGTGTTTACCAGATCAATTAAATAATGCTGATTTCAATAGATTTTAGCATTTGTACCTTGCAAATGACACGTTAAACAAAAATCATTAATTTGAGAGTCGACAATTTTAATCATTTAATTGTTAAACATAAAAGAAAACGAATAAAAGAATAAATACCTTCTTGAATTTTCAAAATGAAAGGAGAATGCATGTGTTTTTTTTCTTTTTAATTATCATTTTGAAAAATGAAATCAACGTTTTAAACGGAGAACAAAATAATGTTTAAGATTTTTTTTTATGTTTTTCGGTGTTTATATTTGTTATGTACATGTATAATTTAAATTACTATACTTATAATGTATTTAAAACATTTTTGCAGACACTACAAGAGGCAGTAGCCGATACCGTATCGTGGATTATACCAGTTTTGTCACCAGCTGGACCCAGGCTCGAGATGAGTGTCGCAGAACCAGAGGTTGGGACCTGGTCAAAATTGAGAACAGAAACGAAGACCAAGCTCTGAAAACCTTTCTTGCCGGAGAGTGCAGTAAGTTTAATTTTTCAAACAAGAAGTTGAAAATGAGAAACTTCACTGATTAATTATTTACGGATGGTATTTAAAACAATAAACATTAAGTTTGTTGATGTGGAATTTATAAAGATGCCTAAAACCCATAAAAATCTTTCCCGAGTCTTAAATGAAGATTATACATGCATTTTGAATAAGATCAAAAAAGATATTTTGATGTACATTGTATGCAGGAATTCCAACCTATAAAAAAGATTGGAATTTTAATTAGAAAAAAGAGCTTAGTTTGCCGATCGTTAAAATAAAAAATGAACAGAAATATGCTTACGGCTATGTACATTTGACGAATTAAATCACTTATTTTATTTCTCAAATTTCTTTTGTTTAAAATTTGGTAATTATTTTAAACAGATATGGGTGGTGACGGTTGGTTTATCGGCGGACAATCAGAAAATGGCGCCTGGTCCTGGGCAGATGGCTCTGAAATGATTTATAACAGTTTTCCCATCGAAAGATCAACAAGCAGGATTATCCCTCAAACCGTGGTCAGAAACTTTGCTGTCATTTTCAAAAGTGATTTGCAATGGGGTTATATTGCTTCTCGTCCGACCCCTAGGATGGGATACATCTGTGAAAGAACAATTTGTGATGCATGATGATTTTTAATAAAATAATAAAGAAAAAAATTTCGTTACTTTTATTCAATTTCACTCACAAAATTTCCATGATTTTTCAACGAAAAGTTATTTTATTCCTTTTTTTATTTTATTGACTGTAATCTGGATCGGACCAAACTTTATCACAATGAATCTTTACCTACACTTGTACTAAGACAAAGTACATTGAAGTACGCACTTCATTTTATTTTGATATTCGTTGTAGCACACCTGCTTCAATTCTCGCACAGTAGGAAAAGTATCCTGTTGGAACATACGTGACTATAACCGCGTAATTGATTTGAAAAACATTCCATATGGTATTTATATACAGGGCTTTACAATAGAACTGAACAAAACTTCGTAAAGCGGTAAGATAAAAGGTTATCGTTAATTATTGAACCTCATATATAATGATTAAACCTCGTATTTTATTATTTTAGCCTTAAACTAAGATGCAGTGCAATGTCCTTCTGGGCATAAAAATCAATTCAACAGAAAATAGAATGTTGGTGTAGAAATTTAGCACAATATAATTTTTTTTATATTATAGCGATGTCGAAGCCTTAAATTATCTAATGAAGATATGATATAATTGATCACTTACATGTCTTATTAACTGATTATAAAAGTAATAAAAACTACAATATAATATAACTAAAGAAAATGAATTATACAAATAGTCAAATACCGTTTATTTTGATGTATGATCCTCAAATATTACATTACGTTAACTGTGTACTCTTCGTTTTTGAATGCTTGTTTAATTCCTTAATTATTACACTTGTCTAACACCCTTTATTGTACATGTATTATAAAAATGAAATACATAAGGATTTTCCCTGTCTTGAAATTAGATTCAGGAATCTATTTCACGGGTTGGACAATTTCTTTTTATTTCAAGTGTGCAAAACTTGCAATTGTTATCAAGATCCCAAGCTTTTGTTCTCTTTTATATTTTTGCATGTCTAATCCCGATTTTCGATTTTAAAAATTCAGTAGTTAAATGATTTGCACATTTCAGAAATTTTACACGTTCAATACCTATCTATTCAGTACAATTTTTTTTTAATATTAAGTTTTTTAACAGTTGTAAATTAAATTTTATAAACATCTCCGCTAAAGCTTACCAGACTATGAAATAATATTCTTGAGATCTGCCATGTACATGTGTTACCTTTTTCGGTCAAATATGAGAATATATAACCAAAAGTATTATATCAAGATTACTTTTATTATTTTTTTTTTCATTTAGAATAATTACGTCTCACGATGGCGATGCTGGTATTTATGTTTGTCTCTGCTGAAATGGTTTATAAAGGCATGTACTATATTATATATAAAGTTTTTTCTCAATGATATCAATTGTTGAGTTACAATAAAACCACTTTTCCTAATGATATAATTAGAAAATTAATGTAAACATTTAAATTTCATTGTTTCTATATACAATAGGTGTGTAGTCCTCGGCGATTCCCACTGATGCTGCTATTATATCTAATACCACGGAATGTTTGCCAGGATATCACGGTGTTAACTGTGATCTTCCATGTCCTTCTAACTGTGGTGGAGATGGGTCCTGTAAAAAATACAGTGGCTATTGTTGGAGTAGATGCAAGATAGGACACACTGGCCTTAAATGTAATGGCACCTGTCCACCAAACTGTGGAGGCGATGGGAGCTGTAGACGAACAGATGATACGTGTCGGTATGGGTGCAAGACAGGATATATAGGCATGAAATGTGAGGACACCTGCTCACCGAACTGTGGAGGCGATGGGAGCTGTAGCAGGATTGGTTTTTGTCGGCATGGATGCAGGGCAGGGTACACAGGATTTACATGTAAAGACCCCTGTCCTCCAAAATGTGGAGGGGACGGAAGTTGTCACATTGCCACAAAGTGGTGTCTACAAGGCTGCAAACTGCCCGGGATGACAGGATTTATTTGTGAACACACTTGTCAGTTAGGGTACACTGGTCCAGGGTGTAACATAACCTGTCCAGTTAACTGCGGGGGTGACGGGGGCTGTTCACGGGATTATGGGCATTGTTTGGATGGGTGCAGGCCTGGGTACACGGGGACTACATGTAGAGGCACCTGCTCCCCCAACTGTGGGGGTGATGGCAGTTGTGATCAAAGCGTTCCTGTTTGTAAGCATGGGTGCAAGGAAGGATTCCCGGGGCTTCATAGGGCCGGGCTTAATTTCTGTTTGTAATAACTAATTTCATATATAATTAATTAGTACATAACATTATCCAATTAGAAAGTGAGAAGAGAGTGAAAATTACTTCCATGGTCTAAGTCTACTTGCTTAACTACAGTATTTCAAAACGTACACGTACATTGTAAATGGGCAAAAAATACAAATATTTAAATGCAAATTTACATTTTTTGTTTGCTGCTGTGTTAGATGTATTTTATATTATGATTTGGTGCTTTTGTTTTTTGTACATGGCTTATATAACTGATCGATGTTTGGAATGAATAGGTTTCTCAACAGGTTATTTATATATATATATATATATATATATATATATATATATATATATATATATATATATATATATATATATATATATATATATATATATATATATACACACACAACGTGTAACAAGGTTTTCTTACAGAATCTTTCACTATATTCGTTGTTTTATTCCATGTGTGGTGATTAAGATCTTTTGGTGTAATCACCAAATAAATGTTTAATAGTTTTTGAGTCATATTTTTTTTGTTAATCTTCAATTTTCATGCCTCCTATGTTTTCAAGTTGGAGGTCCGTGTCTGCACTGCTCCTATTTTGTATTGTTTTATGGACTTTTGATCTAAATACTGTTCATTATATTCACGTTTCATTTAACCTCTGATAAATTGACGACGGTTTTTTCCCGTTATTTTCCAATCAGGACAAAGAGCACATAGCAGGTACTATTTTGTATTGTTTTATGGACTTTTAATCTAAATACTGTTCATTATCTTCACGTTTCATTTAACCTTGATAAACTGACGACGGTTTTTTCCGTTATTTTCCTATCATGACAAAGAGCACATAGCAGGTACGTGTGAACGGTCGGCAAGGGATGCTCACTCCTCGATGGCACCTGATCCCACCTCAAATATTTTGGTGGTCAGTATTTACTCTAACAATTTTGTATTGTTATATGGGCTTTTGAGCTTGAATATTGTTCGTTATCTCCTTATGTTTCATCTACTTGACCTGTTTTATACAGGGCTTCATGTGGATTTAAACTAAGCCATGTATTATTAAAACTGTATATTAATTACTTTTGAGCGTAGCATTAATTTACGCAATAGACGTGGTCACAAATTATTCCTGAGAAATTTGTTTCAACTTAAGTACATTTATGGAAGCAGGGCAAAAGACCTTTGTCAATTGCATTCAGCTACATGATGTAAACCCGTTCAACGGTTATTTCGAGACTGTATATTAACCTAAATAGGAATGTACCTATAACCTACATGTAAATCAATGCGTAGATAGTGCATAAAGCATGGACGTTAATACATGTAATTCTTTTGGATAATTGAGAAACTATACTTATTGTTTGGCGAGCTTGTCATGGCCGTTTATTGCAAATAATTCAAATAATATCAATAACAAATTATTCGCCGATCATACAAAGATATGGCAGCATACACACAAACATATACACAAGCAGTAGAACTACCATCTTGGCCCGAGGGACCTGGAAAAAACAGTGCCCCCCGGAGATGGTATTCTATGCAAAATTCTGCCAAATGTTCCATGAGATGCGATGATATCGCATCTCATGGAACATCCGCCATCAATACCAAATGAAGGTGGCCAATTTTGCCCTTTGTTATATCAAATCAAATCAATATTCTTTCAACAACATCAAATTCATATATCAAATCAGATCAATATTCCATATCAGTCAAATTCATATGTACAAATCATCACTGCGGCACACGACAAGCAACTAAAGGACAGAAGGATACAACATATCTGAAGTTTCTGTGAACTGCCTTATCGCATTTTTTAATGAATTTACAAATATACTATTACCAAGGTCAGATAAGTGCACCCCATCACTTCTGAATAAACTTTTATGACTATCTACTATGTCGGGATATTTGATTGAAGCACCCCCCCATTTTTAAAACAAATGTTGCCAAAGAACTATTAATCCTTCTTCTGCATTTTTCGCCCTCAGAATTGGATAAAGAGTGTATCCAATTTCTCCTTGGTAATATGTGGGACCATACAATTACGGATCTTGGTAACAATTCATGTAGCTTAACAACAATGTATTTCATGTACTTTTGTGTACCCAATAGTGTACTGTAAGGATTGCCTATGTCATTACCTCCGCAATGTAAGATAAGAAATGCTGGCGATTTATATTTTCGAAGTAAAGATTTAATTGTAGGATATATCTGGTCCCAAACCATTCCTCTAACTCCTTTCCAAACAAGTTCATGTGAGAACAGACTCAAGTTCTGGTTCATGTTATCAGCTGCATATTTCTGTGCCCAGTGTATAATAGAGGATCCAACAATCCAAATACATTCTGAAAATATTACTAATTGAGAAAGATCTGTATTGGATAAATTCACACAATAGGTCTTATGTAAGATTTATAAGCTGACGAATTCCATCTCCCCCTTTCTTTAATTTGTGTTTCGGAAAGACCCCTAATATATAGCTGTGTGGCTCCACCAATTCTGAAAGAATGTGATTTGAAGGATGCTGTTTGAATATTGAGAAAATTTAAACATTTGTTCAGCATGGCTGAAAATTGATATTGAGTTATTGGTTTGGAGTTAAAATGGACCAAGAATTGGCTACCCTGTGTTTTTTGTCGCATTTTTTGAAAACCTTGTAAAGTGGAGAATAAAATTGCAGAATCCTGATCCTTATTAATTCTAACAGACATCCCCAAGCCTAATTGATCAGTTTTAGAGCTTTTGATGTGTACGAAAATTTCTGATTCCAACATTTGAATACAGTTCTCTTCCAAAGCCACTACCTCGCTTACTCTTAACAAAGCAAAAAATGCTAATACGAAGGCTGATTTGAATAATTCGGCTTCATAGGATGAATATGTTACATTCGGCAATATGAGTAGGATACTTTGCAACAGCTGAAGTGTTATAGGTCTTCTGGTGTCTGCAACTACTTTCGATTTTTTGTAACCTGCCAACAACTTCCTAACTAAAAAGGAATCTATGGGATTAAACCAACCGTGTACATTAATAGAAAAACTTATACCTGCCAAGTAAGACTTGACAGTAGAAAATGAACACCCGTTTTCAGACATGTATGCGATGAAATTAATTATATGATCGATAGGGGGTGGCCATACTTGCTCAAATGATGTCTCTGACCGGAACCTGTAGAATGCTTGCAAGCCCTGCTTATACACTTTGCTTGTATTTACTGAAAGGCTTGCATCAAGAAGGGAATTTACAGTTGACTGATAATCTCCCAAAATTGTGTAGGAACTTGACAAGGATACTGTTGAGCCCCAGGTGCTAGTTGACGAAACCGCGACCACTGCAAACGAGAAATAGCATCTGCCTTACTATTTTGTGCACCAGGTATATGTTGACACTTTAACTGAATATTATGCTGCAGTGTGAATAATACTAATGCCCTCAACAAAATCATAACTTTTGGGTTTTTTGATGTCTTATTATTTACTATGTGAACAAGGGACATGTTATCCACATGAAGCAAAAGTTTTTGAGAAGACAACTCTACACCCCAAATGTAAATACCCAGTAATATTGGTATAAGTTCTAGCAAGGTAATGTCCTTTCTGATCTCTGAGGACCAATTCTCAGGCCAGGCCATGAAACTCCATTTATCACCATACAACACCCCGCAGCCATGAGAGCCAGAACTATCTGTGTAAAACTCTAGTATCTCATTATCAAGCCAAATTAATGACGGAAAGGGAGATAAACCATTAAATTTTGTAAGGAATTCTATCCACATTTCAAGGTCAAGTCTCATTTCTTTTGAAACTCTAATTAAATGAAAAGACTTGCATACACCTACAAGAGCCCCATACAACCTACGACAAAATGCCCTGCCAGCAGGAAGGGCTTTCGTTACAAAGGCCAGTGAACCTAAAAGTGATTCCATTTCCTTTTTTGTTACTTTCTTACTTCCTAATACAAACTCAATTTTCCCTAACAATTCAGAAACTTTATCCTGTGGAACAAAAACTGTTCTAGCTATTGAATCTATACCCAAACCTAAAAATGACAACCTAGTACAAGGTCCTTCTGTTTTCTCATTAGCCAATGGAACACCTACATACTGACACAGTTTTTCAAACTGAATCATTAATTGCCTACATTCTTCTACACCTGCAACTCCTACAAAGAAAAAGTCATCTAAATAATGCACAATGCTTTCTAGACTTCACCTATGTTCCAATTCCCAGTGTAGAAAGGATGAAAATTTTTCAAATAAGGAGCAAGAAACTGAGCAGCCCATGGGCAGACACTTGTCAATGTAATAAGAATCTTGAAACTTGAAACCCAGTAAACAAAAATCTTCTGGAGCTATGGGTAAAAGCCTAAAAGCACTTGATATATCCATTTTAGCCATAAGGGCTCCCTGACCTTTCTGTTGTATAACATCTAAGGCCTTGTCAAATGAGGCATACTTAACTGAGCAATCTTGTTGATCTATGAAATCATTGACACTTTGGCCAAGTGGATACGAAAGATTTGTTATCATGCGCCACCCTCCCTGTTTCTTTGGTAATAAACCGACAGGACTACAGCGTAAATTTGTAATAGGTAATGAAGGAAAAGGACCTAATATACGCCCTAATTGAATGTCTTTCTCTATTTTCTTTCCCAATTCTGCACTCTGTTCTGAAGCAGATTTCATATTCTTGTATTCAACATTTTTCCTACATCCCTGATATTGTAATGAAAAACCTTTTCTAAAGCCATTAGCTAACAAATGTGCCACATTTTTATCTGGATAATGACACTAATGATGTAAAAGTGATAGCAGAGTGTTGACTTTTACAGGGGTATTACCCAGGTCCCATAATCTATTTGATAAATTACTAGTACATGAATTTCTGACGTGGGCGCTGCTGTGGGAATCTAGGCCTGTATTGTACTTGTTGGGCAGGGAGATTAGGTTGGCTTCTGACGATGTTGTGGCCAAACCTGCAATTTATAGAAGGGTGAGCCCCATTACATTGTAAACAAACATGTAAATACTTGCAATTAGGTTTCTCACAAAGGCCCTGAAAGTTGTATGAATAGCACTTAAATTGTTTTTGTTGGTTGAGACCTGACTTTGATTGATTAACTGGCTGCATATAAAAGAGCCACAATTCTGCATCTACTGAACCCCAATTCAAAGAAGACTCAATGGACTTTTTGAGTCTAAACTGAACATCATATTCCCTCCAACCTAAACTGTTAGGTGACCTCTCAGCTGCTTTTCTGATGGTGGCAATGTAACGAAATAAACCCATAGCATCTGTTTGATGTTTGATGCAATAGACCGATGCATATATTAAAAATGCATCCGTCCACTGCGAAATACTTTGAATTTTTTCTTCTTTATGTTTTGGTTTGATTTGAAATGAACCCTCCTGAAATATAACCTGATGTTGAACCTCTGATATTGGTTCTTTGATCAACAATTTACTTAATTGAACATATTCATTATTCCATATCTTATCTTTCATAGCTTGGAGGACATGAGCCCCTAATGGGGATACAACACTATGAAAAGACATAGGCTTTTCTATATCATAATTGCTTGTACCTGTTGCAGCTGATGGAGTTGTTGACTGTTGGGATGCAACTGTCTCAATAACTGAAGCGACAGATACTGGAATGGCTTCAGGATTTGTCTGCTGGGCTGTAAATGAACTCGGTCCTGCAGTAGAGGCAATTCCGGCGACCGATGATAAGGAAGTCGCACTTAGTGTACGTATGGGGATGGGGACTACCACTGGAGCCTCTGGCTGCATGGGCGTTCTGACGTCTTGCCAGGGCTGTCACAGCACCTTTTGGTACAGGGACCGGGTCCCTCTATATTGGGAAAAATCCTCGACATTTTTGTTAAATTGGGAAAATTATTAACATGTATGTATTAACCTCCCCAGCAAAATATTTAATCATGAAAGCCATTTATCACTTTAAAAAATATACTTGAAACGCTAAAATATACAGGACATAAGGTCTGATAAAATCTGCATTTAACAGACCAAACATTTACTTGCTAGACAGGTACTTTTTTCTGTTATTTTCATATGATACAGAGACTGAAAAAAATGTGGGGAGGGGGATATTTCTTACTGTTTATTTGCACCTTAAATAAATAAAATATTTAGAATATAATGAATAATTTTATTGAAATGATCAAGTTACTATATTTAAAAGGTTAGCAAAAAATTGCCTAAAATTTATTTCTTTTTTTTCTGGTCATATGACTCATGCAAATGAAATAGATAGTGTCCAAGATTTTATTTTAATTCATAATTCACTTTAAAATATATATATTTATTTTATGAACTAACTCATAATGGTTATCCTTGTTTAATAATGAAAATGAGTTCCCCATCTCAATCTACGTATGGCTTATCTATAGATCTTTATTCCATGACAGAGGAAATTCGAACTAGAAATAAACGATCATGACAGGGTTGTTGCAGATTAAAATTAAGCGTGCATTACTGCTAAATGGATCAAATAAAGGGTGTATGTGTGGGATATTAGGTCGTATATACAAGAAAAGACGTGTTTGGGAAATTTTATTGATGAAATTGGGAAAATCTAGCACTTTGTGCCATTGGGAATGGGTCCGATATTCGGTCCAAATTTGAGGGGAGTGACGGCCCTGCTTGCGATTGAGTTGCGGAGGTCGCGATGGCTACACCAGATCTGGTCCTTGCGTAAGGGCTCCTCCCCTTTGAGGCCCTCGACTTGTTAACTCGTAACATGACTCTGCCGCTCATAAAATAAAAATATATTATTACATTTTTTATTTAATTATTGTATTATTCATAATTATTTATTATTATTATCATTAAATATGATTATTGGCAAATTAGAGTTATTTATTTATGCATTTTGTTTAAGCCTATATTTAAAACCAAAATTTATTCAAGATGGTCGACAGCAAATGCAAATTTTTACAAGATCTAAATGTACTTTATCTGCTCAACAATCACTGATACACCGGAAAATTAGTAAGAAATAATTCGTATAAACAATACTTTTATTTACTTACTTCACTTGTTGTGAAAATACTTTCCTTAATTTGATGATGATCGAGATATGATTCTTCACCAAAATTTTCCCGGCCTACACCTTCGGAGAATGACGGAAAAGGAAGCTGAAGATGAGCATGCGCAATGACGCTAAGTTGGTTGCACCAAAATTAGAGTTATCCTTCTTGACCCATAATAAAAATAATATATAAAAATATTGTGCTCGAAATAACCCGGCTTATCCATATGAGATAAACCTAATTAATTTGTAACATCATCTCTGGATAAACATTTCATTTAAGTTTAGCAATAACATGAATAATACTTACCAAGACAGCGTTTGTTTTTATTGATTATTTGGCACAGCTGTGAAAATTTCTAACGAACTTTCAAAAATTTAGAAACGATTTTGTTGTTTGATGTCAAATTACTTGTAAATGTATGCTGCAATCTTTCTTTTAGCATGTTTAGTTAATTAAGATTGAGCAAAACGAAAAAAAATCAAATTTATATCTATCAGCAAAGAAATAAGGACATACTTTGCTTGTATGTCAGATATATGCAAACCAGATTTAGTGCTATTACTTTTGAATCGACTTTAAGAAATGATAGCCGTCCATAGAAAACAAAGCAGGATTTGAAATAAAACAAAGTAGAAAAGCTTTACTACATGTAAATATCAAATGTCAATACATTAAATTAACTTGATCTCATACAGCAGGATCACTTTGAGTAGATGAGTTATAATCAAATGTGATAGCTTCCATGCCACGAAGGTTGTTAAATGAAGATGCCATTTTACTGCTGAAAATGAGGAAGAAGAACGTTTAAAACTCATGAAATAAAAAAAAGGTACATGTGATAAAGGTGAGGGACAAGTGGACAAAGGAAAAAAAGGTGGTTCACAAAACTGAAAACTGGTTAAATATTAAGTGAAATCCCCCCATATCCCTCAATACAAATCACAGATACAGCAGATTGGTTTACTTGTTCTACCTTCATTGTGAGTGTTTGGATTGTGTACTTGTTAGACATCCAGGGCTGAGACACGATATCCACGTGCCAGGTGGTGGACTGAAAGACACAGACAACATTGATGTCATTTAATTATTATAATGAACATAGGCATAAAATCAAAATTGAGATATTTAAGCCTGCATTTAATTAAGTTTTTTCAATTTTCAATGATTCTCAAAAGGGAAACATATTCTTTAGAGTTTTAATTAAGAGGCAATCGAAATTAATCTGTTCTTATGTTGATTTGAAATTTATCGTCACAGTGTTTAAAAATTGACTCGTTTTGTTACATGTTTTAAAAAACATCTAGAACAAATGTGTACATCAATAAATAATGTATATTGTATGAAAAGAAATCAAATACATCAAGAAATAATCTCCTTAAAATTTCTAATATCTTTTTTTTTAAATTGTATGGTATTAACAAAGCTAAAACAAAGGAATATAAACATTGATTATAATGATACTCACTTCCCCATTGCTTTTTACTGCACATAGAGAAAGATCTCTCGTGTCTCCTTTCAAACACGAGTTCTCGGTGAGGGTAACATCACAAACATATCTTATACCAGCTACAACCTAAACCAATACAAAAAATATCAAACGAACGTGTACGGCAATTAAAGCTACTGTTGGAGCTTGGTACACTTAATTGAAAATCAAAAATCTTATTGTATATTTCTTTTTAATACATATTGTACAAATTATATCAGTATTACTACTTTCTTATAAGAAAAATGTTTACAAGATTATGAGTGCTCGACAAATTGATCAATACCCAGGACTGGCAGAGGTTAGACCGGTCAACAGGGAAAGCTTTCTCCTCCTCAGCACCAGATCCAACCTCTGATATTTCAAGGGCTCCATTTATATGTCTACAGATTAGTATTGGTCGTTGATTTGTTTTAAATCGACCATTACTCGCTATCTTCACTTTTCATTTACATGCGAAGTAAAGTCAAATCAACAGAATACATTATGTTTTTCTGTATTTAAAAAGGTAGTTTAACTAGTACAAATTTATCAAATGACAAAAGGGGCTTAAAAACACTGAAACCTTCTTAATAAGATGTGCGTTTGTGAAACATTGATGCCCCTGTATGCAGGTAGCTTACGGTGAGGCTTGAAGTTTTTCAAATGCAGTTCAAACTCATAAGGTCAAGGTCAAAAGGTCAAAATTGTTGGTACCCAAAGGAAGTTCTTTTCACAATAAATACATCTGTAAAATATGATTTTTAAAATAGGTCAATCTCTAAGGTCAAGTTCAAAAATATTTATACCCACTGAGAAGTCTTGTCACAATAAATATGCATGTGAAGTATTCATGACCGTTCTAGCACCAACAGTTCAACAGTTATGGCCAATGTAAAAATTTGGGATTTTTTTTTTTGTAAAAGGTAAACCTCAAAGGTCAAAGTAAAGAGGACATTTAGTGGTGTGGTACTCAAAAATAGGTCTTGTCATAAGGAATAGTACACCTATGAAATATAAAAGCCATAGCCCAATCAACTTAATTGTTTTGAGAAAGGTTAAAACACCTAGTTTTTAGTTTGAACTGACCTGCTGGAAGCAATGGCTGTAGTGAACAGGAGTTGTTTTGTACATGCTATTTCTCTGCATGTCGACTTGGGACGCTGCATATTCCATGGCGTCCTGGAACTGGTCGCTACTGGTGTCCGCGTGAGATAAGCCTCCGGCCAGTGCTGCCCGCTTATGACTAGTAGTACAGTGGTCATAGGTCAGTTCCCTTGTTTTGGTCCAGGACTGGTCAAACACAGTAAACTCGCACACGGTTTTCTGCAAAATTGCCATGGGATCTCAAAAGAATTTTTGTGGAAATGAGAAGGCTGTGTGAGATTTCATTGCTTCAGAAAACATGATGGTACACTGTACTTACTTGTCCATCACAGGTGGCTTCCACAGTCATTCTGTAGTTAAAACCCGCAACTGTCTGTAAATATTCACACAAAAATTGTAAAAGTGCAATATAATCAATTTCTAATGTGTGTACTTATACTGAGCGATAAATACTAGTTAGAAATATCAGTCTTTACTCTTCTACAGTGGTATTGAAATGCAGGCGGGATTAAGGGTTTAAGTACGTTTTGGTTTTGTCTTCATACATTACAATGAAAAGGCAACAATAATGGTTGACACTACACTAAAAAAAGCAACACAATAATCATAGACAGTGGACACATTAGAATAATGACGCGTAGATCTTTTCCGGTTTTCAATAACTTTACGTTTGAGGTTGAAAATCTAGTATTTTTTCCTTTCTAAAGAGAATATGGCCAAGAAATTTTTAGTTAATAAGTTTAATGGTAATTAATTAAGATGTACGTGTGCAACACTTATTTAGATTTACTAAAAGTACATCCACTGACCACGTGAATTTGTGGCCATACGTACTTAACCTCTGATAAGATATCCTCATGATAATTAGTTTTTAATTATTATTTAAACTTTTTTAGAAACGTCTTTTAACATCACCATCACCAAAATAGTTTGAAAAACACGTAATTTGGAAAATATGACCACACGGCACAATGGAATAGCTTTTACCTGTCTACTAGCATGTTTGACTGAGAAAGTTCCATCACATGCCGAGACGTCGTGTGATTTGGCTGCATACGCAGTCAGAGCAAACTGGGCCATTTCTTGTACGTCGGCGTTAGAACTGGGATCAGTAACTGGACAATATCCGCCAGGAATACACGCTGCGGACACAGACGCCACCAAGGCACATGTTATCAATAAAGTTCTCATAATTACAATTCTCCTCGTATCAAACTAAAGACAATGAAAAGGTGAATTCTGACAATTCCTTACTTTTATATACATGTGCACATAGAACCATTTTGGCCAAGGTCGTATCACGAGAGATAAAAAACTGTTCATTTTCCCGCGTCCTGAAATAAGACCTTAGCAAAAGCCTCGATATTTCAATAACAGCTTTAAAAATAGCTTTATCTACCGAGCTCCTAGGCCAATAAACGCTTAAAATAATGACTTGAAATTTTTGGATTACATGCGTTTACAACATGTATGTACTAGTATAATCATTGACATCCAAGAAAAAAAATCTTAATCAGATAAAAATTCTAACTCGCAAAAACAATTCCCATGAAGAATGAATTCGAACCTACTCCTTTCTCAATTTCATGTCAGGTCATAACTCTTAAAACCCTCTCTCTTGTTGGTTATTTCTCTCCAGTGGCCACTGTACCATTTCACTCCTGGTTCGAATTCAGCTGCAGGAGTTGAGGGTTTCGTTAGGATGAGAGAGTTTAAATCGAGGTCCAGTGTCTTTCTCAGTAGTAGGTACTGACACAAATAAGACCCCTCACTGCTCAATGGGTGCCAAGTATAGGTCTAAGATTTGCAAGACTCGGCAGGCAAGTGGTGGAGTCTCCATATTGACCTTGGAGTTTGACCCACTTTTTAAAAATTTTAACCTTGGCTATAACATTTGAGTGGTTAGTACATGCACGCTCTGAAGATTTTATATTTCACAGATATATTGATTAAGACAAGTTCTTTCCTGGGGTAACGCAAATTGTATTGTTATAGGCATTGATCTTGACTGGTATTTGAGAAACTTTAATTTTTGCCATAAGCCTCCAAATAATTCACCTGACTGAAATTTAATCATTAAATAATACTTATAAAAATTTACAAATTCGTTTTCTTTTTTTATTGAGAACATGACACAGATAAAACGATTTAAATTATAAAAGTGCATATAATATAAAATGATTCTGACATAAAACTTAAGTTTCATCCAATATATCTCCATACGAAAGATTACAAATACTTTTTGTCTAAATAATTCTGTTCACAGAAAATTTAAAGATACACGTACGTTTCATTCCATGCTCTAATAATTAATACAAAGGAAAAGATTATTTTTTTAAACGATTGGCAAACTCATTGGAAAACACAGTTTTCAATACAAAGCAACCATTCTAAAAATGTGGTAAATGATAAATCTGATTATTAAGTAAAATTCATATATTTTTGTCACAAAATTTAACATAGAAAAAGACACAATGTTGCATATCTAAGCATTAAATAAAGCTTTACATACAATTTCTTAATAATTTACAGACTATTCAAAATCAGTCAAAAAATACATATTAATGCCTGCATCAAAATTTTGTTTGTGTCAGGCATCCTTGAGTCAATTAAATGCATATATCTGAATAAGGTTAGAAGACAAAATACAATTCTGAACATTTTCTGATAAATATCTCTAAGAGATCTGTTATTTCATGCTAACAAATGTTTTAAACCATGTAGACTTATCATTTTTATATTAAAAATGTATTAAACAACAAAAGACAATACATTTAGAAAATACAAAAACACATAAAAAATTTCAAGAGATTCAATTCATACTACTTTACAAAACATTTTTTAATAATAAATAAATAAGTCAATACAAAAAAATTCTGTCAGTTTAATCATCAATCCCAAGACATCCAAAGTCTGGCATATTGCCAGGTGCGGCGGACTCCTGAATTGACCAATCATCTTCGGCCTGACAGACGGGGTGTTGGTGCTCACTGATCTGGATCTCTGGGAAGGGGTGCTCCAGGGGGACAAACTGCTCACTGAATCCCCCATCGCTGGCCCCTCCCTGGCTATTTTCCATGACGTCTTCCTTTGCCTCAGCAGTTCTCACGACTTTTGCCGCCACGGCTGTGGTTGGGCGGGTTTGCAACTTTCTCTTCAGTTCACTTCTAACGATGCGTTTCCGGAGTTGCTGGTTTTCACTCATGATTTCCTCTGCCTTCATTGACATTTTTGGCATCTGTGAAAAGATTGAACTTTTTTTTATTTATTAACATAAACAGATAACACTGATTAATAGATAATTTCTTCAGATGAAAACTTTGTGAAAAGAAAAGCTAATTAATTTGAATTTTATGCATTATTAATTTCTGTAGAACTTGCCACTTTGCTGGAAAAAAATCTTCTATAGGATTTGACTACAGGATGTTAAATATGGTAGAAAATCCATTGAGAACAACTATATCAGTGATCAACAATGCTATCTTTGCTGTCTGTTTTCTTTGAAATGAATGCGCTTAATATCTATTCTATTCTTTTCAAAATTAAATTTCCCCAATTAAAGTCTTCATCATTAAGATTCTTTACCTGTGAAGCCACGGGTTCTGCTTCCTTCTTTGACCTTGACCTCCTGTTTCTTGCCTTGGATTTGACAGGCAGTATTCTCTTTTCTTTACTGTTTATCCCTTCCGAGCTGACAGGAATTTTAAGTACTTGTGGTTTTATTCCTGTCATCATTGGACTTTTGTCTTTATTTCCCTTCTGAGCTGAGAGGGCTACATAAAAAAAGCATATGTTAAATGTAATTCGAGTTTTCTTTTAATGTCTCTTTTAAATTGATTTCAGAAAGTTCTTAAATTCAAGAATTTTTTTTCATAAATAAGGAATACTTGTAAAATGTATTCTTTAACCCCACCCCCTTTCTACTGCCTAAGACAGATTTTTCTCTCAATTTTTTTTAAAATGAATAAAGTCTGTTCTCAGTTTATGGCCTTGTGGCCTGTTTGCTTACTTTTCATGAGTTCAAGTGTTTTTTGGGCAGAGACACGCTTATTCACATCATACTGCAGCATTGCCTGCAAGACGGCCTTCATCTCTAGTCCAGCACCTTCTGGAATCAGATTTACCCCCAACTCTGTCTCATGGGACACCTGTACAACACACAAGATATATGTCACACAAAAAATGCTTCAATTTTTAGATTATAGTTTATATAAGAATCGCTTTACAAAATATATTGTTTCAGTCTGTAGATATTTCTAGGTTTATTGAAGACTTGTATCTATATTTAGCTATCTATACTTACATGTCCAATGACAGCCAATCGTTGCTGTTTTTCGTCTGTAACCTCTGGCTTAGCTCGCCTGATGTACTGCAGGAGAAGGTGCTCCCCGACGTACATAAAGCCCACCACGAGACCCGCAGGAAACATGTCTGTCTTCGGCTGGAGACTGGCCTCTATTTCCTGTTCTGTCTGTTTAATTCTCAGTACATGAGGGGGGAAGTTCTTTCTGAGGAAGAGCTTAGCCATCTCTGGGGCCAGGTATTCAGGCGTCCAGGCTGTCATTTCTATGGGGCCCCCGGGCATTCTGGCAGAGCCAAAGTCACCAATCTTCAGAAGATAACTCCCTTCTCCATCCTCCATCACAAAAATATTTTCAGCTGAAAAGTAAAATTTACATTGAATAATACATGTACATTTCTGAAAATTTTCTATGCATTCTTAATACACATGTATAACTGCAAATAAAAGAAATGAGAAAATATTCAGAAGAGCATATTGTTTACATTCTATTAATAGAATAATAATTGCATATGTAAAATAACTTGATTTAATATTACTACAATATGCATACTAATGTATCAATGTATAAATCTTAACACGGAAGTATACTGGAACAGACAAATGTTATACTGAGGCAGCATACTTACGCTTGATATCGAAGTGAATGACATTTTTGGAGTCCAGATAAGACAGGCCATTACAGAACTCCCAGGTCAAGGACCAGATAGTGGCTTCAGGGAGGCTCTTCTTCTCATTGACCAGGCTCAACAGGGACTGACCTACAATAAAAAAAACTCATGGTTTACAAAGAGACAGATTTATACTGGGTACGGACTTTATTGTCTGTGTGAATGACCTACAGTCTAAAATTCACTTTTTACAGAGAGATACAGTTTTTATTTTTTACTGGGAACTGACTATATTGCCTGTCTGTTGCATAAATTACAATCGTTTCATTAAATGTCAATAAATTTTATTCCACAACTGTCACTGTGCAATTAAACTACAAATCAACAACATGGCCCTAATGATATCTTTGAATTTTGTGAAAACATGTACTGGATAACACAATAACCTACCAGCATATTCCATAATGATTTCTGGGGTTCCATGCCTCAGCACCAGTGCATAGGACTTAATGATGTTTGGATGTGTGTTACTAAGTGTAAACATTGCCTCCTCTGGATGAAACTTCTGTGTCACCTACAAGACAAAAATGTGCCGGAACTACTTCTCTTTTCTTCCAATTTCTGTAGAAACTGTAAACAAGCTTGCTTTCTTGGTTGATTTTTTAAATTAAAAGATTTTTACCAAGATATATTAACATACAACATTTTTTTGTTTTTTTTTTAAGAATAACAGAATATTTTGGAAATGTACTAACCTTCTTTTTAACAAACACAAAGTCATCTGACACAATGCACTTAATGGCCACCCCAAATGTGCCCTTTCCCAAGAGTGTGGAGTAAAAACTGGGGGTATCCTGCGTCTCTGATTTTAAAACCTCAAATCTCTGTAAAAAAATAAAAGTTAATAAAGTCAGGAGCAGGTATGAGTATAACCCTATTATAACATGGTATAACTGTTTTATTAACACTAAACACTTCTTCAACTTAAAAATGAAAATAAACTAAAAGTGTAAAACATGTAAAAAACAATTATTGTATTTATTTTATTTTTTATGGGGACCAGTAAAAATTTTGGTGGGCATATATTTTGAAAGTTCACTGGTAATTTGTAATTTGAACATTACTTAAATTTGTACCTCCGAAAGAATGATATTTTTTGTCAATTTTCACTTGTTTCATGGGGAATTAATAACACAAAATAAAATCATGGGGAGGTCATAATTTAACAGAAAACCTATAGGTCAGGGTTTAAACATATCATCATTGCCATGCCAGTGATATTCAGTCTTACTTGGTCAGTATACACTCCATGAACACCAGTTTTCAACAATTCATTTTCATGATTGTTTGCCAGTTCACCAACAGCTTTCTCTGTTCCGTAGATAATGGCACTGAAAAGAAAAAAAGGTTATTTTGTCAATTGATTATAAAGGCATTATAGACAATGTATTATCACTGGGAATAAAAAATTACACCCCTACGAACAATAATTTTGTCAACAGATTTTTTCACTGAATTGTGTGAATATACGAGTTATCCACAAAATTAAGTCCCCAAGAACCAACAAAATTTTGCTTACCCATGAAAATTGACCCACACAAATTAATATGATTCCACAGTAACACTTACTTAAGAACAACATTGTCCTGGGGTAATTCTGACATCAAATCCCCACAGGTCATCTCCTGGTCTGTGGTGCAGTCCAATCCCATCAGGTACTCTGTCAGCTCTGTATCAGTATCTATAGGAGTATTCATCAGGTCAACATCATCATGCAGGGCTTTGTTGGCCTCTGAGAGGTAGGTAGAAGTATCTATGTCCAATCTCTCATCTTCCACCTGGTAACCCACACCCTGTGTCTGACAGTTACCAATGCTAGGACAGTATTCTAGACCAGGTAGATTATGATCTATAAAGGGCTGGTCATCAAAGAGGGCCAAGTTTCCAATAGGAACTGCCTGTGTCTCTACCTCTTGGTTCTGATTTTGTGCAACTTGGATTGGCTGCTGTGACAAAAACCCTGTGTCTGCTACCCTGACATCCAACTGTGGACTTCTAATTGATGCAATGCCATGATCATTCATCATCTCATCCAATAGCTTTATTGTGACATTGGTTGTCAGTTTGAAATCCTCTATCTCTTCTATCTTTTCTATATCTCGAACAATTCTTTCTCTTGCAGTTTGGCTGAGAGGTCCTCATTTCTGGGAGCCATGACTTTATTTTTTCCTGGTGTGTTGACAGTGATGACACAAGATGTGCCATTCTTCTTTGGCGTATCAGCTTTCTTAATACAATCAGGGGGTTCATCTGTTAATTAAAAAAATTAAGGAATATTATCCTCTTAAGTTTCAGTATTAATGTTTACCAACATACTTGTACTTTCTAGAATATACCATTACATTCAGATATATAAGCAAATATTTGGTACTTTCCATTTAGTAGTCAATCACTCTATACATCTGCTTATAATGTAATAATTTTCTGGGAATAAAATAGCATTCTGTTTTGCTCATTGAAACAATAATGATATATCAATTAAGTTTAGTTGTTATACACTGAGGCACCATTGACTTTAACCCTTGTCCTGCCAGGGATTCTACAGATAACAGCATCTGTGAGTGCCGAGCTGATAAGGAGCTCCAGCCGCTGACTGTGCCAGGCTTATTTATAAATTTCTCTCAAATTGCATATGCTGTAGATTATCTTAATTATCACCATTTTATAATTGCCTTTTCTGATAACAATCTGCACAACTTTTTTTCAGAAAAAAAAAGAAGAAAATTGTGAAGAAATTTTTTTAATATTTCATCTCAGTAAAAAACTACAAAAGCTTTAAAGTAAAATTTTACATTGAAAATAATTAAAATAAGAAATTATTGGTATTTTAATGTCATTATTTATTTTATAGTAGCTTTTTGCGATTACTATATTGTAAGAGTCCTTCATGTTACTACTGGCTATACTTTCACATTTTTAAACATAAAATTATGATTGCTACAAGTCCTTTTTTGACATCTGTTTAATGGACATGGAAATCCAATTTTGTAGCCCCGTTTCTTTCTTGTGAAATATTGGAATATATCTGCCGTAAAGTAATTTTTTTAACCAAATCGTCTTCCAAACAGTTATTAGAAATAATAAACTTTAAATGTCAATCAGTTTGCGATCATTTGACACAGTTGTATCGATTTTTTTTCACCTTTGAAACTGGTGACGCGCATCAATGTTTTTAAATCCATGTGTCCTCTGAAAAGTTATTGCTCCCACGTAATATTCATGTCCATGGAATCAAATCATCAGAATTCTTCATTGGAAGTTTAATTAGATATATTTTACCAAATAAAACTTTTATTTTCTGCTTGCTATCATTGTAAAAATTGTATTTCCAATTTTAGAATACCATCTTCTCCGTTGACCTCCATCTTGTTTTCAAACTTTCCCCAAAGCACGCGATCAACAAGTTTCATTTTCTAAGAATACATAAAGGAATTTCCCATCAAGAGCCAATCATATCATTAAACTACTGAAAAATCTATCTATTTTTAGTAAACAACAATGAAATGAATGGATTCCCTTTATTTCATTGGTTAAAATACGAAAGAAAACGTCATGTGTGTAAAGTCGATATAGTGACGACCGGCACTGAACGGAAAACATGGCGGCTCTCACTTTATCGACGACCGGCACTGTGATGGTGTTATCTGGGTCGTCGATAATGCGACGACCGGCAGGACAAGGGTTAAGAATCAAAGAGTGCATATTATCTAACTTTATCAATATTATAAGTCAAGAATTAAAAAAAGTACCTTGAAGTCCAAATTTATCAAAGATGTCATAAAATGGTGAAGTCGGGGACCCAATCTGAGGGTATGAGAACACCTTTCCCTGTTTCGAGCGAGGTCCAATTCCCCCCGTGTCTGGATCTTTAGGCACTGCTGCAACAGACGTTACAGTTCCTCCATACACCTTCCCTCGAGATCTTGTGTTGTAACTCATATTCCACTTCACTGTAAAATAAGGCAAATCAATGAAGATACATCACAAAGACTCACTGACATACAAGACCACCATCATTACCATATATGCAAATGCAGACCAACTTTTCTGAACATTGGTAAAATCATACACCGTATAAAGCCTCTGTTTAAATCCTCTTTCAAACAAAGGCACCTCAAAGCAACCCATCCAACGCAAGAGCATACAATGTGTCTATAAATCAATTTCAAGACAGCATTCAACACTGATCCTCATGCATATTACATCACTTTCGTTTCCCATAGGACATAACACGTCAACAAACACACACAATTATGTTACTATATATCCCCTCCAACTCTGCTGTGAGGAGATAATTATTCTATATCATGAACAACTTTTTTTGAACTCACATCAAACAGAAGAGGAGGGGGGGGGCAAAACAAGAAGGAAATACTTGGTAAATGCAAGTGAAATTAAAAACTAAAAAGGGCAATAAATCTACTAATCTACTAATAATTATTCTATTGAGAGTCTTAGAGACATAAATAAAAAATTATAATGTATTTTTCCACAGAAATGTGAATTGCACGTAAATAAAAAAAAATTCAATTTTTCAGTAGAAATTTTCCCATTCATGGTAGTCAGTCTCAATTTCAATCCCAGTTAATCCTGTTCTGAGTCTGTCTGGTACTGCACAATCATTTTGTTGATTATTTTGACAGGATGTGTTGCGTAAGATAAGAAAAATAACAAAATATAGATTAAAATACCAGTGCGAGTGGGCATTTGAGACGACTGTTCTTCGAAAAATTAGTTTCTCCTTCGTTATTGACACCTTGAAAGTTTAACCACCCGTAAAATATTACAACATTGTCAATATACTCAAAATATGTACCTTTAGTTATATTTCACAAGGACTTTCTTTTTAAAATCGTAAAATTGTCTAATAGTAGCTCCAAACGTACGATCAAAAAAGATGGCCGATGCCTTTCTACCTTCCGTGTTTTGTTTTAGTCACGTGTCTAAAGGTTACACTAATAAACGCTGCTACAGAAAAAAACAAAACAGAGATCGGATGAGCCAGGTACATATAATATTAAACATTTATTGCATGTCCCTGTGATGTGTTACCTATAAAAGTTACATGGTATACATTTTCATATTATGTTCATGGCTGAACATATCCACAATCATGATAATGATAAGTTATTTACTCTCAATTAAGGGAGATAACTCTTATCGTGAATAGAGCAATCGATTTTGCAAAACATAGGCATAAAGCGCGCTTTATGTCTATGTGCAAAAGAAGTACGCACGCTAACTTTCGATCCCCGCCTACATTTACACCCATGTGCAATTCAATATTAATGGCATCCCCCCCCCACAAATTTTTTTTTTGTTTTACTACGCCTACATTTACACCCATGTGCACTTCAATATTAATGGCATCCCCCCCCCACAAATTTTTTTTTTGTTTTACTACAAAGAACAGTTCAGTCAATCATGCATTGATCGACATAATGAATTATCCCGAATTCCAGTTCTTGAAATAAGGGGAGAGACGATATATATTCCATTGATTGATTGATTACATGCTGTTTAATGTCCATCTCGAGAATTTTTCACTCATATATACTTGCTACATGTACAAATTTTGTCCTATACTCTGCACTTAGGGCCATTGAGCAGTGAGGGATCTTTTTCCCAGCACCTACTGCGACACAGGACCTTGGTTTATACGGTCTCATCCGAAGGACCGGTCTCCACGTCCCATAGTGGAATTCGAACCCGCAATGTAAGGACCGACTTCTTACTTTGCGACTCTAGAGCAGACGCTCTAACCACTGCGCCTACAAGGCGACACATTTTCCATTGAAATCGGACTCAGTTATCGGCTCGAAGAGCATCCCCATATTTTGAAATAGTCTTGGATATTCATGAATAAATGTTACTTATTTTTTTTCTTATGATTTACGCATATTTAAACATGTGCATGTAAATAGAAAAATGAAATGATTTAGCTGCATTTTTGTCCTTTGTTCTTTATAATGATACCCCTACGTACCTATGAAATTTTACTCAAAAAGCTTTAATGGTAAGAATTTGTAAAATGAAAGTCCATAATATCTTTTGAAAGAAATTTTTATCCCTCTTTATTTTCCCAGATGTTTTATGAAAATCTATTTATATTAAAAATCTATATGAAATTTTAAAAAATAATAATAATTCGAATATGTTTACTTTTCAAAATTGACTTGGAGGTACACATGAAGGCGGGAGAACAACGCTAACACTTCTTTAACTATCGACTGAAGTTTTTGGTCTTAGTCGTATTTTTTTCAAGCTGGTCCCTATGTTGAGTCGTTTTGATTAGGCCTACAATGAGACTGGAGTCTGATTTAACAATAGACCTGAAATGTTTTGTTTTCAATGAATAATTTTGATAGATTTTAACTTGAACCCCTTTTGACCACAATAATTTACTTCAATTTTTTCAAGCGTGAATGTTAATCATGCTAATGTTGAAAAATGTCAAAAAGTAGATTTGTAGATGTTATCTATACTACCAATACCTCTTTTTTATGCCCCCGTAAACGAAGTTTCAAGGGTATATAGTTTTTGTCGTGTCCGTCCATCTGTCTGACAAGTGTCTGTCTCTCTGTCTGTCCACAAAAACTTTAACCTTGTCCATACCTTTTGATTTAGTGGAGCTATGACTTTCAAATTTCACATGTGCATTTCTAGTGACAAGACCTTTCTTTGGATACCACAAAATTTGACCTTTTGACCTCGACCTTGGAGTTTGACCCACTTTTACACATAAATTCCAAACTTTTACTTTGGCCATATCTTTTGAACAGTAGGAACCAGGATATTTATACTTCGCATATGTATTTTTTGTAGAAAGATCTTTCATTGGATACCAACAAACTTGACCTTTTGACCTTGACCTTGGAGATTTCTGTACTTGTGAAAAAACTTTAACCTTGGCCATAACTTTTGAACGGTAAGGGCTAGAGCTTTCATACTTCAAATATGTAATTCTTGTGAGCAGACCCTTCATTAAATACCAAGAAATTTGACCCTTTGGCCTTGACCTTGGAATTTGACCTATTTTTAAAATACAACCTTGACCATAATTTATGAAGGGATAAGATTAGGGCTTTCATACTTCATATATTTAATCCTTGTGACAAGACCTTTCGTTTGATATAAAAAAAAATGTTGACCCTTTGACCTTTACCTTGGAGATTGACCCATTTTAACACAAAAAATCCTAACTTTAACTTTGGCCCTAATTTTTAAACGGTAGATACAAGGAATTTCATATTTCAAATACCAATTCTTTGTGGCAAGACCTTTCATTTGAAACCAACAATTTTGACCTTTTGACCTTTACATTGGAGATTTCCATACTAAACCTTGGCCATAACTTTTGAACAGTAAGGGCTACGGTTTTCATACTTGATATATGTAATCTTTGTGAGAAGACCTTTCATTGGATATAAACAACTTTGACCCTTTGACCTTGACCTTTCAATTTGACCTACTTTTTACAAACTTTAACCTTGGCCATAAGTTTTGAACAGTAAGTAATAGAGCTTCACATACTTCACATATGTAATCTTTGTGACAAATCCTTTTCAATGGATATCAAGAACCTTGACCCTTTGACCTTGACCTTGGAGTTTGACCTACTTTTTACAATTTTAAACCTTGGCCATAACTTTGGAACGGTAAGAGCCAGCGCTTCCATACTTCCCATATGTAATTGAGACAAGGCCTTTCTTTAGAAACCAACAACCTTGACCCTTTGACCTTGGCCCTGGAGTTTTTCCTAACCTTTGGACAGGTGGTGCTAGAGTGTTACATTTCACATTTGTATTTCTTGTGAAAAGGCCTTACTTTAGGTACCAACATATTTGATCTGCATTCGAGATAGCTTAACTTAGACTTCGCTATGTTGCCATACGGGGGCATCAGTGTTTCACAAACACATCTTGTTTAGAGGGTAATGCTGCAAGATATTGAGTTTATAATGGCTTTTCTTCTTCCTGTTTTGAACTGTATTTGTATACAGTATACGTCTATAGCAATTTAAGTTATAAGTTTTCATGATGTATATGCAATATTTTGTAAAACTATGAACAATGCCTTTTATTTTCATGTAACAGTCTTGTTGAATAAAAAACATCTCAGGTATCCGACAACTATGAGGCACCGTTTTGGTATTTACTGGCAAAAAATGATATCACCTATTTGAATAAGTGATATCACCTTTTCGAATAGGTGATATCACCAATTCAAATCAAATAGGTGATATCACCTATTTGAATAGGTGATATAATCTATTCGAATAGGCGATATCACCTATTCAAAATCTGAATAAGTGATATCACTTATTCGAATAGGTGATATCACCAACTGAATAGGTGATGTCACCTATTCGAATAGGTGATATCACTTTTAGGCAGTTAAATACCAAAACGGCGCCCCATAGACAACACCTTGACAGAGAAAAATTTAAATGGAATTCAAACTTTTCGATCTACAAACTTCGTCTCTAAATTGAAGATTTTTTTTTGCAGTGTATGCAGTGTCATAAGACCATATAAGCAATCTGTCTATAGTTTTATCAGATTATCCAAAGTTCATGAACACCCAAATAACATGCATCTTCATAAATAGTTGAATGGATTTTCATCTGGCAATTTACATAGTAAATAAGTACATATACATGTATATTTTTTTGTCATTTTGAATAAGTTTTCGTACTTCATGTAGTATTTCTGAAGGTTTTGAACAATGTCTATCATTTTCAAAAACCAGTTAGTTGGAATAAAAATAAAATTAGCATGATTGGAATTCTCCGGTATCTTACAATCATTTGATAGATTATTTTTTTTAAATGGACTTCAAACGAGTGTGCCTTATTTTGTAGTATTGAAAAAAAAATATCTTTTTTTTTGCAGGTTGCAATGCCACATCAAGAGACCCAAAACTATTTTGTCATGTTTTATCAGGTTCCTCAAGGATATTATACTCTCAGATTACTTCAGTGTTTTGTAAATGGCCAACATGATTCTTCACCGTACATTTCCTATTCAGCAAAAATAACTGCCCTGCACACGTCTTGCATAGGAGCCACTAAAAAAAAAACAAAGGAAAGAAAACTAACTCCTTAGTTTATCGCTCGATAACGTGCTTTGAATAATAATCAGAAATGAATTGCAAAATGTTCTATTGCAATATTTGACCATGCAACTCGCAGAGAAAATCGATTTGGGGGAAAAGAACTTTCTAGTTTGATCACTGTTAAGATCTCAAGGACGTGTTTAAACGTACAATATCTTATATACTACAAACCCGTCTAGTTAATTTATTATCACATTTGTGTACATGTGTATCTCATCGACATTGTATTAGACTTCAGAATACAACAGTTTTAGTGCAGTCTCTGGAAGAATGAAATTACTTTCGCTGTTGTGGATGTTCACACTTATGCCAGATATTTTAAGTATTTATTTTGTTGTGATTATTTTATTTTTTTTTTTATCAAAATGAATTCATATTTCATTATATCTTACTGACTAATACATGTAATAGAACAAGTGAATATTCGTATAATTGGTATTGTTTCTTCATAAAATGTGATTATGTGGAGCATGATTTTACATTGATAGTTTTTTTTTGTGTGATATGCAAGTAATTTCAAGCTCTTCTGGTCATAGACCAGAGGAGCTTAATATGATGATAAGGCGTCCGACGTCTGTCTGTCTGTAGACAATTTTTCAAAACGGTACTCCTCCTACAGTTTTGGTCTGATTTCATTATAACTTGGAACACAAGTAGACTACACTAAGATACGTAATTTTGATAATAGGTTTTTAATTTCGATGAACGGTGTTGCCGTGATTACTAAAAAGAGAAATTTCTGTTAAATATTTTCAAAATGCTACTCCTCCTAAAGTTTTTATCTGATTTCAATAAAACTTGGCACATAATTAGACTTCACTAAGATACATAATTCTATTTAATGTTTATTGGTTTTTAATTTCGATGAACGGTATTGCCATGGTTACTGAAAATCTTTGAAATATTTTCAAAATGATACTCCTCCTACAGTTTTGGTCTGATTTCAATATAACTTGGCACACAAGTAGTCTCGTGAAATATTTTTCAAATGCTATTCCTACTACAGTTTAGATCTGATTTCAATATAACTTTGAACAAGTAGAATACTAGTACACTAAGATAAATAAATCTTCATATCGATTTTAGATTTCGATGAACGGTGTTGCCATGGTTACTTAAAATAAATATTTCTTAGAAATATCTTTAAAATGCTACTCCTCCTACAGTTTTGATCTGATTTTGATAAATCTTTGCCAAGAAAATGGCTTTAAAACCAATGATCAATGTTTAATCTATTGCTGTTGCAAAGTTTCAAGTTCAAATGCTACTTCTCTCAACCTTTGTTATAAGTATAAACCAGTGGTCTAAGAGCTACAGTCTCGCCAGAGACTTCTGGTTCTGGATATGCAAGATGATTATGGCAATATGCAACCTTTTAAAATAAGCCGATATGCAACATTGCTATGTTAATAAACATGCAGGCATCCTATATCTAGCTGTGTTTACCTTTACGAGTAGATCTATTTATTCAAATGAAGAACACGTTGCGATAGGATGAGGTAACATGCGGGGCGGGGGGGGGGGGGTGTTAATTTTTTGAATTGTAGTAAAGCTAATTTGTTAAACAGTTTAAAATATTCATATATCTTAAGTGCTGGAGTCGCGATATTTCTCGTGGAGTTTGTACGTACATCGCGTCTCAAACATCGGTTCGGACTCTATTTATGCCAGAGATACCCCTACTTTTTTTCAAATTCATTTATGAATACAGTAACATCTATGGCAAGTTAAACGTTGCAATATTCGATCTTTTCCATTTGTATTGTAAAATTTTCCATTTGTATTGTATAATTTTTATTTGTATTCTATAATTTTCCATTTGTATTGTAAAATTTTTCATTTGTATTGTATAATTTTGCATTGTATAATTTTCCATTTGTATTCTATACGAGGGGCATTTCAAAAGTTCTGGCAACTGTTTAATAAAAGATTAACCGTTTTACGGAAATTATTGAGTTTTACATCATTGGAAAGATGAGAAAAATATACACATATTGTGACGTCACTTCATAATTTATATGACGTAATAGCTCCGAAAATGACGTCAGAATATAGAATGTTTAGCATACTGAAAAGTCGCGTTTTTATCCACATGAGACGATCGTAAAAGTTCTGTCAAAGGCTTATTTGAAAAAATATTTCAAAGAAAATTTTAATCTGAAAAGAGGTAGAGTAGGACTATGATACTGTTTATCAGCAATTCCATTATTCATTGTATTGTTTGTTTACGAGCGCGGTTTATATTCGGTTATGCTATCATAGACATTCATTTAAGATTTTCATTTACATGATACGGCTGGCTTTTCGGTCTTTTATATAGCTCTCCATTGTTTGAAATAAAACATGATCTGTATTAAACTGAAGTATATTAATGCAGTTTTCATCAAATATATTTTGAGTAACAGGACTCTTACCGTTTACGAATAAAATGTACTAAATCTTGTCCCCGACTGGATTCTGTGCCAATTTTTTTATATAAATTCAACTTCGGCGCCCCAAAACTCACTACTGCTTTTGACTTTTGAATCCAAAAAATGAATATAAGTTACTCATACATGTAAAGTCTTATTTATTTTCCATGCATTAAAATTTGCGAATATGTGGAGGTACGATGGGGTTAAAACTGCGCCGCCGCCATTTTGGATTTTACGAGAAAATATTGGGCACAATAAACTTAACTTCTGTTGAGCCTTCATCGATCCCACAAATCTGGTTAAAACACCTGACGAATTAATACCATCGAACTTTGTAACACGAAAGCCTATTTTTCTTTGATTGTCAACTTTGTCTTTTTCTCACATTTAGGTCTCTTTTACGCAAAAGTTTGAGCGAGATTCGATAAAACCATGCTAATTTTGACACTCGATAAAACCATCTCAGAACAAGAAGATCTTCAAAATAAAATGCCATGTGATAGATTGTAGTCTATGTAAACACTGCACCAACTGGCATTTGCGTCCGTTCACTTGCAACCGAGTAATGAGCAAAAGTTGTCTTGAAAATTTTAATTTGATCAAATTGTGTCTTTTGTTACGTCATTTTTATGGTCAGTATGCTAAACATTCTATATTCTGACGTCATTTTCGGAGTTATTACGTCATAAAAATAATAAAGTGACGTCACAATATGTGTATATTTTTCTGATCTTCCCGATGATATCAAACTCAATAATTTCCGTAAAACGGTTAATTTTTTATTAAACAGTTGCCAGAACTTTTGAAATGCCCCTCGTAATTTTCCATTTGTATTGTATACTATTTCTTCTGCATTACATATTTGCCATTTGCATTGTATAATTTTTCATTTGCATTTTATACTTTTCATTTATATTGTAAAAAAAATCATTTGTATTGTATAATTTTTTATTTGTATTCTACATTTTCCATTTGCATTGTATAATTTTTCATTTGCATGGTATGATTTTTCATTTATATTGTTAAAAAATCATTTGTATTGTATAATTTTTTTTATTTGTATTCTATCTTTTCCATTTGTATTGTATAATTTTTCATTTGCATTGTATCCGAGTGATTGTATATTTTGGTTTGTTATGAAGGATTTCATTGGTTTAATCTAATCATATATCGGATTTATAATATCCGAAATGTTCCGCGAAGTTCACTTGTCTCGTTCAACCAGACGCTCGGCTGAATCCGTAAATCTCTGACCAGCTTTCTGCTGGTCGGAGATTTACGGAGACAACCGAGCGTCTGGTTGAACGAGACTAGAAATTTACACGCGTTTTATCCATTATGAGTCTTGTCCCATTACCCCTGCACTTCGTTATCGGGGTCCCCAAGGGATCATGGGACAATATTTAACGAAGTGCAAGGGATCATGGGACAATATTTAACGAAGAGCAAGGGATCATGGGACAATAGCAAGTGCAAGGGGTCATGGGACAGAACGATGTGCAAGTGATCATGGGACAAGACTACCCGATAGTGCAAGGGATCATGGGACAATAACGAAGTGCAAGGGATCATGGGAAAGACTAATATATGATTAAATTAAACCAATGAAATCCTTCGCAACAAACCAAAATAAACAATCCCTATGATACAATGCTAATGAAAAATTATACAATACAAATGGAAAATATAGAATACAAATAAAAAATTATACAATACAAATGATTTTTTTTACAATATAAATGAAAAATGTACAAATAATGCAAATGAAAAATTATACAATGCAAATGGCAAATATAATACAAATGAAAAATTATATAATACAAATGGAAAATTATAGAATACAAATGGAAAATTATACAATGCAAATAAAAATTATACAATGCAAATGAAAAATTATACAATAGAAATGGAAAAATTATAGAATACAAATAAGAAATATACAATACAAATGGAAAATTTTACAATACAGATGGAAATGATCGAATATTGCAACGTTTGACTTGCCATAAACATCAATGTGAAATTATTAATATTCGTTTACTTGCGTTGTTTTCGAGGTACATTGTATGAAGAGACCTATATATTCATAGAAGGAAACATAAATTTCATTTGCATAAGTACTAGTAGATCAATAAATTTTCGCGACACCTTATTTGCGCGAGATAGTCATTGACTTTTCAGTAGCGAGACATAATTTTTACGATTTTTTGACATTTCTTTATAAGCTTAGGGAATATATCATATGCGAGACGGTCTCGCGAAACTAAGCGAAAAAAAGTTCTCGAAATAAAGTGATTGATAATAAAAATTATAAAATCTAGGAAATTAAATTCCAACGAACCCCCTCCTCTTCAAACCTCTTAATTTTAAACCCACAAAAATTAGGCGATTCTATGGTAATTCGACTCCGACTCAATGTGTCAGTTTTTTTGTATAATTATGTAGTTTTGTCGGCATTCAACAAATACATGACAATAAACCTTTGTAGAAAACAAGAAACAATATGATCGGATCAGAATAAGAAGTAATACAATATCCAGTATATTTAGTGACATTTTCAACCATAATCAAATTGTAATTCGCCCGTTCTAAATTGTTCTTGAATTTGGGTGAATTAAAATAATGACCACCAAACTGAGTTTTCTACATAAAATATTTTTCACTTCTATCGTCATGTACAAAGAAGTACATGCACTCTGGTTAACAGTCCTACATGTATGTGGCAATAAAATATACCATTGGATATGATAGTTTAAAAATTTTTATCAGTAAAACTTTTCCTGAAAAAAGAAAATATAACTTTAACCTAAAAGACTTTCTAAAATACATTTTCAAGAGAAATTTTATTTCCTTATGTTTCAGAATGGTAACATAGGATATAAATGATCAAAACTTTATTGAGTTTCTTCTCTTGTATATATGTTTTTAAAAATGGTTTTTGGTTGTCATTTTACATTTTTTTCCGACAAGTTTTTCATATTTTCAAGACGTCAAAACATTATTATTTGCAATGTGTGAATTATGTACGAGGGCCGTTCAAAAATTACGCGGACTGTCCTATTATTTACTTTTACAGACGTCATATAGTTATGAAATTTCACAGAAATATGTATCTTAAAGATTTCAATATATTTTAGGCAAAATTTCTGTATTTTTAAAAAATTCTACGAAAATTATCGGTATGTTGATATCGCTGTCGGAGAGGTACGGAGCAAGACCAAAAAATTGAAGCAAAAGCATGCGGAATCCAAAATTAAACTCATTAATTTTCTATAATTCGCGATATTTTTCGACAATTTTCTGAAATGTATCTTTAAATTGTTTTATCATTATGTATTTAGATTTCTGACGTGATATTTGAAGTACTAACAGAAATATAGTGATTTTTCTCTGATGCGATTCCCTTGAAAACGACTGTGAAAATGACGTCTACTGAATTGACGGCGCACCACACTTTTGTTAAATTATGTGTAATGCTCGAGATATAGCAAACATAGATCCAAAATATGCATAATAAAACATGTAGTAAATAAGGGTATTCGTGACATTCATCCACAAATAGCAAAATGAAATTTGAGACCGCTAGACCTCTGTTAATAGGCTATACGGGAGGACGGGAAGAAGATTATCGACGAAATCTTTATCCGGACTGTACAGAACGCGATTGAGAGACACAAATATCACACTGTATCTCATAAATACCTGCAGTTTTTGGTTTTAATTAAATCAAAAAAGAACATTTTTTCTTGTTTAATAGATTTTAAGCTCAACAAGAAATGATATTTGGATGTTGAGTAAAAAAGGTAACTCAAACTGTACAGATACTTATGGGGAAATGTTGAGAAAATGAAAACTCAATCACATATTATTTTATAATGCCTGTGACGTCGAAAATTTTGCTGCTCCGTGACTCAATGATATGTCCTTATAAATCACTCAAAATTGATACCAATTTACAACATTTTGCTATGAAATTTTGAAGACCTTATAAGTAAAGATTCTTTTTTATTATGTGTGACATTTTACCCGATTATGTCGTCAAATATTTTTTCTGTGCAACAAGTCCGCGTAATTTTTGAACGGCCCTCGTAAATGTATGCATTGTATATAAAATATGTGTAAGGTGATGAAAACCTTTGTCTGAATTTATTCTAAAATGTTTGTAATTTATTGATAGACATGGATTTTTTTTTAAAAATCAAATAGTATCAAACTTTTTTTGATATATTTTTTTTCAGTAAATTAAGATAGATGAAATTCATTTAGCAGCATCAAGTTGTGATGAAATTGTGCAATAATTCTATATAGTCCCATACTTCAAAATTAAAAAAAAATGAAAGTATTTCAATCTGGCTTTACATCTTGAATTATAGTTTTCCGTGGTTATTAAAAAACCTAGCTAAAATATACATCTCGAGGATATTTTCCTTCACAGGACAAACACTACTATTTAATTTAGCAACTGAGGTCAATTAGAGACATTCTACTCCTCGATATTCTCTTTAATATATATCTACTTGTATTTAATCAGCAATAATTCGAATATATATATTGCACTCCTGACCAACAGTTTAAAACGAATCGAATGTTTATTAATTACAATAGTCTTAAAATCATATTGAGAAGCACTGATGTCACTTTATCTTTCGGCTATAATGCAGGTCAGTGCACCTCTAAAGGAGACATTGTTTTCTTAATGGATGAATCTGGAAGCATCGGGGCAGCAAATTTCGAAAAAATGAAGTCTTTTGTGAATGCAGTCATTTCTAACTTTCAAATAGGAACCACCGCCAATCAGTTCAGTGTAGTTACATTTGATTCCACCCCCAGTCAAGTTTTTCAACTAGACAAATATCTTACCAATTCATCACTCCAAAATGTAGTTTCCGCAATTAATTTTACCGGCGGTGGGACAGACATAGGAGAAGCGCTAGACTTCGCCAGAAATTACTCTTTCCTATCTTCCAGTGGTGCCAGAAGTGATGCAGCTAAAATAGTTGTCCTCATCACAGACGGTCAAAGTTCGATTTCAAACGAAGGTGATCAACTGAAGGCTGTCGGCGTGACTGTTTTTTGTGTCGGAGTTGGATCAGGCGTGAATTCGGCTGTTTTGAGAAGCATCTCTACCCACAACGACTACACATATCTAACGTCATTTGACTTATTGACTTCTTTAGCAAGCGCCATATCAAGTGGAACTTGTGCTGATGGTAAAATGAAACAAGAGGAATAATAATTTGAAGTTCTGAACATTTTCAAGTTTATATAAAGAATGTTACAAAAACTTATGATTTTTTTTTTTAATTTTACACATTTATTCATTAAACTGAGTCGGTTAAAATTCCCGCCTATACAGGTACATCTATTTTCTTATTTAGATATTGATGACTGTCTATCGAATCCCTGTATGAATGGTGGGACCTGTGAGGACCGATTTGGAGAGTACCTGTGTCATTGTCCAAGTGGCATTACCCATCCAAACTGCGAAGTACCAGGTATGTACACCATCCTTGACCTTAATCGTTAGTACTTTCAGTGTATGCCCCAACGAACAAAAAGAGTGGAAGACGTACATGTACAACCTTTGTTTTCAAGTATATTTTAATCAATCCATTATATTAAAATGGCCTTAAAACAGAAAGAAAAAGATGTGTTGAATATTCAAAGTTGTTTCAAGGTTAGAGATGAGCTACATTTTAATTTCAGTTGATATAAAATAATTTTATATTGGAAGCATACTATTTATGTTGAAAAGATAAAATAGAATAGTAGGTTAAAACACATTTATTCTAAGTCTAACATTTAAACATTCCACAAATAACTTCCAATACAAAAACATCAAATAACATTGAAATACATATACATACTTTGGCATAAAAAGGGGCAGACTCAGCTTCTCATAGTTTTGATCAGTTAAAAACCCTATCCTCAAAACAACGGAACCAGTCCCAAGAGCCGGAAGAAAGGTACAGATATATGTACCAGTCAACTCGGTGAAACTGGTGTGCTTTGAGATTGAGGTTCAACTTCCAAGACAAACTCAACTCGGTGTAACAGCATAGGAGACCAGTCATGTTTGACCGACAAGATCCGGAAGAGCACGTAGTACTCAACCCGGTGTGGTAGATTGAAAGATGGACTGGTTCCAGACTACAAGAGCCGGAAGAGAATGTCTGGAAGATGATCTATCGTCAATGCTTATAAACTCGGTGTAGCCTCTCTATGAATTTAGTGAGATATTTCTCTCAGCATGCCGAAATGAAAACCACTTCATAGTTAGGTAACAAGAGCCGGAATATAAGCTATTAAAACAAGTTACATGATTTTTGGGGGGTTTAAAATTTAATAATTTATATATATGGTCAAAAATTATTAAAGACCAAAACAAAGGCTGAGTCTACCCAATTTGGGAATGAAAATATACATCTATAAGCATTTTACATGAAAATAAAAAATATGGAGATGCGGTGGGGTGGAGGCGGTTAGACTTCTGTTTACAATCCACTCTGCCACTGAAACTAGTTTAGCCAATCAGAATCGTTGAACAAATTAAATGTAACTATCAGAACCTAACCTGGTAGATGTTAAAGTTACGGTATTCTTTTCAACATAAACTTAGCTTATTCTCATAAGCCTTAGTAATAGAGTGGGTTCATAACAGGAAATTATTATCAATTAGTATCATTAAGTATGACACAAATTTTTGTTAGATTTGAGTTTCTGCCATGTGCTCAGATAGTGTGTATTTTCATGGTTAAGATGAGGCAGTTTCTCTGTAATACTACCTTTAAGAAATAATTGGGATGCGGTGTTCCTATGAATGATATAAATAGGTGTGACGAAAACCTCGATTAGATTCATTTCAGATCTGGGGATAAAAAGACGTGACTTCTGATTTAAAAAAATAATAAACATCTAGTCTTTGTTTACTACTAGTAATTTTAAAAGGGTTATAACAATTTGCATTATTCTGCTCCATTGAACTCTATTTTGATTAACATTCTCAATGTGTTTTTTGCTTAAAAGACATTGCATCTTTTAACAAGAAAGTAAACAAGTCTCGTAAACAAAAATATACTTTGGAAAGCAAAGTCCCAGGATCCGTGTTCCCAATATCCAGAAAAAAAAATCCAATCGAACCCACAATGCTAAGTTAAACATAATTTTAAGCATTGCAGCCCTGCAAGATGCTTGTACTTTTTGAAACCATGAAAAGGATGTGCTTTAGGATGTTCATAATCATCTACGTCATATTAAATGCTGACGAATGCAGTCCAGATAGCAACAAACTCACTTTATGATTCCACATAAAGGTTTTTGCTTACTCTTTAATTTTTTTCTCGACAGGTTTACCAACCGTTGCAGTTGGACAGAGCATGACAGTGTCAGTCGGTTCCCCTGCAATCATCTATTGTACAGTCAGCGGAAGTGTTCTGTCAGTGTTTTGGCAATATCAAAAATCAGGAGTCACAACAAATGTGGATATAACAAACACAACTAAATATAGTGGATCCACTCCTACCAGACCATCGTTAACAATATATAACGTACAAATCTCAGATGTCGGAAACTATCGCTGTCTGGCAATAAACTCCATCGGTACAGGACAGAGTCCTACAATGGCTTACTTGGATATAATTAGCAGCAGTAGGTCACATTAAGTGTTTGATAATGATTTTGTAGAAGTAATTAAATATCGTTTTGTTTTCAAGATCACGCAAAGAGGCTGTATTAGAGTTAAAGCATTTGAACGTGTACTTCTACGTGTAAATCTTGCGTGTTTTAATGGGTATTCTACCACGATTATTGCCGACTTCAAAGGAATACCGCGGATATTATTCTCCAATAAATCACGAACGTCATCAAAAAATTATCAGATCAGAAAAAACGTATCAAACTTGAACATTGGCTATAGAATGAAATACTTGTTTAGACCTCATCGATGTGTCCTCTTTTGCAGTATAAACACTGTAAATTGCATCAAGTTGCTGATGAATGTCGGTTTTTATAGCTAAGTGGGCTATTCCAAGGGCCTCCCTATACTTTTAAACAACGTGATTTTAGTAAAAAAGGAACATGATTTTGTTATTGTATCTGTTCTTTAAAATTAATCAGCACATATTACGAACAAATTGGTAATTCGAAAAGGCTATTTTAACGCAACAAAAGCTCAAATCGTCTGATTTCCACACACAGGTAAGTTAACAAAATTTCCCTCTGGTGTTAAATGGAACAGCGTTATCGAGACATGGTGACCTAATTCGTTTCTCTATAGAGGAAACGATCAGCCGTATTTTAGTAGAATAGAAATAAAGTCCTTGTTGTCGTGAATGATGCAGGATAACCTCTTCGGTCTCGAAATGTTGTTTGAAATATAAAAGCTTTTATCTTTCAAACAACATTTCTCGACCTCGGAGGTTATCCTGCAACATTCGCGAAAATGCGGACTTTTATTTCTTAGGCCTACGTATAACTACCATCGTGTTCTGTTTATGTGTATCGGTAAGTGTAAAACGCCATGTCAACAATTGAAGTCACTTTACAATCCATTTTTATCAAATGGGTCATTCTCAAATTTTGTCCAGATTCAATCAACAGAATTCAGAGAAAAAAAATCCTGAGAACTAAATACTTTTAAGTTTTCTGTTAGTAATGAAACATCAGTGATGCGTAAATAATGTTGAAACACTAAGAATTCTATCAACATTTACTATAAAATCCACTATAAGTACATGCATCCACCAAGAAATGTCCTTGGTGTTACTTACTTAGAAATCGCAATAAAATAATAACTAACGAAAACTTAAGGTCTCTAGAATCATAATCTAAACATCCTGATGAAAAATATTCTATCAAAACAAACTGGGGGTTCTTGAGAGAGAAATTTTAGATGACATGAAGTTGAATGTTGTTGAAATTATAAAATTTGGTTATTCTTACAAATATACCTTAAGCATATGTCATTTTACCTCAGCATAAAACACAGGCTTTGCAAATATACTTCGTATTAGAAGACAGCAGGCTTGTGTAGCAAGATTTGATAAAATTTTGGAAAGATTTAGAATATAAATTCAGAAAAAAATAGTTGAGTAACACCAAGGACATTTTCATAACACAAAGGACATAAAAGTCACACAAAAGACGTTTTGTTCAAACCTTAAGAATAAATAATAAATTTGTTCCCCTTCCCCCGCAAAAAGCACAACAATGGCATTATCTAATAGATGTTAATGAAAGTATATGATTTTAAGAAAAAAAATTGCTTGGGATTTCATTTCTTTTTACATTTGGAGTCCAACTAGTAACACCAATGATTAAAAAGTAACAACATAGACATAATTGTCCAATTGTAAAGATACATGAACATCAACAACAAATAAAAATAAGTTGTGTATGAAAATGCAGGATTACTATCATAGGACCTAGAATCATTGATCGGTGCATGTACAAGTATTTGTATGTCCAAAAAGAAGTTGTAACACCAAAGACAAAAGAGAACACAAAGGACATCTCATTTTATTTGTTTTGTTTTACATACAGCCTCCTTCCACACTAGGTTATCTATTTAATACTTCCTACCTACAGGATGTGGAGGACGAATTATAACCAAATCATCACCAATGTTGTAATATTCATCTTCTACAGTTTTTGGTCAAATTTAGTTTTTTTTATTTTCATTACTGCTTTGATCATACATGAAGTTCTGATTGTCTCTTTTCCAGTGTTTCAGCAATTTTATCTGGTTTCTTTTCCAGGGTCTCAGTGTTTTCAGTATTTTTATTCAATTTTTTTTCCCAGGAACTCTGGTTGCTCTGTTTTTTCTTCATATGTACTCTTTTGTCTGCCCTTCCTTTTTTATAAATTATTTGATTTTAAGTTAAGTGTTGATCAGCTGCATAAAGAATATACCTTTGCCTAATGCCTATTTGTTGTTTGAAATAAATTTCAAGATATGCCGGGAAAGATAGAGATCCATGTTAAGTACTGCCTCTACTATAATGTCAACTCTTACTTCAGCGCTCTGACTTCATTCCAAAAGTTTTAATATACTTCAATAGTGTAAGGTTTGCAAACAATTTCCAAACTTTACGAGGAAAATCAATTAGACAAATCTGCATGAAGAGTATCTTCATCTACATTCAAACAAAAATTCATCATTGGTGACAGATGCATTGTTCCTCTGAAATATAATCTTTTGATATCGCTTTTGATAGTGATGAAAAATTCGTAACTATTTCATCGTCGGACATACTCATTCCATGCTAGAATAGTAAAATGTTCTATATCTGACGTTACTTTGAAGGTGTCTGGATTCCTTTGATCTTTCGCTTGTCTGTCTGTCTCTTTTTTGCAACTTTTGATCTGTTTCGTCCTTTCAATATCTTCATCGAGAGAACATAACATGAAATCAACAGGTTTCAGAGTAAAAAATGTCATATATCATAAAATCCTGGATTTTTATTTTATTCCCTTGTGTTTCTATACTTCCCTGGAGTTACCACTTTAACCATCTCATTTTTAAGGACTTCATTATGTTTAATGTAAGTCAAATTGTACCACCTCCCCACAATTGTTTTGTTTTATACACTGAACACAATTACAACTTCATACGTGGTATTTTTATTTCATTTTTCTATCTTAAATGCTTGTCATGTCCCTTGTGCAACTGAATTTGTCTATAATGTTACCATAGTTAAGTATTATAGGGTTAAAAAGGGGTAAAGATGTATTTCATAAGAAATTTTGATATTTCAATTTACTCAAAATAAATAATTCTCTCTACTCTACCGCTGAAGCAAGAATAACTACAAGAGTATATTAATAATGAAAATGTTTCATCATTTTGACGTCCACAGAGTTACCAAATTTGTCCTTTGTGTTACGCGTATCGTTTATTGAATTAATTTGTGGCATGTATAAAATATTATATGTAAAACATATGATCAGATGATACAAATATTATTGATAAACTATTTTCGATAAACTTTACACATTATATTTTATCTTTAAATTGTAAATATTGAAGTTTCTGTACAGATTGTCCATAGAGTAACTAAATATGTCCTTGGAGTAACTTTTCCTACATTAACAAAATGGACAGTAACGCCAGGGAATTACTACATCAAAAGTTACAAGTATAAAAGCAATGACTGCATTAAAAAGATAGAGCACAGCTCCTACATCATGTGTATTTCACTTCAAAGTCGCTCAATGGATCACAAACATTATATATTAATTATCTTCACATTATTTAAGTAACTCCAAGGACCTAAAAATAAATTACTCTCTCAACCAAACTCAACTGAAACCAAATATTGTGTCTACGGGGTGAAACGCACATGTTCTGTGTCTTTTTATATTTTGGCGGGTACAATATCTTTAGAAGGCGGCTGATGCTCAAGAGTTCCTTCAAGAAAAATAACTGTTACAGATAACTTTTATGTCTTGGTTACTCCAAGGACACGGCGAAAATCACAGTTTTTTTTAACGTTTATTGTTTAAAAAAATTATAATTCTTACTTTTTTCAGTCACCTTTTAGCATGTTTTTAAACAATGTTAAGGATAAACAATACATTAAAGGTATTTTATACTCCCAAATTATATTTACTGTCTCAATAAGGAGGGTTGAAAATATACCCTCGGCGAAATCACAAGCAATTTTCTTTAATTTAACTCATGTTGAAGGATTTTTTTCAGTATTTATATCAATTTTTGATCGTACTTTAAATCTGTTCTCTTAATTTTAGATCATTGTTAAGTTCATGAGCACAAAAAAGTTTTTATTTTATTAAAATATTTACCAGAAAACTTGTATCACTGAAATCTGGACATTTTTTGCGAATGACCCAAATAACTCCATGACTTTGATTAAAAATATAAATAAAGTTTCAATATCATAACAATCACCGCCTGAAAAATATATATATATTATAATTTAAGGTTTAGAACCTACACATTCTTACCTCCTTGTATTTATGAAACTACACGTTGTGTACAACATGTTGAATTACGCGGTTTGCTAAACTGATTACACAAATCGCAACTAGGGGTACCTAGCTACACATAGATGTACACTGTCATCTGGTTAACCTCTATTATAATAATATTAACAGCTAAGTGAAATGTATATTTTATTTATATCTCAGACTCAATGGTCACAGCCTTTTGGGTTGTATCTGGTTCAAGTGTGACTTCAACAGAAGACTCAACTGTAACATTAACGTGCGTATTTTACGGAGCAACTTTGACTTCTATTCAGTGGCAATATGAACAAAGCACTGGCACAACTACAATTATAGACACGACCAACTCAGTCAAATACAATACACCTACGGTAAGCTCTCCATCTTTAATCATAAGAAGTGTGACGTCAGCAGATACAGGGTACTACCGTTGTGTGGGAAACTCTATCAACGGTCAACAGGAAACTGGGCGACTCTACCTTCGAGTCACAACAGTGGAACAAGGTCGGTAAAACACATTTCTAAAATGATTCCAGGTTATATAACATCTAACCAATTTTTAAAATCATTTTTAGAGGATTCTATTTACAAAATTTAACTACTCTGTTTCCATCATTTTTTAACAGTAAACATGGATTCCATTTTTCATAGTTTTGTCAATTGCGATGTAAGGATTATTGCTCTTGATGTTTTCAGATAGTAAATCAAAAGACTGATAGCAAACAATTACATACAAAAAAGATAAATTTACATTCTTAAACGAATTTTTTTCAACAACAGCCTGGGTTTACATTATAAGATAAAAACAACAAGAGGCCCATGGGCCATATCGCTCACCTGAGCATATTGGCTAGAAAAAAGGCACAAATCAATTAAATATTAAAAGTAAGGCTTGAATTCTAACTATTTGAGAATACTTTCATATCACTAACAATGGCTTTACTGTTCTTGAAAAAAAAAATTCCCAATATTCTACTTTGTAAAAATCTCATCCCCATTATGGCCCCTCCCTACCCCTGGAATCATAACTTGAACAAATGTGAATCTATATAACCTAACGATGCTTCCATATCAATATAACTAAAGTATGGCCTTTCCATTACGATAAAAAAAAACTTAGATCGTTTATTGTGGTCCAACCCTAACTCCCGATCCCCGTCATGATTTGAACAAACTTGATTCTAAACTACCTGACGAAACTTCCATTTAAATATGACCAATTATGACTTTGTTGTACTCCAAAAGAAGATTTTTAAAGATTTTTCGTAAAACTTTGATTTACATAGTGGCCCCAACCTATCCCAGGGGGTCATGATTTGAACAAACTTGATTCTAAAGTACCTGAGGATGCTTCCACATAAGTTTTATCTTTCCTAGCCCAGTTATGCTTGAGAATTTAAAAAAAAAGATTTTTCCTACTGGAGATTCCTAATTATACGCGAGGAATTAATTTCCGCGTAATTTCGCGAGAAGCATCACTCGCTAAATATTATTACTCGTTATTTTTAGATTGCTGAAATCTATTTAAATTCTATTATCAACTGCCAATTCGCGAATTTTTATTCTCGCGATTTGACGTTAAAGAGCCAGTATGCGATAAAAAGTACTCGCGAAAAATAAGGAATCAACAGTATATATTCCTATGTCAAACTTTGATTTTCCATTGTGGCCCCGCCCTATCCCCGGGTCATGATTTGAACAAACTAGTCTTGATTCTACATTACCTTAGGATGCTTCCAGGTAAGTTTTATCTTTCCTGGCTCAGTGGTTCTTGAGAAGAAGATTTTTAAACGACTTTTCCTATGTATTCCCGTATAAAATTTGATATTACGTTGTGGCCCGCGCTATCCCCGGGGGTCATGGTTTGAACAAACTTGAACTCACACTACCTGAGGATGCTTCCACATGAGTCTTTCCTGGCCCAGTGGTCCTTGGGAAGAAGATTTTTAAAAGATGTTAATAATTTTTCACTAATTCATAATTATCTCCCCTTGGAAGATGGCGTGGCCCTTCATTTGAAGAAGAATTGAATTCCCTTCACCTAAGAATACTTTGTGGTAAGTTTCATTGAAATTGTCTCAAATTTTTCAACATTTTTGTTTTTAGATATTTTTCTTCAGTATTTTCAGGGTTGATAGACTTTCTTTAAAGACTTCTAAATATGTTTTCATTATTGTCATGAATGCATTTGTTGCAAAGATATGATCGATCCAAAATTTGTCCCACTGTCGGAGGTTCGAATCCCACTGGGGGCAGTTGACAAATTTTTTCTTTGTTTATGACTTTTTATGTCAGTTTGAAATGACTTCTCTCTCTATTAAAACATGTACGGAGGATTTTGCCGATTTTTAAAAGCTTTTTCAGGAGATATTCTGAAGAAATCTTTATCAAACATTTAATGGGAAGATGTAACATATAATTCTGAAGAAAGGTCGGTCGGAGGACCACTTGTGGCACTAGCAAGAAGAACGCATATAGTTATTTTTTTACTATTTAACTGTGGTTTTTCCCCATAATTTTTTTTAATTTTATTGTGATCCCATTTAAGCCCCCTGGGGGTCATAATTTTAACAAATATATATCTAAACTATCAGAGGACGATGTAAAACTTTGATTGCCAATTGTGGCCCTGCCCTACCCCCAGGGAGCACATGATTCAAACAAACTTGAATGTACACTACCTGAGGATCTATCCACACAAGTTTTATCTTTCCTGGCCCATTAATTTTTCACTAATTTGTAATTATCTCCGCTCGGACTGGGGTCTGGTCCTTCATTTGAACAAACTTGAATCTCCTTCACCCAAGGATACTTGATGGCAAGCATGGTTAGAATTGGTCCAGTGGTTCTTGAGAAGAAATTGAAAATATGAAAAGTTTACAGACGGGCAGACAGACAGACGAACGCCAGACAAAATGTGATCAGAAAAAAGCTCATTGAGCATTGCGCTCAGGTGAGCTAAAAATTTGACTTAATCACAGAATGAAAATAAATTAATTTAGTTGATTTAAAATGGTAATGTATCTTTTTTAATTAGGTCAATGTGACCAATTTGACTGCAATGTGTTAAGTAATTGTGAGGTAACCGATGGTACCCCATCCTGCGTAATCAGTTCATGGAAGGTGGCCCTAGTGGGCGTGTTCAGCGTTATTGCGGTAGCTGGGGGCGCGACCTTACTGTCAATGACAGCATTAAAGGTCTATAAGAGGTAAATTAATTGAACAGTTTGAATTTTACAAACACACACCAGAAAACATATTTCTTTCTGGTCCACAGGCCATTTGTTATGTTTCTGCAAAAAATAAGAAATTACAAAGATAAACCATAATGATGATTGTTCGAATTCAATCTGATTAAAATACAAATCTCTGCATAGCACAGAACGTAGACAGTTGTAGTTTAATCAGATTGGTTCAAATTAAAATTTTGCACTTTTACGAAAGGACGTCAACTATATCAAAGAAAAATAATGTATACTGCTATTTTATTGCACTATTAAATACAATTATCATGGTTATTGTTTGCTTTGAAAGAAAATATTGAGATTTAAGTCACTGCATTAATAGATATTGGCCTATTTAGATTTATTGCGAAGTTTTTACACTAGTCAGCATATTATTCAAAATTACCATAAAACACGATAAAAGCGAATACGCTATAATGAATTGACGCTTATAGTGAATTTGAAATTTTATTCTCCATAGCTTTGAAATATTTTGTGAAGCTTACGGATATAACGAATTATGTTTATAACAAAGAGAAATGGACTATCCCTGGCACTTTTAAAGGGACATGGACACAGTTTCAACTGAATTTTTTAAACCAATTTTAATGCTTACAATTCCTAACTAAGTCATCATCTAATGATCAGCAAAAATTTGAACATCCTTTATTGATTAACAAACGAGATACAGAACTTCAAGTTCTTTAGATTGTAAACAAGGCTCGTGCCTTGTTTTTGTTTACATAGAGAATATCTCACATTATAACAAAATGAAATTCAACAAATTACTAGAAACTGTCTAATTGTATTTAGAATTAACTTCTTTATTGAACTTATTTGGTTTGAATGAACATATGTAAGTATGTAAACAAAACATGACACGAACTCTTTAGGTTTCAAACTCTAAATCTCTCTTGTATCTCAACAACTGAAGTTCAAATTTTTGATGATCATTAGAAAGACCTTAGTTAAATATTTATAAAAATGGAAAAATAAATCTGAAATTTTTTTAGCTGAACTGTGTATATGCCCCTTTAAATTAATATCATGGAATAAAGGTTATAATTTTTACATTAAGCTCCCCCCAAAAAAACATGGTTTGCCCTTATGAGCCCTCTAGAGACAAACATTTTTTGTGTACAATAATACTGATATGTTTAATGTGATGATTTATTTTTGATTTAAGGAGGTTGGAAATACTTTTTTTATTTTTACAATCATGCATATATACTTCCATAAAAGTTTATCACAAAATTTATCTTTAAAGCTTATTGTTTTTGTTTAAGGTACAGCTCCACCCATTTGTTTGATTACGCAATTCATCAGTACATAGAAAAAGATCTAGGACAACAGAAGATGTCGTTCGACCCCCGTGTTTTGTACTGAGCACAAAACGCATTTCACCCATAAATAGGCTTTATTCATTTATAAGATGTCAGTAGATGTTAGTAGGTGGTTGTATTTTTTTTTATAGTGCCTTAATTAAATTTTAAATGTTTTTAAGTTTTGGTCTTCAAATCCTTTATTATATAGATGTAAACTTTCAAAATACTATCACATTATCAATTGAAAAATCGTTTACTAGTATATATTACCCCTTTTTAATATTTTCGAAAACTATCGATATTCATGTTGGTTTTTGCCTTGAAAGATATTTAATATAAATTATTTTATGAAATATACAAATAATCACTCTTATTTGACGGAAGTTACATGTAAGTCATATGGAAAGGAGGAATCACTTAGGTACAACTTGTTCAAGCGCATCCACAGGAAGTGAATTGTGGTACAACTTAACAACTTCCTCAACTTCCTCTTCACATTTTCCCGCCGAGATAGTCATATTGTCACCTCAAAGTATAGTTTAAAAATCAACTATCATCAACACGATGCCTCCAGTGAGAACAAAAAGACGGACACTCTCAAGAAGACAGATTGAAACCCAGCAAGTGTCACCAGCCAGGGGACGACCAAGGCCCAGGAATCAAAGAACAATGGATGGCGCTGCTGCCCAAACATCAACGTCGCGGTCTTTTCGGGACATTTCTGGCCTGTTTCCCCAATCTGTCAACTAAGACAGAGGGCAGTTGTTGTTTAGTGGGGAAAGTATTACCTCTTCTGTAGTTTATGATTGGGGTTCTACAAGTTTAAGCCATACTTGGTGCCCCCTTCACCTCTTTTAAAAGAAGGGAAGGCTCACAGTCTGGAGTACTCAGTGTCAGTAAGCACTATCGAACCAGGGAGCAATCTTTTTGAAACAGGGTAAACAAATATGTCCCAGGCCATTCCCGTCCACATGCTAGTTGTCAAGCATTGGGATTTCTCTGGCACTTGTGCTCAACACAAGGCCTCCGTCATGCCCGTTATTCACATTTGCGTGTTGGTATTTCGGCCGTAACCCCAGACCTCCTATAAGATTTGGGGACAATGTGGCCATTTATGTCCATTATCCGTAGACTTTACAGTGAATTTTGACAATTGTTGTATTCGAAACGTGATTATAATAATTGGTGTAATATTACTGTTGCTGAGTTGAATGAATGTGAAACGAACTTGTGAGTTTTGATATACATTCCTCAAGGCATAGGAATAGTGGTAATGCTAATCGACAGTACGAATTGTAATGAAATTTAGTATGCAGAACGGTTCTATGCAGAATTAGAAAGCAATCGAAATACTAAAACGTTGGCAATGGTTGATGCAATATACAGACTGTTCAATTAACATACGAAAAAAATGTATTTTTCATCAAAATTTCGTTTATAAACTATTTTAAACCAATTTTTATTTCAAATCATCAAAATTTTAACTTATTTTATCTGTTGAGATGATTAAAAGAAACTATAAATTCTATAGTTATTACATTTGCATCGATGAAGCATTTCAGGATGCACATATTCAGGTTTACTTTGGTTGCAGTGACTGACCATTCTAGATGATTTTACTCTTTAAAAGCGATTTAAAAAGTAAAAGTATTTGAAAAAGTTCATTCTCCCCAAAACATACATGAACCTAGAAAAATTGCTGTGATGCCAAATTAAGGTTTGCAAACTACTAAAATTTTTAAACTTGTGAGTTGTCATTTTAAAATCTGATTCTATAACTCTACTAACCGTAACTTTTAATTTCTCTTAAATTGATTTTAAAGAGATGCTTGGGTTCCTAATTGACAACTTTGGACTAGGACTTAGGGCATGATCTGTTAAATTATGTAGGGTAGTTAATATTTTCTTTATTAGGCAACCTATTAACACAATTATGAAGCAGAATTCTTTTTCAAATACCTCTTCATTAGAAGGAGAAATTACCAACTGAAGCTCTGTATGTTGACAACGGCATTTTAAAAAGTCATTTCTTCAAATTATTTTTATTCACTTGTATCCCAGTTACTCTCTTACATATATTTCATATCGGGATGTTAAAGTGACTTAAGATGGTTATGATCAACATACATGTACAGCTAAGCTGTATGGTAAACGAGAAAATTACATCTTTTCCACCGTCAACTTTACTTATTAATGAAGCATCTAACATTAATTTTCCACTTTTACATGACTAAATTGTACATGCAGGTGTTACATGTGTCTACCATTCACATTAAATGTTTTGTTAAATTTTATTTATTTTAGATCGACCAGTTTTCGTTATCTTTCCTTATTGGAATTGATACTTTGCGTTTACATGTAAATAATGCTTGTCACGGTTATTATTTTTTTTATCATGTATCGTTGCTTCTTATTGCCTTAGTAATGAATACAGAAGACATAAAAGCCACTGTTTACAGAAATTAATTTTCATATTTCTCACTTTTTTATCATCTTTTATAAGTGATAGTTTCTTTGACTTTAAATAGTTTGCTCAAATATGCACGTGATTAATTTATTCAATTTATTCCATAAACAACAATGAACCTTCCTCTCTCAAAGATTTCACAAAACATTATTCACAGCTCTCCATGGTGTTAAAAAGCCTTGATCTACGTTTATTGTGAGAAATGGCTAAAGGAAGTTTTGATTGCATAAAACTTAAGTTTGTTAAAATTTTGTGATTTCAAAATTTAATTTATTAATCTAACCAAAATTTAATTTATTAATCTAACCATTTCAAGTAATTTATCTAATCAAATTTTTTGTGCAATAGACAGCAAAATTTATATATATTTTGAAATGAGTTTAAAATTTTGAATCTTAACTATTTTCTATATTGTCAATAAAGCTTATTTCATGGCTTGTTTAAAACTTGGTAAACTTATTATCTGGCAATACACTTGTTAAGGATGCAGGTAATTTTTGTTTAAATTTGTTCAAAAGTATTGGCCTAATCCCTGCTGCTTTCTTTGGTACTTATAGCTACACCACCGGGGCCACTTAAACATATACTAGATTTCATTTGAACATCTACTTCTGCTCTCTAATTTCCATTAGGACGACTGTCTGTCTTTTAAATCGTCTATAAATCTGACTTGAACAGGACATGGAATGTTGAAAGTTAAAGTAAAACATTAAATTTCTCAATATTTTCCATACCAAAGAAATGACTTTTTAAATATATTGAATACAAGACTTAGCACCTAAGAATGAACTGAAGTGCCACCTGGAATTTTCCTCGGTATTTGACTTTCCAATATATAGTAATGTTTAAAATACAGTTACCGGTATCTTCAGAAGAGAAGGATCCGATATTTCACGAGTTAAATGGTTTTGTTATCAATCAGTGATTTCAGTGATTAAATGATTAACAGAGATTAAACCGTTTTGGTATTGCACAAAAACTTTTGTCAGATGCAGAATGAAAAAAAGTATGATTTTATCAAGTGAATTGACTTCGAATATATCCCCGGTCGCCATCTGCCTATCAACCTGAATGGGTATCGATGCGTTGAGATTTTTATTTCACGTAGCCAGAGAGCCTTTGGCTTTAAAATTGACACAATTGACCTGATTTCTATACTGAGGTAAAGTTGTTGATTTTTGTATTGCGTAGATAGAGTCTATGTGCTAACTACAATTGTTCGCACCAAGTACTATTATATCTCGCGATATAATACATGAATAACTTTCTAGTTTTCATCACTGCATGATCTAACATGTTCATCTTTTCAAAATGTTTAATATATAATCTATGTACGATGTATATATATAATTATCTGCATGCATTTTAGAAGGCATTCATAATGATTCTAAATATTATGGAATCTATTTATTAGAAATTTTAAATGAATGAATATGCAAAAAAGAACAATGATTATCTAGTCCTAGTTTTAGATATTTGAATAGCTAAAAATTTTCTATAATTTTATCTACTGAAGCTTCTTTGTGGTAAAACTGGGGGTTTTTTCGCAATAATTTTTCCCAGGAACATTCATATGGAGTCAAAGTACAGTTTTTATGATAAAAAATAAGGAATATTTCAGATGGGACCAAACTGATGAATAATGGAAAGGAAGAAGTCAAACAATCTTTTTTGAACAGATTTGGTTTTTAAATATGAAATAAGTAAAGTTGATTGCTTCAAGAAAGAAAATACAGTATTTGATGCCTTAGTGCACCGCTCTTTAGGTCGGTTACATCAGAGATTCATGCAATCATGAAGTCCAAAATACGGAATCTTCAATGATATAATCTTTTGATATAAAAACATTTCATCGATTTTCAATAATTGAAATATTTTTTCCAACGAAATAAGTAACTCGCTATGTTACTGTAAATCACTTTATTCGCGAGAACTCTATTTTCGCGTAATTACGCGAGACAGTGAACACGCGAAATTTTATTTTCGCGTATAATAGTATTCCTTAAGGTTATATACAGAAATAGTAAGAATTCGTGAAAATTATTCCTCGCTTATAAAGAGTCAATGACTATCTCGCGAAAATAAGGTGTCGCGAAAATTTAGTGATCCACAGTATTTAATTTTCTAAAATGAACAAACCATGCACTGTCATTAAGGGTGTTATTTTGACTCGAATACATTTTCATATCAGCTAGGAATAAGGTAGAAGCTAATTGAATGCATTTATATCTTCAAATCGAAATTGAGAAATATAACCAAAACACGTGAGAAAGGTATATAAATTTATTTTAAATTTCTTGATTTTATCATTAGTATGTTTAAATGTGAGCTGTTAAGAAAGATTATATCAATGTGACAAAATAGGGAATGTAATAATGTTAAGTATTGGGTGATCATTAGATATTTATTGATATGTGTATACTATGTGTATATCTGTATACTGTTAATATTCTAAAGCTTAAATAAGATATTCATTTGCATATTCATTATAACACACATAGTTAACCATGTGACACAGTGATTAGAGTTTTTTTCAAGAGTCGCAGACCATTGAATTTAATTTTACGTCACATGTATTGACACGGGATATCACTCAATGCGGAATGGCTCTGAGTGCTGAGTTTAGGTATAAATTTGCAGTTCTTCGCCGCAAGTGATGACGTCTCCTTACGAGTGAAAAAAATCTTGAAAGGGAGGTTAAACAAATAAAAAAAACATCCTTATATATTGTATGAGATCTTCATCAGTTTTTCCTTAATACATCAGGTGTTTAATCACTTATTTATTCGCATATCAAAATCATTGAGGTTGATAAATTGAAATGTAAGTAAGTAATTCAGCACATTGTAATTCAAAATAAAACACACAAATTTAAATAACTTGTAGATTGTATGCAGTAGATATAATCTACATTATATATTTCTTTAAATTTCAAATCATGGGAGAATAAATCGACAAGTCTTAAATGTCCCGCCTCTTTGAATTCAGCATTGGTTGCCAGTCTCCTTCTTTAGCTTTTGTCGTGTTCACTTTTATTTGTTTGAATGGCAAGCAAAACTACTGTATACAAATCTATTTGTGTGCTTTATTAAGCGCAGATGAGTTATTTTCCTATATCAAGAAACACATGTATCATGGCTCGGATCAAAACGACGCTTGTTGTGTATTTAATTCTTAATATTTATATACACAAAACAATAGGTAAGTATTTTCTTTTATTATTTCTGTAAAATTTTTCGATTGCCCTGTTTTTAACTATTATTTTATTTATGCTTCATTTCTTGATCTCGCATTGAAACATAGGTTGAATGACCATGCATTTTGCACTTTATCATAGTGATTACAAATGTATTATGATGCAAAAACAACGCTCACTTGCACTATAATTGAAAAAAAAGAGTTAACTTAATGATATCAAATTTAAAGTAATTTAATCTACAAAGGAAAAAAAATATGTAAAGCCTACAATTAACAAATAAAACAAAAATATGAGACTTGTTCTGATCCTTTTTTTTCGCAGGTAAATAACCTAAGGTAGTTTTTTTTTTGGGTTTATTGTTTTGGTTTGTTGTTTTTTGTTTGTTTGTTTATTTTTGTTCTGTTTCTGTTTTTTTCTTTGTTTTGTTTGTTTGTTTTTGTTTTATTTTGTTTTTTTTTTTTTTTTTTTTTTTTTTTTTTGCAAAAACAATCATGTATATATTTCAGAAGGTAGCAAAAGTGCAGACAATTTTTTTTTTTCCATTTGCCTGACCTTTATTTCTACTCGCTGAAGAAGAGTCGCGGATCTTAACCAAATTGGAATAATTTTCTGAAAATGATCTTAAATTGTATTTATTCAATCTTTAAAATACTTCATACCTCCAGAAAGAGAGCAATAGTGTAATGACAGGGAAAACCCATTTACCTACATTTAAATTTCTTAATGATAAAAAGGTGGATAAACTGAATTTAGGGGACAAGTTAATACAGTACTGAATTTTAATATTTATCGTAACTTTAAAAACATTTTAAAATTTAATTTTAATTTAAAAATCAATGAAAGAAGTGCTTCCCAAGATGGTGTAAATAGTAAAGTACACTCGGAATTTGAATTTCTGTCCTTGAAAATAATTTTAAATTATGTCAACACGAGTAAACAAATATCCGTTAGCAATTTAAAGAAAATGTTCATTCTCCTGCAACTTTGTTTGGTCAGTGCTGACCCGCAGCTATGTTTTGAATAAAATGAGTTGAATTCTTTGATTTGTGTTTCATATTTGCTCCCTTTCTGGATTATTCTGTGTAATGTACTTTAGGGCGGACAGTACTTGTTTTGAATCACAGTGTAAAGACAAAAAAATCCGTACCCCTGTCTTACCTAGGACTCTAACAATTCAATGTCCTGCGAAATTATGAATTTTTACCTTAGATTCACGATCGAGGTATCTCACCCCTTGTTATGTTATTTCAAAATCTCCCACTCGAAAAATATAAATATTGGCTTTCCTTAGAAGTGAAAAGATAATTAGGATTAATTCATAAAGATCATGAAGATAGATTATTTATTGTAAAAAAAAAAAGAACTTTATCTATATTAACAGATATTCAAATACCTATTCGTAATAGTTTACATGTCGTTCTATTCAGAGTCTTAAAAAGGTATCTCTATATTATGTTCATCTTTGTTGAGAAAACATGAATAAAACTATCTTATCTAACTGATGCATACACGACAATATCTTATGATTTCGTTTATATGATAAAACATTGTACGTAACAATGAAAAAAATAATACTCAAAGTAAAAAAAAAAATTAATATTCGTGCTTTTTATGTATCTTTATATCCTAATAAAGCATTCTAGCTTTCGACTTTACTGTTGTACTGCCCAGTGTTTCAATATACAATTAAGAAAGGCCTTCTCAGAAGATTTGATCACGTACCGACCCACTTCAATTCCCATTGAAGTTTATAAACTTGTCATTTATTACTTATATATACATTTGAGATGGACAATTAAAAATTAAATTAAATATATTCGGATATAAATATACTAACCGGTCGCCATAGATTTCCGTCAATAGTACGCAAGGTGTAAATTTGCTTGAAAGGCGGTTAAGCTTCAAATTCGTCAGGCTAAGAATTCTATTTCGAAGGGAATATTTTGTTAAAGGCTACTTCTGATCAATAATAGTGAACAAATTCTTGTCTTGGGATATTATTATTTGTGAAAATTGATAATTAATGCTGAAAAGACACAAGAAACACGTCCGAAGATTGATCACAAAAGTTGGAGGAATTTCGGTCGCCTGAAAGGGATGGATGGATCCGATGGATAGAGACAATTGTCCAAGCCAGTTAATTTGCAATCAAGTTAAATTTGATCAAAAACTTTCAATCTACGATTTTAGTAACTAAAGGCATATTTATGATATTAACACGGCGACACTGGCGACAGCTTACATTCAACTACGACAGCGCCGATCGAGGTGTTTCTTAGCTGTTCGTGGCGTGATTGCAATACTTTGATATTTTCCAACAGATTTACACATTTATCATGAGTAGAATTTCATGAAAAAAAACATATTTTTAGCCTATAGCCTATCATGATTTGCACTACTTGCTTTTCATCTACATCTATCTACATCTATAGGTTAAGAAAACATGGTCTTCTTAGACCTTTACGTTTCGTGAGCAGCGCTAGCGGTAAAAATTAGTGATTAAAAACAGAATAAAAGAGATAAAAGTGTGTGTACTAGCTTGTTTTTCAACTCCTCCGATTAGACCAATCTGACTACCGTAGCGGTCCTGGGATCTTCTGATCCCAATCAGCATAGCTCTAATCTTTGCTGGGGTCTACTTACAAGCTGGACGATAGCTGTTTAGAAATGGAGTGTGGTGAGCCCCTGCTTGAAGGATACCAAGTCAGGAGCCTCAGCAATGGATGCTGGTAGTCTGTTCCATTCTGGAATTGTCCTAGGGAAAAAACTGTATTTCATGGTGTCTGTCCTAGTCTGATACCGATCTTCAGGGCATGTGCTGATCTAGTAGCTGTAGTTGTAAATTAGATGTAATTGTCTGATTGTATATCTACTATGTTGTTGAATATCTTATATAGCATGGTAAGCTGAATTTTGCATCTTCTGGATGATAGAGATTCTGAATTTAAGGTGTCTAACATATCTGTTACGCTGCTGGTATTGCGATAACGCCTGGTGGTAAATCTGGCTGCTCTTCGTTGTACCTCTTCAATTTTCTTTATCTGTTTTTTTTTGTTATGGGGATTCCAGATCGAAGCACAGTATTCAAGATTTGGTCTTACTAATGTGAAGTAGGCTGCTGATTAAGTGTCCTGGCTCGTGATGTATAAAGGTGAACAAAATAAGGATGTAAAATAATAATTATTTTATTTTCAATGTAAATTTAACAAGCTATATATATATATATATATATATATATATATATATATATATATATATATATATATATATATATATATATATATATATATATATATATAATATATAGGCCTAGCCTTTGTTTACATTTTTTGTTCACTTTTGTCAGCTGCACAGTCTCGAACGTTCATCCTTATTTTTGGGGTAGACCTTCAGTTAAATTTTCATGATAAACTTTTTTTCATGATAAATGTGTAAATTTGTTGGAAAACATCAAAGGATTCCAATTAGGCCACGAACAGCTGACAAACACCTCGGCGCTGTCGTAGTTCAATGTAAGCTTTCGCCAGTGTCTCCTTGTTTACCAGTACGTGTAAGTTAAACTGATAAATATGCCCTTAGTTACTGAAATCGTAGATAGAATGTTTTTGATCAAATTTAATACTTGCAAATTAACTGGCTTGGACAAGTGTCTCAATCCATCGGATCCATCCATCCCTTTCCGGCGACCGAAATTCCTCCAACTTTTTATCATTAAACCTCGGACGTGTTTCTTGTGTCTTTTAAGCATCGATTATCAATTTTCACGAATATAAATATTCCCAGACAACAATCTGTTCACTGTAACTGATCACAAGTAACCTTTCACAAAATATTCCCTTCGAAATAGATTCACTAGTCTAGTGAATTTGAAGCGTAACCGCCTTTCAAGCCGATTTACACCTTGCGTACTTTTGTCGGAAATATACGGCGACCGGTTAGTACAATATTTATATCCGAATATATTTAATTGTTCATCTCAAATGTATATATAAGAAATAAATATCAAGTTTATAAACTTCAATGGTAATTGAAGTGGGTCTGTACGTGATCAAATCTTCTGAGAAGGCCTTCACTTTGATCACGTGACCTACCCACTTCAATTCCCATTGAAGTTTATAAACTTGATATTTATTTCTTAAATGAAAATGTGTCTTCATAATCTTTATATGGAGAACACAATTTACTTTCAAATTAGAGAAACTAGAGATAACACGCGCACTGTGATTAAAATAATTTTAGGATTATCGCTTTGTATATAAACGGTTAATATAAAGAACGAGTGCACTTATGGGCCCCGGTAAAATGTGAAAAAATAAACAATCAAATTAAGCAAAATTGTTCATCCCAAATCATTAATTGATATCTTAAACGTACGATTCAACAAAATTTACCGCTGAAATTTACGAATATACAAAAAACAAAACCATAGAATTGGACAGGGATCAGCCGACATTTTGATTTTCTATAGTAAATCGAGAACGATCATTCATTTCAAAGCTTTTGTTTACCATGAGCCTAACTGTACAAACTTGTGCGAATGACAAAAGACGCATAATACAGTTATAAAAGTTGTGTGAAAGTAGGAAATTTGTACACGATTAGGCTGGTACTTAAATTATTAAAAATGTACAAAAAGTACAATGTTTTTCTTATAGCAAGTGAGAGGTATTTACCTGCATGACCTATGTTGAACCCTAGTGTGGAATAAATTATTTAAAATACTTACAGTCACGTGAGTTCTACCCAGGTGAACATTCCTTGAAGGTGCTCACTGTAAAACATTGGCAGGTTTTGTATCGTTTAGTCAAAGTTGTGCCGCTTAGAAATATTTGTATGTATTTGTTTTTAAGAACACAGGGGGGGGGGGGGTTTAGTGCCATTCATAGAAGTGTCAAGCATTTTTAACATTCATGCAAGACAGTGAAACAGGTATTAATTGAAAGCCAAGTAAACATTCCCTTTTAATTTCAAATTCAATGAATTTATTTTTGTATTTTTTTAATGCAATGAGTACCAATTTCTTAATTTGATCATTATGGCTACAGGCAACTACACAACTTCATTCAATTTTCTAAAACAGATTTGGTGCAAAAAGTAACATTCCGCAAACGCGCCCGACTATGATCCACCGTCAGCTTGTTCAAGTGTCGATTTAAATATTTCTTCTTCTTGATTTACATAAACGAAACTCAAAGAAGGTTCGGTACGACTTTTTCGGATTTAGGGTATCCATGGGCATTTAAAAAATATTCAATTGTTTCAAATCCATCCTGATTTCGGTGATGATTAATGTGCTTTTTAATTAGAAATATCCACTAGCATCTAACTTATACCAGAAGAGAACGATTTGGTGATATATTCTAATAAAAGTAAAATGGCACATAAAAAGGGCCCATTAAGTATTGCTTAAGTGCACTTGTCCTTTATTTGGTCTGTTCGACTCTTTAATTTTTAAGAGTAAATAAATGACCCTTGTGAACTCATTTGATTGATGTAAATTTATTGGATCAATAAATTTCACAATGGTTGTTTTATTTTTAACAAATTCAGAATACATCTTAGATTATATGAACAAATAAACAATTATGGAAGGGATTTAAAATCTTACCGAGAGTAAATATTGATAATTCAAAGTAGATTAAAAATTTCAAGATATGAAAAGCTAATAATCATTCAACCAAAGTTGATCGGAAATTTAAATGTTAAAATGTCTTATATAACAAGAATAAATAAGGCTTAGTACATGTGATGAACAGAGCCCTTTGAGAGACACAATCTTCAACATGAACTTGTCAATATGAAGCGATAGAAAATAAACAAGATTAAATTTTCAAACCTATTGCTTGTTGGTCATACTGTATTTGATATACATGCGCGTATCATGCAGAAACAATTCATAACTTGATAAAATTACAATAAAAATTATTATCAAATTTCAAGAAAATATTTTACACGTTTTGAACTTTAAAATAACATTTACTCGGATCAGAGAGATTTCATAAACCATGACTCTATACATTATTTTTAAGACCTTTCTTCGAGATTTAAAAAATATCTAGGCTTTTTGATTCATACACAACCTTTTTCTCAATAAAACCGGAATTCGAACATTTCCACATCTTGCGACTGTAGGTCATCAGCAAAGTTACTACGTTAAAAATCACTCTGATTCTTTACACAAGTACCCTGAATTTGATATGATTTGTTTTAAGGATGTTTATTTTTCTATGAAACAGAAATAACTTTGGTGAATATTTAACTATCTTATCTAACTGATGTAACTGACATGACCATATATTATGATTTTGTTTATATAATAAAACATTGTTAACGTACAATTAACAAGTATTACTCAAAGTGAAAAAATGAGAAAAAAAATCAATGTTCGCGCTTTTTATGTATATATCCTAATAAAGCATTCTAATTTAAACTGCCCAGTGTTTCAATATACAATGGCCTTCATAAATTTGATCACGGGCCCACTTCAATTCCCATTGAAGTTTATAAACTTGTTATTTATTACTTATATATACATTTGAGATGGACAATTAAAAATTTTATTCGGATATAAATATTGCACTAACCGGTCGCCGTAGATTTCCGTCAATTAATGTTTTTGCTTGAAGGCGGTTAAGCTTCAAATTCGTCAATGACCTTTTGTGGCTACTTCTGATCAATAATAGTGAACAAATTCATTTGATATTTATGAAAATTGATAAATTTATTGGATCACAAAAATAAATTTCAAAGGGATGGATGGATCCGATGGATAGAGAATGTCCAAGCCAGTTAATTTGCAATCAAGTTAAATTTGATCAAAAACTTTCAATCTACGATTTTAGTAACTAAAGGCATATTTATGATGTTAACACGGCGACATATGAACAAATAAACAATTATTGCAATGCTTTGATATTTTCCAACAGATTTACACATTTATCATGAGTAGAATTTCATGAAAAAAATATATTTTTAGCCTATAGCCTATCATGACTTGCACTACTTGCTTTTCATAACTCAAAGTTAGAAAACATTCTTCTTAATATTTCAGCAGCGCTAGCGGTAAAAATTAGATTAAAAACAGAATAAAAGAGATAAAAGTGTGTGTACATTGTTTTCAACCAAAGTTGATTGGAAATTTAAATCTTTGTTAAAATGTAGCTGTTTAGTATGTGGTGATTGCTTGAAGGATAAATAAGGCTTAGGATGTGTGATGAACAGAACTGCCCTAAGTGAGAGACACAAAGAAATTCTTTTACATGAACTTGTCAATATGTTGTAAAATTTGCTTTATAAAAAAATTAATTTCAAGTATTGATAACAATCCACTGTTAAAACTTTTAACCTATTGCTTGTTGGTCATACTGTATTTGATATACATGCGCGTATCATGCAAAAACAATTCATAAGTTATATATATATATATATATATATATATATATATATATATATATATATATATATATATATATATATATATATATATATATATATATATATATATATATATATATATATATATATATAAACTAGGCCTAGCCTTTGTTTACACGTTTTTTTTAAAATAACATTTATTTTTGGAGAGATTTCATAAAATTTTCCATGAACTCTATACATTGTTTTTAAGACCTTTCTTCTGAAATAAATGAAAAAAAAACTGGCTTTTTGATGTCTCAATCCATCAGATATCATAGACAACCCTTTTCTCAATTAAATCTGAATTCGAACATTTCCACATAAATCTTGCGACTGTAGGTTATCACAAGTAACAAAGTTACAAGCCGATACGTTAAAAATATCACTCTGATTATTACACAAGTACCCTGAAGTTGATATGACTTGTTTTAAGGATGTTTATTTTTCAATGAAACAGAAATAACTTTGTTGAGAAAACATGAATATTTAACTATCTTATCTAACTGATGTAACTGACATGACCATATATTATGATTTTGTTTATATGCCATAAAATTTGGCGACATTTTGATTTTCTACAGTAAACATTGTTAACGTACAATTAACAAGTATTACTCAAAGTGAAAAAATGAGAAAAAAAATCAATGTTCGCGCTTTTTAGATATCGTTATATCCTAATAAAGCACTCTAGCTTTCGATTTTACTGTTGTAATACCCAATGTTTCAATATATATTTTCTTATGAAAATGTGTCTTCATAATCTTTATATGAAGAACACCATTTACTTTCAAATTAGAGACAGAAAATTCACGTGCACAGTGATTAAAACTAATTTTAGGATTATCGCTTTGTATATAAACGGTTAATGTAATTTTTTTGGTCTTTTCGACTCTTTAATTTTGAAGAGTAAATAAATGACCTTTGTGAACTCATTTGATTGATGTAAATTTATTGGATCAATAAATTTCACAATGGTTGTTTCATTTTTAACAAATTCGGAATACATCTTAGATTATATGAACAAATAAACAATTATGGAACGAATTTAAAATCTTACCGAGAGTAAATATTGATAACTCAAAGTAGATTAAATATTTCAAGATATGAAAAGCTAATAATCATTCAACCAAAGTTGATTGGAAATTTAAATGTTAAAATGTCTTGTATATTAAGAATAAATAAGGCTTAGTACGTGTGATGAACAGAGCCCTTTGAGAGACACAATCTTTAACATGAACTTGTCAATATGAAGCGATAGAAAAATAACAAGGTTAAATTTTCAAACCTATTGCTTGTTGGTCATACTGTATTTGATATACATGCGCGTATCATGCAAAAACAATTCATAAGTTGATAAAATTACAACAAAAATTATCATTAAATTTCAAGAAAATATTTTACACGTTTTGAACTTTAAAATAACATTTACTCGGATCAGAGAGATTTCATAAACCATGACTCTATACATTGTTTTTAAGACCTTTCTTCGAGATAAATGAAAAAATACTAGGCTTTTTGATATCATAGACAACCTTTTTCTCAATAAAATCGGAATTCGAACATTTCCACATCTTGCGACTGTAGGTCATCAGCAAAGTTACTACGTTAAAAATCACTCTGATTCTTTACACAAGTACCCTGAAGTTGATATGACTTGTTTTAAGGATGTTTATTTTTCAATGAAACAGAAATAACTTTGTTGAGAAAGCATGAATATTTAACTATCTTATCTAACTGATGTAACTGACACGACAATAAATTATGATTTAATTATATATGATAAAACATTGTTAACGTACATATAACAAATATTAATCAAAGTGAAAAAAATGAAGAAAAAAATCAATATCCGTTCTTTTTAGATATCTTTATATCCTAATAAAGCACTCTAGCTTTCGATTTTACTGTTGTAATGCCCAATGTTTCAATATATAATTTCTTATGTAAATGTGTCTTCATAATCTTTATACGAAGAACACCATTTACTTTCAAATTAGAGACAGAAAATTCACGTGCACAGTGATTAAAACTAATTTTAGGATTATCGCTTTGTATATAAACGGTTAATGTAATTTTTTTGGTCTTTTCGACTCTTTAATTTTGAAGAGTAAATAAATGACCTTTGTGAACTCATTTGATTGATGTAAATTTATTGGATCAATAAATTTCACAATGGTTGTTTCATTTTTAACAAATTCGGAATACATCTTAGATTATATGAACAAATAAACAATTATGGAACGAATTTAAAATCTTACCGAGAGTAAATATTGATAACTCAAAGTAGATTAAATATTTCAAGATATGAAAAGCTAATAATCATTCAACCAAAGTTGATTGGAAATTTAAATGTTAAAATGTCTTGTATATTAAGAATAAATAAGGCTTAGTACGTGTGATGAACAGAGCCCTTTGAGAGACACAATCTTCAACATGAACTTGTCAATATGAAGCGATAGAAAAAAAACAAGATTAAATTTTCAAACCTATTGCTTGTTGGTCATACTGTATTTGATATACATGCGCGTATCATGCAAAAACAATTCATAAGTTGATAAAATTACAACAAAAATTATCATTAAATTTCAAGAAAATATTTTACACGTTTTGAACTTTAAAATAACATTTACTCGGATCAGAGAGATTTCATAAACCATGACTCTATACATTGTTTTTAAGACCTTTCTTCGAGATAAATGAAAAAAAAACTAGGCTTTTTGATATCATAGACAACCCTTTTCTCAATTAAATCTGAATTCGAACATTTCCACATCTTGCGACTGTAGGTCATCAACAAAGTTACTACGTTAAAAATCACTCTGATTCTTTACACAAGTACCCTGAAGTTGATATGACTTGTTTTAAGGATGTTTATTTTTCAATGAAACAGAAATAACTTTGTTGAGAAAGCATGAATATTTAACTATCTTATCTAACTGATGTAACTGACACGACAATAAATTATGATTTCGTTTATATGATAAAACATTGTTAACGTACATATAACAAATATTAATCAAAGTGAAAAAAATGAAGAAAAAAATCAATATCCGTTCTTTTTAGATATCTTTATATCCTAATAAAGCACTCTAGCTTTCGATTTTACTGTTGTAATGCCCAATGTTTCAATATATAATTTCTTATGTAAATGTGTCTTCATAATCTTTATATGAAGAACACCATTTACTTTCAAATTAGAGACAGAAAATTCACGTGCACAGTGATTAAAACTAATTTTAGGATTATCGCTTTGTATATAAACGGTTAATGTAATTTTTTTGGTCTTTTCGACTCTTTAATTTTGAAGAGTAAATAAATGACCTTTGTGAACTCATTTGATTGATGTAAATTTATTGGATCAATAAATTTCACAATGGTTGTTTCATTTTTAACAAATTCGGAATACATCTTAGATTATATGAACAAATAAACAATTATGGAACGAATTTAAAATCTTACCGAGAGTAAATATTGATAACTCAAAGTAGATTAAATATTTCAAGATATGAAAAGCTAATAATCATTCAACCAAAGTTGATTGGAAATTTAAATGTTAAAATGTCTTGTATATTAAGAATAAATAAGGCTTAGTACGTGTGATGAACAGAGCCCTTTGAGAGACACAATCTTCAACATGAACTTGTCAATATGAAGCGATAGAAAATAAACAAGATTAAATTTTCAAACCTATTGCTTGTTGGTCATACTGTATTTGATATACATACGCGTATCATGCAGAAACAATTCATAAGTTGATAAAATTACAATAAAAATTATCATTAAATTTCAAGAAAATATTTTACACGTTTTGATCTTTAAAATAACATTAACTAGGATAAAAAAGAAATAGAGAGATTTCATAAACCATGACTCTATACATTGTTTTTAAGACCTTTCTTCGAGATAAATGAAAAAAAATAGGCTTTTTGATATCATAGAAACCTTTTTCTCAATAAAATCGGAATTCGAACATTTCCACATCTTGCGACTGTAGGTCATCAGCAAAGTTACTACGTTAAAAATCACTCTGATTCTTTACACAAGTACCCTGAAGTTGATATGACTTGTTTTAAGGATGTTTATTTTTCTATGAAACAGAAATAGCTCAAAACTTCTGCACGAGACGATTCCATTTGCTTATGCTATCAGAAATATAGACGACGATTTTTTTCCAATTAACAATTATATGTATTTCTATTCATATCTCTTCTCGAGGTATCCCAGTAAACTTGAAATAATTACACCAAAGAGTTTGACTCATATGTATCCTATTTTGGTGTTTGACTGACAATACACGATTATTGTAAAAGAATGACAAACGAGTTAATTTCAGTTTTTCCATCGTCAACTTTTCAAAATCATGTAGTAACCTCAGCTATCGTATGCTTATGGTGTTATTTTCTTCTAACTTATTCGCCTCTCAAGAGCATGCTCTGAGTATGATCAAATTTTAAACCGAGACAGGCTGCTCACATAAAAGTTGGATTTACAAGGATTTCAACAGCTTCGTTTAAAGCCAGTATTTCCTAAAGTCTATGGTCGTTAATTTAATGACCTTAACCTAACAGCAAAACATAATGTCAATGAATAATCGTCGAATTGGTCAATAAATAGAACCCACGGCAGATTTGACTGGTCAAAAGGGATGCTTATTCCTCTAGGATACATAATCCCACCGCGTGTCCGTGATTTTGTGCTGTGTTTGCAGATACGTAGTGTTTATGCTATCTTTATCCATATATTCTTATAAAACACGAAAGTCTTGATCAATAACCGTTCCTATTTTTACTTTGACAAGAAAAGAAAGTTTTGTAAGCAAAGAAAGACAAAATGATTTAACCAATCCACTACAATTTTTGACACCCTGTATTTAAACTAAATTAAACGTCTCCTTTTCTCTCAAAATATATGTATGCAAGTTTATTAGTTGATAATGAAATTTTTGTACCCTCATTTTTTTCTTGTAAATATTGATGTAACGAAGCAAACATTTTTAAAACGTCTATGAGAACTCCATGTAAAAATTCACATAGAAATCAAGTCTTAAAATTGCCAAGACCATTAAAAGAATTAATGTAAATAGATTAAGCATGTTTATTATATAACCTTTATTGTGTTACTGTAGGGATAAGAAGGTTTTTTTAAAAATTCAGTTGTACCGCAATTCAGTGTACTTCATCGAGTCTTACAATCTTGGTTAGAAGTAGGAATTGATTATTGAGTATGTATTGTATACATTGTTCAAAGAAAAATAAAACCTGTTTTGCAGTGTCATAATTTGCCCCTATTTAAATCTGTCTCTATGATCAGCCACTCACGAGGATTTTTTTCCCAGTTATTAATTCTGGTTGTTCAGTAAAAAAAAGATTTGTTTTAACTTTGAAATCTAAAAAAATAAAATTTTTCAGTGTATACAGGTACTCGAAATTCAGAACAGAAAATAATGTAATCCCTTTCCTTTAAAACCTTTTTAAGAATTTTTTTCTAGACAGCCAGTTTGTTCCACTCTCTTTTTCAATTTCCATTACTGTTTTTACAATTATTGCATTGAATGACTTCTTTGAATTCACTCTTAATTATGTCATGACAAATTGGACGATTTTCATAGTCATAAAATGTCAAGAAAAAACGAATTTTCCCCTTCAATCTTTCTACCAGAGGAACTGTGGGTTTGATTTTTACACAAAAAGTCACTGTCTTTCTTATTCGGTAAACTAAAAATTTCAAAAGTTATCGAACATCAAAGAGGAAAAAAAAATCACATTAAAAATTTTATATTCATTTTTAAATAAAATATTATTCTTTTTTATATATTACGAAACCTCTAGGGGGCTATAAAAATATCTATTCGTTTGGATCAATAAGAAACTTGTTTTGACAGACAATAAAATAATTCTAAATAATTGATAAAAGAATAGAATTTAAAAAGCATAATTTAAAGAATCGTAAGTATAGCTCTTAAATGATGTAATTTTTAAGTTATATAAATGTTACCGTGAACATGTTAAAACTAATTTTCTTTATCATCTGTCTTATATTTTTTATTCAACAACTTAAGTCTTAAGTTTCCTTTGGATAACATTTTATTCATCACCCAATGTACTTTAACGATGCCTTTAGTTTTTCTAAAGACATAGAGGTTGCAACACAAAGAGTTGATGATTGACTGTTGATTTTTTAGCGACATTAGAGTTTTTATTTTTATTTACCCTAGCTTACGTTACTATTTGTCTTAAATTTCAGACTGTTGTTACTGCATTTGTTAGTCTAAACAAACCTACTTTGAAATACCGAACCTGATTATTATTGCTGGGGTATTGAAATAAAAGTTTGTTTGGTTACAGATGAGGCATATAGTTTTAAATTACAAAAAATGAGCAAATAAGCATGTATAAATGCTAATTATAAAACCACTGACTTTTGGAATTTAAAAGAAATGTAAGTTTAAGTTAGATCGTAAGTTAAACTGTCCAGAATGTACTATTATTTTGCTAAGTACATGTATCTTTTAAAAGCTCAAGTCAATCGGATTCTAATACTGGTTTTTGAACAACATATTTTATAAATATTGCAAATTCTTGATAGCATATGCTTGAATATCTTTAATGTAAATTTATATTATATATTAAAATGTATATTTATACTTTTAGATATTTAAGGTATATTCATATTTTTAGCTCACCTGAGCCGAAGGCTCAAGTGAGCTTTTCTGATCAAAATTTGTCCGTCGTCTGTCATTGTTGTCGTTGGCGTTGTCGTTGTCGTCGTCGTCGTAAACTTTTCACATTTTTATCTTCTTCTCAAGAACCACTGGGCCAATTTCAACCAAACTTGGCACAAAGTATCCTTGGGTGAAGGGAACTCAAGTTTGTTCAAATGAAGGGCCACGCCCTTTTCCAAGGGGAGATAATCATGAATTTGTTAAAAATTAATGGCATTTTTAAAAAATCTTCTCCAGAACCGCTGGGCCAGGAAAGATGAAACTCATGTGGAATCATCCTCAGGTAGTGTAGATTCAAGTTTGTTCAAATCATGACCCCCGGGGCAAGGGTGGGGCCAAAATGGCCAACCCAAGTTTTACATAGGAATATATAGGAAAAATCTTTAAAATTCTTCTTCTCCAGAACCACTGAGCCAGGAAAGATGAAACTCATGTGGAATCATCCTCAGGTAGTGTAGATTCAAGTTTGTTCAAATCATGACCCCCGGGGCAAGGGTGGGGCCAAAATGGCCGACCCAAGTTTTACAAAGGAATATATAGGGAAAATCTTTAAAAATCTTATTCTCCAGAACCACTGGGCCAGGAAAGATGAAACTCATGTGGAATCATCCTCAGATAGTGTAGATTCAAGTTTGTTCAAATCATGACCCCCGGCCCTGGGGATAGGGTGGGGCCAAAATGGCCGACCCAAGTTTTACATAGGGATATATAGGGAAACCTTTTAAAATCTACTTCAAAGCTATGATTAGTGATATTTATATGGAATCATAGGTAGTGTAGATTCTAGTTTGTTCAAATGATGAACGCCTGGAAGGGGGGGGGGGGGTAGTAAATTCAAGCCCGATGTGCTCAGGTGAGCGCTGTGGCCTCTGGGCCTCTTGTTATATGTTTAATGTACATTAGCACTTTGTACTATTTTGTAAATTAATCAGAGCAATGGGTTGAAAAACATTAATTTTACGTCAGACTTTGTAAAAGAAAACATGAGAAGGGGTTATATCAATTGAGGCAACAAAAAATACATTTTTTTCCAAACAAATTTATTGAATAAAGAATTGAATTCTATAAAATGCGCTCTTTCAAGGTTTACGTCAGAAGTGATGGTTAAATGCACATATATGAATAGAGGAAACGCTTACGATAAAAGTAGGTGTTATGCGTGAATGCTGTCGTCTACCTATTCCCACTTTTTAAAAATCTCAATTCCACCTTTCCCCATTTGCAAATAACAATAAATGTTTTTGTAATAATTTAATTACAGTAATTATGTCCCATCTTGGATTTACCTGTAGTTCGTACATTTGAAGACAGAAAATAGTTTTAGAAAAAAAATGATTTATTTTAATCAAATATATGTATTACATATGTAAAAAAAAATGCATGATATATTTAATTGTTTGAAAGTAAAGGGTTAAAAACCCCTCTTATATTTTGAATTTAAAACGTACAAGAGGCCCATAAGCCACATCGCTCACCTGAGCACTAAGGGTAGGAAAAAGTAGAAAATGTTTTTTTTATTGTAAAGTTTAAATCCAAAAGTAGTCCCATGACCAATCATGGATTTGCTATTTTTTAGAAAATGATTTTTAAAGAATTTTCCTATATATAACTTTGAAAACTTTGGTCGGCCATTTTGGCCCCGCCCTATCCCCGGGGGTCATGATTTGAACAAACTTGAATCTACACTACCTGAGCATGCTTCCATATATATGTGATGAATTATGGCTTTGTCATTCTTGAGAAGAAGATTTTCAAAGAATTTTCCTATAATTTCTATGTAAAACTTTGGTCGGCCATTTTGGCCCGACCCTATCCCCGGGGGTCATGATTTGAACAAACATGAATCTACACTACCTGAGCATGCTTCCATATATATATGATGAATTATGGCTTTGTCATTCTTGAGAAGAAGATTTTTAAAGAAATTTCCTATATATTTCTAAGTAAAACTTTGGTCGGCCATTTAGGCCCCGCCCTAGCCCCGGGGGCCATGATTTGAACAAACTTGAATCTACACTACCTGAGCATGCTTCCATATAAATATGATGAATTATGGCTTTGTCATTCTTGAGAAGAAGAATTTTAAAGAATTTTCCTATATATTTCTATGTAAAACTTTGGTCGGCCATTTTGGCCCCGCCCTAGCCCCAGGGGTCATGATTTGAACAAACTTGAATCTACACTACCTGAGCATGCTTCCATATAAATATGATGAATTATGGCTTTGTCATTCTTGAGAAGATTTTTAAAGAATGTTCCTATATATTTCTATGTAAAACTTTGGTCGGCCATTTTGGCCCAGCCCTACCCCCGGGGGTCATGATTTGAACAAACTTGAATCTACACTACCTGAGCATGCTTCCATATAAATATGATGAATTATGGCTTTGTCATTCTTGAGAAGAAGATTTTTTAAAAATTTTCCTGTATATTTCTATGTAAAACTTTGGTCGGCCATTTTGGCCCCGCCCTTCCCCCGGGGGTCATGATTTGAACAAACTTGAATCTACACTACCTGAGCATGCTTCCATATAAATATGATGAATTATGGCTTTGTCATTCTTGAGAAGAAGATTTTAAAAATTTTCCTGTATATTTCTATGTAAAACTTTGGTCGGCCATTTTGGCCCCGCCCTTCCCCCGGGGGTCATGATTTGAACAAACTTGAATCTACACTACCTGAGCATGCTTCCATATAAATATGATGAATTATGGCTTTGTCATTCTTGAGAAGAAGATTTTTAAAGAATTTTCCTATATATTTCTATGTAAAACTTTAGTCGGCCATTTTGGCCCCGCCCTAAACCCCGGGGGTCATGATTTGAACAAACTTGAATCTACACTACCTGAGCATGCTTCCATATATATATGATGAATTATGGCTTTGTCATTCTTGAGAAGAAGATTTTTAAAGAATTTTCCTGTATATTTCTATGTAAAACTTTGGTCGGCCATTTTGGCCCCGCCCTACCCCCGGGGGTCATGATTTGAACAAACTTGAATCTACACTACCTGAGCATGCTTCCATATAAATATGATGAATTATGGCTTTGTCATTCTTGAGAAGAGGATTTTTAAAGAATTTTCCTATATATTTCTATGTAAAACTTTGGTCGGCCATTTTGGCCCCGCCCTACCCCCGGGGGTCATGATTTGAACAAACTTGAATCTACACTACCTGAGGATGTTTCTCCATAAGTTTCATCTTTCCTGGCACAGTGGTTCTTGAGAGGAAGATTTTTAAAATATGCCACCAAATTTTCATTTATTCCCAATTATCTCCCCTTGAATGAGGGTGTGGCCCTTCATTTGAACAAACTTGAATCCCTTTTACCCAAGGATACTTTGTGGCAAGTTTGGTTGAAATTGGCCCAGCGGTTCTTGAGAAGAAGTCGAAAATGTGAAAAGTTTACAGACAGACAGACGGACGGACGGACGGACAGACGGACAGACAGACGGACGCCGGACAAAATGTGATCAGAAAAGCTCACTTGAGCTTTCAGCTCAGGTGAGCTAAAAATGAAAAGATTTATGTAAAAATGCATTAAAATAGCTGAATTTTAGAAAATACAATAAATGAATAAACGGGAAAAATCATTTATCAGAAATTCAATGAAAATTTTGAATACTCCCTTCAAATATTAGTTAAAAGTCTGATTAAGAATTTTAAAAAGCCAATTTTCCTTTCAGTTGTTCATTAATCACTGTTTATACAGCAGTTATATGTTTATATAGTTATTTATTTGTTTACTTAAAAATTCCACCTATTCCAGCATAAAATGTTACCTTTTCCTATCCTGATTTTCAGAAAGTGGGAATAGGTAGCATGAACCGCGTGAATGTGTTCTTTTGTGACTTATTCTGGGCCAGTCACCTAGTTTTCCTCTTATTGCTGAACTCAGATTCCTATAACATTCGATAAACAATCTCGAGTTATATTGTTTTTTTCCTAATTTTATTCATGAAACTTAGCATAATTTTTTGTTACATGAGTTAGGAATCTAACAGCTCCGTATATCTGATTCCAAATGGCAATGTTTTTAACAGCAAGACATACATATACTGAAAAAATATAGAACAAAGAAAAAGGACTTTTAAAAGGGAATTAAAAAAAATAAAACAGGTATTGAGTAAATGATAATGCGTAGGCGGAATATACATAAAAAAAAGTTAATTTGGGTGAAAAATTAAATTTCAATAAATATTATTTAAAAGTCAATTAGGATTACACCTCCCTCTCTGAGTGTGCCTCAGTTGGGATTAAGGCTGTGTGAAAATTGGAAAATGTGGAATTGCAAGGTATTAATATAAGAAAATTTTTATAACAATTTACTGGATTGTCAAGAAAATTTATTTTTTTTTTAGATATTTAAATTGACTCCAAAAGGTAATATTTTAAAGGTGTACATTTTCATTAAAAATAAATGATAAATAATTTGAAGGCAAGAGAAAACAAGAAAAGGAACTTTCTTCATCTTAAACAACAAACACTTCTTATTTAGAATTTTGTTAATTCTGGCGTTGAATTGTTTGAGAATGATTTACCATGTTTGCTTCTCTGGTTTCTTCTTAAAAACATAGAGGAAGGCAAGTTCGAATAATTCATTTTAGTTTTGTACCTCCAAATATTGTAAATCTACTTAAAGTACATAAAAGAAACAAAGAACATTAATTTTGTAGTATTTCATTACACTTATCGAAATTTTCTTTTTAAAATAATCATGAAAAATAAATCGTATTGGAAAAAAAGTGTACAATTGAAACAAACAATTTTTTTTACAAAAATATATTTTATTTTTTTAAATCTATGCAACACATAGATTCATATATCACGAACATTTCTAAAGCTTTAATTAAGTTTATACATTCCTTACATTAAAGATAAACCTTGATTTTGCGTTAACGTTTTCAGGGCAAACTTGTTCCAATGGACGAACTAGAGGCGAAGGAAACCCAGAGTCAAAGGATGACAGAATAGACACGTTCGGGACAGGTAGGTATTTTTTTTCTGATTCTACTACTGATGGTTGTACATGTACAGCTGTACTGTAAGAAGTATTTCATTAATATGTCCCAAGTCAAAAGTAGCTTCTTTCGACAGAAGTCTGTACACACAACGACATTCCCATAAATAATACAGATGACTGAATACAGTCAGAGTGATATTTCTCTTTAAATAAAGATCTAGATTATCTATTCATATAATAAGAATTCGTGTGGCATAGGATCCATGCCTTTAATACCCGAAACTCCCTAGAATGTCCTTGAAATAATTTTAAAAAATTACGCATTTGCGTTTCGAACTGATGAGTTTTTTTTTTTTTTTTTTTGGCTTTTTTTAAACACGTGTCATACATCTACAGTGAAAAGGTTCCTCTGTTTCAAAAAAGCTATCCTCTGTTCATTTTTAATTTCCAAGTTTCATCACTATAACATTTTATTTCCCTCAGGATTAGGAATCCTATTAGATGCTACAGACAATGAATACATGATCAACTGTTGTGGAGTTGTTTCGAGGTGGGAGTTTTACGTCAAAACAAACCCAGGAACAGTACAGCTACAGATATGGCGGCCAGAGGGGGGAGGGCAGTTTAAACTGATGGGGGAGAACAGTTACACAGTGGCAGGTATGTAATCTGTCTTGAATAGTACCAGTATGTTTAATTGAAATCCATCAAGATTTGACCCCTTTACATGTATCTTTTCAATACCTCTTTTTCAATAATTGAATTTTACGAGAATAATATCAGGTTTGAGAACATACCCATGTCATACCGGAATTGATTAATATTTTTCGTTTTTCTAGGAACTCTTTCAAATACCACAAAATATTTTCAGAATTTTTGTAGAATTTTGCATGTTTTTATCAATTAATTTGAATTGCTTGGTGACGTCATACTTACAGACAACATTATAGAAAACATGTCCACGTTTTATCAATGAAACAATTGGATCTTTGTTCAGAATGACAAACTCGGATTATCATCTTCAGTCTTAATGAATATATTCAGTTTTTCATTTTACTAAAAGAAAATGTATTGCAGGGGTGACCTTGATGATGTTATTATAGCATCGTACATGTATATAAGCTACAATATCCTTTATCCAGTTGTCAAGATTCATATCTCAACAAATTTGAAAGGAATTTATAGTACCGCCAAAACTGTTCTGCTTTACAGTTGGAGACGAAGACGACGAATTTCTGTACACGGTTCCAACAAACGAGAGGATTTCGGTACAAAACGGGGACTACATTGGATTGTAAGTGCCTAGCTTGATCACAAGATTTTTTAATATTGTAGAAGTTATTTTTTTTTGTTAATCAGACAGTTTAGCTCAGACAATGAGGACACGGCTGATGTGACCGGTCAGCAAGGGATGCTCACTCCTCCATGGTACCCAACCCCATCTCTCTGGATGTTTAGAGGTCCATTTTTGCTCAGCTCCTGATTTACATTGTTTAATGGATTTTTGAGCTTAAATATTGTTTGTTATTTCCAGAAATTTTATTGTAAAACGTGCATAATGTTAATGGTGATATTATGACTTTCATTTTTGCGTAATGTATAAATTTTTCATCTTGTGCCTTTCCTCACTTGTTAAGTTACACGGCTGGACAGCCCATGATCTCTCACAAGGTTGAAGGAGATGGTTCTGATGGATATACCTACTCTACAACCATAGGCGCCCAGACTGTGGGCACCTCATACAACTGGGGATCTCAAACTGCCGATACCAGAAAGGAATACGCTATCAATGTTCAGCTGCATCCTGGCAAGTGTTTCATATCAACAATGCTTATATGTCAAATTCGAAATTGAACAAACTGTTTTAAATTTATTATGAATGTTATTCAAATGATCATAGCTCTTAAAAGATTAGATAAATAAAAAAATATGAATGTTCTGTCTTCAGTTTATTCATAATTCCTGAAGAAGTCCGTACTTTAGAATGATTTTTGATGGGGTATTATATATTTTCGACAACAAACGTGCAGAGTATTTGATCCATACAGAATAATCTTTAGAAACCAAATTTATAGTGAAGACGAGAAATGCTAATATATAAATATTGCATGTAGTTTAGTATAACATTGAAAATTTTCACCCCAAGAAAACCACTGTCAACCGAGGGACAGCCGATGTTAACAATGGTTTTCTTGGGGTGAAAATTTTCAATGTTACACTCAACTACATGCAACATTTATTATATTATACTGAATGTTTTATACAAATACATATAACAGTGAACCGTGCGCGCATAAATTCTGCGCAGTCGCTATTTTTTGGAATATCACCCGTCGTCAAGCACTGTTGACTGTTGCTACGCTGGAGGGCGTGGCTTTATTATTCAGCGGGTAATAGTGTTTTTAATAAATGTTTCTCGATCAATCAGAGTCAAATAATTTACACAAAAGTATAATATTAGGAAAAATATGATCACTATCCTCATGCAAAGAAAAAAAAATGATGAAGCAATCTTTCAAACGAACTAAAGGTGGTTATTTCTTGAGAACAGTCTATATATGATACTGAAAATGGTACTGACAACTGAACTTGAAAATAATAAATGAATATAACATTAAAATTATACCGAAGAAAGTAACATAACAGTGCTGTCAAAACTGTACAAAATAGGAAAATTTCAAGAACTGCTATCAATTTTATCTATAAAATAATTCACGTTTCTATCCTTGCTTTAAGGTAATTCACCATCGCTCTCTAATCTGGACGCCACTGTTACTTTTCCGGATAATACTGTCGCCAACACTCTGATGTTTACAGTGACCTGGAGTGACAGCGACCCTCTTGATATCCTAACTGCTGTCATGACAACAACAACAACATCCTTCTCATTTGATACCGCAAATGGTAATGTCTCTTTCATTAAGATTCATTTATGTAAATGTAAGAGAAACAGTTGAACATAAGACAATGAAGGATGAAGTACCCTTATTTTCAGCTTTGTATCCACATAAATTCTTAACAATTATATTTCACAAAGAACCAGTTATTGTGGTTTATTTAAGTAGTTTTTAAGAAAGGAGTAAAGATTTTAATTGTTAAATTTTAAATATATATTTATTGAAATTCTTTTGACATAATTATTAAGACGATTAAATTTTTGTATCGTAGGAGAGGTGAAAAATACAGGAGCACTGCCGAATGGAAACAATCGACTGTCATTCAGAGTAACTGACGACTGTGGAAGATCAGACACAGGGACCCTGACAATATCCGTCTCAAACAGTGTATGGACATATATGTATTTATATTATATATCAACGATCATCTAGAAAACATGTAAAAGCATGCATTAAACAGTGAATGACTATTGAGAGCTTTCGAAAGCCTTAATGTATTTGAATTCCTTTATGTACTCTTTTAAGCAATGATTGCCAAAACTGTCAAAAAGCAGGCTTGGGAAGCAGTCTCAGAAAATCCCCCCTGGGCTGCTTTTTGCCGAGTTGATTATTTCATTGCAATATGCTAGTAACAAACAGTAATGCTGGGTTCTACAGGTACCTGTGATAACCAACTTGCCGGCTACAGCGGACATTACAGAAGATCATGCCAGCGAGCAGCTTCTATACACCCTTACCGTCACCGACGCCTCTCTTGCAGACACCATAACTTGTAGTATCGCCAATTCTAATCCCACCACAACCAATTTCTTCTCCAGGATAGTTTCTGGTTCCAGTAAGAATTAAATTTTGCTTGTTCAAGCAATTAGGATTCTGTAAAACGTTACATTAAGCAACTCAGAAACATTTTTTAAAGTTATATTTTATATAATAAACAAATCTATCATTTTACAGCAAACTATGGTATTTATATAAAGGCCCAACCGTCGCTCTCATATGACACAGCTCGTCAGTATGTACTGACCATTTCGTGTACGGACACAAAAGACACAGCTCAGGGGACATTTACTGTGTACGTCACGAGGAACAACCCGCCGGTGTTTACCAACCTTCAAGGTATGATGCCAGTATTTCGTTGCCACGTAGAATTAAAAATGAACATTATAAATATAAATTAAGGCAACATGCTCTGTAGTTTAGTTATCTCCCATGAGATGAAGAATGTTTAGTTTGATTGCAATCTTTCCTTTTACTAAATATAATATCAACTGGGTAATACTATTAACCAAAAGAGTGTCTAATGTAATCAAATGTTTGAATAATTGTAAATTACCTTTTTCAGCCACGAAAACTATAGCCTCATCCACTACTACTACTGGTTCTGTTATATACACGGTGTCGTCAACAGATTCCGATTCAAACCAGCTTTATTATAACATGACGTGTTCTCCCACGGGTTGTCCATTCACAATTCATAACTGTAAGCTATATGATAGAGAGCAAATGAACAAAAAAAGAAAATCACTCAAAGTTCTATATTTTACACTGATTTGGAGAAGTGAGAATTTGTAACATTAAAACCTCCATCTTTTTTAAATATCAATTTCAGAGTAGAAAGAATAGGTTAATAGATATCTGCAATGTTTTTCATTTCTCTAATTTGAAAGAAACTATGAGGATTAAAGAAAATAAAAACTGCATAAGTCTCTAAAGATAACACTTGCTAAAATATTTTCTTCATTCACACAATGCTATATCTATTAAGTAATAGATTTTTACCCCTTAGTTTTAAAAATTATTCAAGCGAAAAATTCAAGAAATTTAGATTTATAAGAACTTTTTAGGTTAGGTTTTTTACAATATTTATTTGGGTGGAGTCAGATAAAACTACTTTAAATGACCTTCATACATTCAACCAAATGCCCTCTATAAATATTTTAAAGAAACAAATGAAATCAATGTGTATATACCGAAATTTATCATAGAGTGTATTAAAGAGGGTATGTGGCGGGCAACATTCAGTATTCTTCTTATTTTACAGCAGGAGAAATTCTGGCTACCTCGGATTTATCGCAGCATACTGTGCCAGGCTATGATTTATACGTGTACGTTAGTGATGGGAAAACTCTTGTAGGACCAAGAACACTCACTGTTATAATTACTGGTAAGGCATTATTACTGACCCATTCTTCGTAATATGATTGGCGAAATATCACTATGTTTAAGTGTTAAGAAACTGTTATTGATTTTCCTATTGATTTTGACCAAAATTTCAGCGTTAATGTTTATGAAAAAGTGCATATAAATAAACCTTTTCATTGCCGTTGACTGCTTTTCATTTCTAGTTAAGAATATATGTTGATATTTATAATCCCTTCACTGTTACTGTAATTAACAGGTATAAACTCGGCCCCCGTGATAGTTAACTTACCCCTGGCGGCGCCCATTACTGTGCAGGAGAACTCCGCTCTCTCTATGTCCGTATTCCAAGTCTCCGTGTCTGACGTGAACTCGGCTGACACCCATACCTACGCTGCCTCTTACAACCCTAGTCTGGGATCCACACTTTTATCACTCAACACGGCTAGTACGTATGTCTATAAACAACCTGGAATTCTTCTTCAAGGCTTGAAAGTTTAGTCACTGTAAAGTTACTATAACCATGATTTTTGCAACACAAACATGAAGATCACATCGTAGTGTATATTTCTATATACTGTTATCTTCTTACAATATGCATCTTGGGTCGGTGGTACTTATTACTTTTATTGACTTTTGCAGCTGGCCTTATATCCACCTCATCCACACAAAGCATTAACTATGAGTCTGTGTCTACCACCGCCACGACTTACGTCATCATTATCACCGCCACCGACGGACAAGCTACCGCCACAGGCACGCTCAGTGTCGTTATCACTGATCAAAACGAGGCGCCCGTGTTCGGAAAAGATTCTTACGCCATTTCTGGCAACGAAGGATCGGTAACTTACTACATCTCAACAGTTATTTAATAATTTCAAGCACTGTATCATTTAGAACAACTGCCGACTCTTTTATTCATTTTTGCAAAACTACCTAAAAACTAAATTGCATTGATTGTACGTATCAACTAAACAAAAGTCTTTACAGAATGCAAGAGTTTGCAAAAATTTTACCTTTCTTCGCCGACAAGGGATGGTAACTCTCTTATGTCCTCACATCTAAAGAAAAAACATCCTTGGCTACCAAAAATTTCGCTACTCTAGCTTTTGAGAATCTATAGTGTAGTTTTTTCATGTCAATTTTCCTTTAAAATTGTTAAAATACAATTAACTTTTTACAGTTTTAAATAAAAAGTGTTCTTTGTAGGCTGGGGCAACTGTGGGAAATCCTTCATTTGATGTCACTGATCCTGACGCTGGTGAAACTTTGTCCTACTCAATTGATTGTCCAACGTTTGTTATGAATCCAAGCACAGGAAGTGTAACGTTTAGGTAAAACAACTTGATTCCGAAGTATTCATAGAAGAATTTTTGATTTAATGTGTTTTAAATAATTTTCCTAACTTACTTATCGCAGCCATGATTACGATTTGGATACAACTGGTACAGCCTCCACTGTCACGTGCACTGTGACTGTCACAGACGGAGATCTGTCAGACACAGCATCATTGGTTGTTACCATCAATGACGTCAACGATAACACGCCCACTTTCGGAAGCTCCACCTACACCTTTTACGCTCAGCCTAGTACAGGCGTTGGAACAGTTCTTGGATCTATAGCAGCCACAGATGGTGATGTGGGATCATTCGGTTTGTTATCACTATTCTTAGGGTTCTACTTAAAATTGCCGAAGCTTAAGGCAAAGCACATTGTCATTTTGCCTCGGATCTTACAAATGTAGCATTTCTGCGATTACTTTGTGTTCCCTGTATATGAGTTATTTAGGTTTTTTTTCTAAAAATATCGTTATCTTGAAACCTCAAAAGATAGTTTTAATACTCATGCATGAGACTAACAAGACTTTTTTCCTCACATTAAAGTATGTACTTTTTATATTTGGAACGACATCGTTCAGAAATCGCTGTTTCAATAATAATGGTTGTTGTTTTACCAGGCACTGTGTCTTACACAATAGACCAGACAAGTTTAGGATACGAGTACTTCGGTGTACAAAGTAACGGGGACTTTTACGTGAAGAATGGCCTGACTTCCTTTTCCTCTGGAACAACCGTCACAATAACGGCTACTGCACAGGACTCGGGGGGACTTCAAGGCATGTGTCAGGCATTCTAATATCTTTATCATTTTTCCTGCAAATACTAGTCTATTAAAGCTATAAAAAATACATTATCTTATTAAAGTGCAGCAATGAGGGTTAGAATCAGAAATCACAAGTGATGCAGGATCATCTAAATTCAGAATAAAATTATAAGTATATTTCTTGCAAAGGAGAAATCTCAATTGATCTCTAATTAACGAACTAAATTCTTTGTAAGTGTGGTGTGTTTTATTTACTTTTCTGGTTATTTTATTTGACAGACACGGCCCCTGTGACTATTGTTATTCCTGAATCCACCACTGCTGCACCTACAACCACCACTGACCGTCACGTGACGTTCCTAGAGGACTCTCGGAATATAGCCTGGGTGACAGTAGCGAGTGTTCTACTGGCCGGTCTGGTTATATTCTGGGGCTATCTGTTTGCTCGGTTTGGTAGCTTTCCTTGTAAGAATGGTTCCTACAAACCAAACGCTAAGTAAGTAACTGTAATTAGATGATATATGATAATTTTCTTCAGGGGTAAATTTTTTATGTAGTATATATAATAAGACTCTCAAGTTTTGTAGCATTTATGCTTCCACCTTTTGGGCTTTGCTTAAGAATCATTTTCTGCGAGAAATGTAACAAAAAAAGTAATGATTTAGTGTTTTAAGAATGATGTTGAAGGGTTTCAAATTTCAGAAAATGTTTAAAAACATCTTATAATCATCACTCCAATGTTATTTAAATTTTCTTCACTTGTCAAAAAATGATTTGATTTATTACACGCAACTGATTTATCTATCATAAGTTATTCTGTGAACAACTGATATTTATTGTCAAATATTATATCAAAAATTAATTAATAATTTACAAACCAATTAATAATCATTCAAAAACCCTCTTATAAAAGTGTCTGAAAATTTTTTTAATAGTTTTTTTTTGTGACTAACAATTGTCAAGGTGCTTGTGTCCTTATGAATCCCCCCTCCCACCCACAGACTTCCACCCTTGAGCTTGAATGACCTTTATAAAACAATTCATTTAATCACTTATACATGTATCAAAAAAAAATATAACAAAATTGATATATGATGAATAGATTGGTATTTTGTACAATTTAAAGAAATATCTTTTCTAGGGATGTCAAAATTGTCAATAATTGATGTTCGAATATTCGATAGGAGTGTTAGAATATATTCGAATATTCGATAAAATAAATACATCTTGCATTATTAAATAAATATCTTCACTCTCCTTTCAAGCAATATAGGTTTTATGGAATTATTTGGGACAAACACTCATCATAGAGTTTGGTAAATGTGCAATTATATATATTTTATAATTATCGAATATATGAAGAATATACATCCAAAATATAATGATTTCTTTTTAAAATTAAAAGATTCTTTAACATGTTCCATATTCATTGATCGCTTTACTAAAGTCTAAACTGATAACTCCCACAAATTCAAACCAAGCAGAGTAATTATCTAATGGAGAAAAATTAAAAGCAATAACTTTTTGCTAGTTAATTTCCTGATAATAATTTTAATGATATTTACATAACAATGGATCCATCTGTTTACTGTAAAACTGTGTCCTTACAACAATACAAGTTGACTGTAAGTACTGGACACTATTTGAACACTCATAAATGATCAAATAAATAAATTACTTTAATAGGTACACTCTTCACACCTTTAAGGTAATCCAAGAGTACTGTCTTTTAATTTTTTAAAACTTTATTCAATTTCTAATAAAACTTGCCAGTTTTTTTTCTCTTTTAAATTCTTGTACACTTAAAAAACGAATATTCGAATCATGAATTTATATTCGAATATCAACTCATCGAATGAATATTCGAATATTCGTTGGCATATCTAATTTTTTCTCGTAATTTTTATCTGTGGATAACTTGAAAAAATTGTGTTAATCATACTTTGTACAGAAAAGTTCAACAAGTCTCGTGGTTGCATTTAAGCGATAAGGGGGTTCCCGTGTAGTGGCTTCAAATTTCTTTTTTATTTCAGAAAAATAAGTCGGTGGCCTCCCTTTGACCACAACGAAAATGTCAGAATATCAAAAAGTAAGTTATAATCATGATAATATATATCTCGTGTGCTTCCTTCAAATCTTCATGGGATTTAATAATTCTGAGAAAATGGGATAGATTTTTTATTGAATGAATATTGATATACATGTATTGTAATCGGTATTGTGTGTTAAATATTTAAATGTTAAGTGTTCACTAAGCATGGCAATAAACTGACTGAATTAAGATCTTAAATGAAAAATTTTCATTCTTTACTCAAGGAAGGTATTCTCAGTTTATGACAATCGTTTAAACAATAAGAAAAAGACTTACATGTACTGAATAAAATTTAAGTGTAACATTCGAAAGGCTTTTAAACAAATTATTTCCAATGTTAATATTTTCATTTCCTAATTTTTTTTTATTCATAACAGAAAAACCTACCAAACACAGCTGGAAGAATGCATCATGGGATACGAATTTCAAGTAAATGGATTTTTTGTCAAATTTCTTCTATGGTTCAGAATCCCTGCTACAGAAAATAGATTTCATAAAATTGAAAAATGCTAAACACTTGAAATGATATGCTTGAATATATGAAAATGAAAATAATAATCAGTAAACAAGCTCGAAGTTCATTCAAACAATACAAGTTGGAAGCTGTGCAATTATATAGACAAATAATAACATCACATGTGGGATCAGGTGCCATGGAGGAGTGAGCATCCTCTGTCACACCCGATATGAAAAAACGTTGTTAAGCATCTGACTTAATGATGAATTGAATTTACTAAGAGCGGGGCACAATTGATACCAGTGGGAATTCCTTTTAACAAGATTAATTTTAAACAGCAGCAGCAATAAAAATTTAAAATCTGAGAGTTACATATATCTAAAACTGCTTTAGATGAACGAAATAAGTGATTATCTGTCCAATTTTTGAAATTAACCAAAAAAATAGTCTTAAATATGTATACAATTTTCTATTGCAGGTATGGGCATGACATAGCACAACATGTTTAATTCCAAATATACGGGAGACTGGTACATTCATTCAATGTCCAATGACAGCATCCCAACCTACCCAATTAGAACTTTGAAGAGACTCAGAAAAGGAACTTCGTATTTTACCAACATCACCATTATAAAAAACATGTTTGCAACTCATGTCTATTCAATTCACTTCGACGCAGTGAAATTCATGAAGAATCTTAGTTATGCCTTCATCTTATTTGTCATATGTCAAATGACTAATATTTGTATGTAACATGTATAAGTAGCATGTGTGAATAAAAAGAGAGACTAGGCATAAGTTTTCGTATTTCACCCAAGCCGATTACTTTCTGTATTTTGAAAAAGGATTATTCGGTATTCGTCTTGAAATGTGCCTGAATGTAGAAAGCAAACATCACTCATTTTCAAAACTACTGGTGAAATTCTGTAAACTTTGTCTTCATTCATCATTAGCTAGAAGATTTTTAAGTTCGTGCTTTCTTCCAAAGGGAAGACTTTCTATGGCTCATCAAAAATACAATAGAATCTCAAGGAATACTGAAACAATATTAAGACAAACATTAAAGCTGCGTTTTTGTATTGTAAATGTAAATATTGTTTTGCTTAATTTAAATGTAGATTCTAATGAGGTCACATATTGAAGCTTTTCAAAATTTTTCTTTCTTAAAGTTCAGTGTTATAAATAAACGATAAAACATGAACAAGTATTTACTTTTATGAACCATCATATCATCAAAAGTATGGACAGAAGAATATAAACAGACGATTAAGGCGTAAACAAAATGTCAATGTATGATGGATATTTCATTGCCTTTGGTACTCAGGAGTTCATATTTATGATATTGATAATTAACAGCATTCACTTCGTAATGCCTTATAGTTGATGCTTTGTTTAGTCACGAATAGCAGCATCTGTATGTTACAAATTAAGTCATCACCGAACTTTTTTTTAGAATTGATGTTTATTATCATTTTAGTGGTTGTTTTGTTTTATTAGGATATAAGGAACATTTTTGCCAGAAGAAGAATCGTTTTTTTTAATTATTTGAAATTAAATGTAAATCACTGTCTTCACTGATTTAAATTCTATCCTTTATTTCTTGTCGATTAATCTGGGTGTTGATGCGTTCTAAGTTCCTTTATACTAATGTCAAAGTTTCTTAGCCTTGAAAATGGCATAACCGAAATTAATTTTGTATTAACGTATACTTATTGACATGCGTGTTTCATTCATAGAGTCAATGTGATAAATGCTTTGGGTTTAAATTTCACGTTTATGTTCGTACCATGGACTCAATTTCTTTACATAAAACCATCGTATCTGTTTCATTCATTCATTAATTCCTGTATTTGAGTTAGGTTGAAATTGTGTCACTGGAAATATTTTTTTTTTTTTTATGTCAAATCCTTTATCAATTAAAGACTTAAAATCTTAATAACAAGGTAGCATACCTGGGTTTGAATTACTCCCACTGCAATTATTCTTCTCAGGAACATCTCTGTTAATAAAACTAATATAACCCCACTGAGATAAAGGATAATTGGGACCGAAAACTCAACATAATACTAAAAGAAAATTGAACTTGTTACACTAAACAGTCACAACAGAGTATATTCAAGGTTATAGAATTGAATGGAACATTGTTACGTTGCAAAGAAACAGCTTTTTAAATGGAAAACGGTGTTATTCAAAAATGTTTCGCATGCAAAATTAAAAAAAAACAGTTTATGGTACATGTATCTACTAACATTCATTGAGTTGACTCATAACACCTTCATGCGTTTCTAAATGTTGTAAGCTTTTTTAACGCCTTGCAAGTCTTAAAAGTAAAAAAAGAGTTTAGAGAGAGAAAAACTATCTCTAAACTTTTATTAATTTTAAGACTTGCATGCGTTGTTTACCTATTTAATTGTAAGAAATTAATAATTTCTATACTAAATAAAAATCTGTTATAACAAAATCCTTTTTTTTTTTTTAAAAAAAATTTGAAGGATATACGAGGGTTGTCTCAAATTTTCGTAGACTGAGCTCATATCTTTTAAAGAATTTGATGTATCTACAATTTTTGTTTTGGGGGGGGGATAACTCGTGTTCTAGGCAGATAAATTAGGAAGTTTTATTATGTTTACTTGAATACAATTCAAGAAATAAGATTTGAAGTGATATCGTTCTGCATGGTCAAAAAAGACAAATCTCAACAGTTCACAGTTTTGGAGAAAATATTCCAATTAAATTATATATTGTATATATCATATTGATCAAATTACAATGTATTTAGTCAGTCAAACGATTAAACATGTAGATATAAATGTGAAATGTCTTAATTAAATTACTTTGATATAATTAAACATCAAATGCAGATAAAGGTATGAAATAATATTTTTTTAATGAAATTTAACATAATACAGTACCATGCAGTTTCTGCAACTTAAGGGTACGTATACTGCGCCACCTTCCTACACAAGACAATGAAGAGTTTCATTAAAATAGAGTTTATTTTTAAGTACCTCCATATTTGTCCATTAATTTACTGTTGGTTATATCTTTGTACAAAGTTCTATTAATACATCACGTCGCGTTCCTACAAAATAACGCTTGTCTACGAAATTTTGGGACAACACTCGTAGATCTATGGTTTAAAGTAACATTTTATCATAAATCTTAGTAAAAGTCGAATTTATGAGAAAAAAATTAATAACTGACAAAGTTATTGGCCAATGATAAGTAATAAGCCTTTAATTAATGAGACTTTTGAAAGCTTTTTTAGTAGGCACTTTTTTTATTAAAAGAATTACATACATACACAAAAAACAAATAAGGTATCTAACATAAAATTTCCCAACGTGAGGGGAAACTTTTAAAATGTGTACCCAGAGAAGCTAAAAAACATAAATATGCAGACTTCAAAGCAACAAAGATTTTCATGAACTGTTACGTCATACTTTAGATATGCTGTCATAAAAATGATGCAAATTCAACAATACATTGATTTTCTTAGAAAATAGTATGTTGAATTAAGGTAGATAATTTGAATTCAAAATATCGAGCGCAAGTCCTAATATAAAGATTCATCTCTTGACGAAATATAGAAAATGCTAATATCAATAAAATTATGTAAAAAGTTCTTTGAAAACAAATTTAGATGAAATGTGTTTTTTCTCCTTCATAAAATGTTTTAAGATGACAAAAAATTGCTAATATCTTTCTCAAAGAATAATACTTTTTTATATTCATTCAAATTTGATTTATACAATGTAGAGAATTGTAAACACTTTAAGAGATTTCTCAATGTTTCCTTATACATGAACCCAATTTACAACTCTTAAATTATTTCAAAGCAATCAACATAATAAACAATATAATATATGTTAACATGTTTCTATTAATAAAACACATTTAGATGATATAATTATTTAAATACACACAATTCAATAAAATTTATAAATAATTGTATTTTATACTTTATACATTAATTAATATAATCTACAAACGACTTCTTAAGTGCAATACAATTACAATACAATGACTTTGATAAATCTTGTATATAAGACTTTATTCATGTTATTATTGATTTATCAATGCACTACGAATCATGACGTAAAAAATCTTAAAAACTTGAATGTCCCGCCTTTTTCAGGCCTCTTCGTTCTGTGTAAGTTTGTTTGAGTGACAAGCGACTTCATGAAGTTGTGTCTTACTGTTTCAGCGCAAATCAGTCCTATGTCTTTCCAGAAATATCATGATTGAACTACTAGTAAGAAAGATACTGATTGTTTATATTTTGGTCAGTGCCTGCATAAATTATATATCAGGTAAGACGGTTCTTTATAATGCTTAAAGTAATGTGTGTGTTTTTTTATTTGCATCCGAAACGATCGCTTCATATAGCTAATGTCAAAATAGCTCTTTTACTTTTATTCCCATTGATCGTGAAGCATATATGCGAGGATTCTTTTGACATGGAAATCAAGTTTTCGGACTTACCTAGATAACCGAGCCGTCTAGCAAGTTCTTGTTGCACTGTTAGAAGATGGATTCCACAGGTTGCGTGTTCAACCCCATGCTCATTCAAATAAGAAAGAGAATTGATAACAACCTTAAAAGAATTACAATAATGGCAAAAAGTATCTATGATTTGTGTTTAAAACTATTAAACATTTATTCAAACCAAAGTGAAAATTTTCTAAACATCCATCAACGAATTATAACAAAATCATATAAATCTTTTTGTTGTTTTTGCGATTTGGACCTGTGGTTTGGTACCTTGAGATGAAACTATTGTTTGCATTAAAAGAAAGAGACAAAAAAGGAGAAATTTTCACTCAAATTCAGATGGCACCACTTGCCGGTGGATGTCTGGAAATTTAGTTTTGTACTAAGCACTTGGGGGTCTTAAAGCAAATTTTTTTGATGATCTTTTTCGTTTCAGTGCCTACTGTGATATGGGACCGCGGTGTTACAACGCACTTTGAAAAAATCTCTCAAAGTGCATTAATTTTGGACCAAGTAAACGCAATTTGAAAAAAAATATTTTTATCAAAGTGCGTTGATATCAGCCATAATAACCCACTTTAAAAAAATCCACGGCTAGGCCAATATTCTTGCAAATTTGAATAAGATAAAATAGTATGCGAACCTTAAAGGATATAACTTTTTCGGTGAAAATGTCACTTCAAGATATGTTATGACCTTTAGGGGTACGAAAAATGCGACAAAATGGGGTCCAAATTTATATGCTCAATGAAAAAATATAAGCATAAAATGATGGTGTACTTATTGAATAAGTGTGTAGTAGTATTAAAAAAATGGTTATTTCTGCGCAAGATAATGACCTTTTGTTATTACAGTTATCTAAGTGATTCGTATTTTAAAAGATGTATGCAAAAATTATTCATACATCGTATATTTTCCTGATTTTGTAAAGTTGTTTTGGTCAGAATGGCAATTATTGCTAAGAACCCCCGAACCTCTCTATATAAATATATAAATAATCTATGAAAAAATAGGATCTGCGTTATTTCTTTTCAGGAAAGCTTTTTTGTAGATATCTTTAATTTTTAAAATAATTTTACGTAATGTTGAATTTAATAGAGAAAGTATGGATACAAATATTTAGGTAGGAAAGAAAGAAAAATAGACAGAGGAACCTTCTACCTGTGTTCTCTTTTTCGATGAGGGTTGATCAATTCCTCAGTTTTTCGAAAGAAATGTGAGAGTATAATACTGCCTTTCACTAAAATCCAAGTCCGGAATTTTTGGTTTATACACGTTTTTTTTCAAAGTGCGTTGAGTGTCTACATGGTAAACAAAAAATGTTGATATACACTTTTATAATAATCCACTTTGAATTTTTTTTTTCAAAGTGCGTTGATTTTGTCTCAAATTTGACGCACTTTGAATTTCTTTGTGAATTAATTTTTATCAAGGATACTTTTTTTTCCAAATTTACTTAAATAATTAAATTTCTATGACTTAAACTTATCAATGAATCGACTTCTTGAAGATAATTAAAATTAAAAAACAAACTTTTTTAAATAAACAAAAATACACATTTAACCTTTGTTTCTTAGAAGCCGGTTACAGATTTTGTAACCAATTGAATCTAAAGTGTCCCGACAGAGTAATCTTCTATACAATTACCAACACAATTATACAAGTATAATTACTTATGTAATAAAAAAACTTCTGACATTTTTTCCATCACATTTCTTTTATTATTTTAATAAAGTCTTATTTTCTAGAATTAAACTTGGTTTCATAAAATAAAGTACTGTAAAAAAACAAACAAACAAACAAACCAAAACAAACCCCATCTTTTTAAAGGTTTAAGAATTCGATTTTACATCAAACTAGAAACCCAAACCAAAGTATTTGATTAGAAACAAAGACTCTAACACAATAATTAGGAGTAGAAGAATCAAATATTTAAGTAACTTTCATTAAGTCATTGAATGAATGAAAGGTTGTTAGATTCATTGTGTATCTTTTCAGTCTTCTTGACCTGGGTCCTGTCCTCTTAGTTCAAACAAGAATTATGCATTCAATATCTGCAATGTTCAAATAATAAACGTCTCAAATAACGACCTTGACTAGTGCCATTAAATATCTGTCTCTTTGATGAGGTACTCCAGTGTGATCCCTTTGTGCTCTTTTTTCTTCCTTTTTGTTTGTTTTATCTCCGATAAATAGAAAAAGGAAATGTTAAAACTTGGCCATTCCTTGATTGAGTTATTTCATTATATTTAAGATTTGTTAAAATATCTCTCTGTCTCTCTCTCTCTCTCTCTCTCTCTCTCTCTCTCTCTCTCTCTCTCTCTCTCTCTCTCTCTCTCTCAAAATATGAAGGCTTATTCTATTAAATGAACATTTCTTTTTCACCACCATTCTATCTTTCAGAAATCGAGTACTTGTCATTACAGTTCTTGGTTTTAGTTCAAAATAAATGTTATTAATTAAGAAAAAAACTTTTTCACTTTAAAGTTTAACTTTTATTCCCTTATCATTATATTTTATAATAATTTTTTTTAAAAAAAAAAGGATATTAATTAAAAACGTGCAACAAGAATACTCTAAAAAATTATGATACAATTATTAAGAATATTTTTGAGGCAATAATGTGACATACTAAAATAGGCATCAATCACAACTTAACTTTAAAAGCCTCTTTCATGAAATGGCATGCACTGACTCAACATTTCAGTTAAAAAAGTAATCAGAGCTTTTTTTCATCTCCCAAGACAGTTTAATCTTTACAAAACAATATAATGACAATATTTCTATGCAGAAAATGTTGATTGTTGGTTTTAAAGGCATTCAACAATTTTTATATACTAGTAGTAATTGGTTATGCAAAATATTAATAGCTTTTCTTTATCATTATGAACATGCACGAATACTGTTTGTTTAGACGTTTCTTTTTTCTTATGTCGACTTCAAATGATTAAGTTTGGGATAATGTTAAAGACAAGCTTTTAACATTTTGCATATCCAATTGCAATATAACTGCAGGGAAGGAATGTTTTCAAAGTTGAATATCATAATAAGATAACCACCATGCAAAAGATTAGATTTATCTGTTTAAAAATATTGGAAAAAATACCTCGAAATGTAACAATAAAAACAATAATAAGAATATTATAAATATTTAGTTGATGTTCTAGCATATCCACGAAAAACTAGAATCCGGGAAAATTCCTTTTAAGGATATAGCTAAAATAATTTATATCTTTTTTTTTACAAACTATTTATTAATTGGATTGATTCTTAAAAATAATACGAAAACAGATACAGATATGTTTTTGTAAAGCAAAATTCAAAAAAAAAAAAAATAAATAAGAATACAATCTTTGAACAGGGCCGGGGTTATCCTCGGAACCCTGGAAATTCAAATGTCGATATCGGTGTCTAGGAGGAGAAAACATCCCTTGCTTTATCACACCTGCTGTGAACCTTAAGGGGGCGACTGGGGTTGACGCGATGCCTCAGTTTTCTCTTGGTTAATTTCTCTGATCTATTTACTGGTGCATGTAGTAATACTCGTATTTCAAGCAAACCCTGCTTACTGTGTTAATATCACCAACTGTTTGAATACGTACGGGAACGTTCTTTGTACGATTTATGTTTAAACCAAGGCAAACTACGAACAAATAAATTTACAATGACTTCAACAACTCCTAGAAAATAAAATTTACTATCTTTATTTTATTTTATTTTATCAAAATATATTAATAAGTTAACATGATCTCATTAAATGCTTACGTTGTTTTGATATGTCATTTTGTCAGGCATGTTACTTATCATTTGTTAGTTCGTAAGCAGGTTTTATACTTTGATTTTAGGGAACACATTAGGTAATTCTTGACAAATTGCAAAAGGTGAAAGTAAAGAACAATAACTTATCATAAAATCAGTGAACAAAACAAATCGTGAACAGCGCGGAACAGACCTCCTGGAATCTTCCAAGAGGGTTTAGGTGACACAAATAATTGAGCATCTCATGTCACTAACGGCGAGAGCTATTTGTATTGATCACTGAAACGCAAAATTCTTTGCATCACCTTTTGCAATAATTACCTAGGATGCTCCATTAAAGAAAAGTTAAAACCTGCATATTCCTATGATGTTTCTTGTTACTTACCGTAAATGTAATTATGTAAGCCCATAAATTAACAATGTCAAAGAATAAAAATGATAATCAGAAAAAAAAACTTTTCTGAATAACGTATGCATTGTTTGATAAATGTTTTATTTAAATTCAAATTTTAAAAATGTACAGTTAATCATACATTAGAAGGCCTTCTTCAATGTGCCTATTTTTCATACTTTACAGGTCAATGTCCCTCTAGTGGCCAAACTATCGGTGAAAATAACCCTAAGTCAAAAAACACCTTAGTAGACACGTTTGGGTTGGGTGAGTACTAGTATTCCATTCTTTTCTGTATTGTTGCTTTATATGATGATTTACGTGGCTTAATTACTGTGTGAACGTATGATGAACTCAATATTTAAGCACTGATATGATATATTGAATATTTACAAAATTTGTATTATAATCGTGTTTACAAAATTTATAAAGTACAGCACAACGCACTTTCTAAGCTCAATGGTTTTTGGCACAAATAAAGGTAACATTTTTATTATGCAAAATTGTGTAACGAGTCAACAAAATATATTTCAAAAGTTAACTTACTTTTAACTAACTTAAACATAATTCACAAATAATTATTGGTAGGATTTTGATAACTCTTGGCTGATGGATTGGGATAATTCCCAAATGGTTTTGCGAGGTTTCTCATCAAATGTAGCCGTCTATGAACCCGTTCTTTTTAATGCAGTTCTTTGCCTTGTATTGACTCAAAAACAGTGTAAATCATGTAACTTTTGTATTTCTGTACAATAACATGACCTATAAAACGCAAGATCATAATAGTGTTTTTCATTTGTTCGACTGCTTTTTATGTTAAAAAGCTGGCATTTTTAGGGTTACTTTCTGAATTTAGCATCGTGAAAGATACATCCGACCGCAAAATTCGCAAAGTTTCAGACCGTAAATGTAAAAGAATTTTCTTTTTAATGGTTAAATGTACAAATTTAAAAGATGAACAATACTTTTTTATCCGGTTTTTGGCATGATTGCATTATGCAGCATTGTCATTTTTCGGCGCTACATTTCGACAAATCCACGAAAAGTATAGAAAAGGAGCAAAGTACTTAAAAAAATACTCATCTTTAAGATGACAATTTAAAATTTTCAACTAAATAGTGTCAAAGAAAGCTGGACAATTTTAATTTGTAAATACCCATGGTGAAATCATACAGATGTAACATCATACCATTATCAATGAAGTCCCATTTAAAACATCGACTTTAAAAGTTTAAGATTATGAATTTAAAGAATATGTACCTTTAAAATGAGATATTAAATACTTTTTAGGTCTATGTCTCGTATTAAAGGTCGATATTGTTCATTTGTTTGCAAAAAGAATGTGACCTTTATTAGTGCAAAAACCATGTGAGCTTAGAAAGTGCGTTGAGCTGTATACATCTTAAATCTTATTGGTTTATTAAATTTGCTTTTAATGTGTTTTAAACATTTTATCGTGGATTTTTATGCTTCTTTGTTTTGTATTAAATAATGATATCAAAAGTATATAAAATCATATCATGGATTTTTATTGTTCTTTATATGTATTAGAAAGTGATGTTAAAAGTAGATCAATTCATATTGTGGATTTTTATGATTTTTTGTATCGTATTACATGTAGATTGTGATATTAAAAGTATATCAAATTATTTCGTGGATTTTTATGCTTCTTTGTATTACATTTGATAGTGATACCGGCATTAAAAGTATATGTATATCAAATTATATCGTGAATTTTAATGGTTCATTGTATTATATTAGATATCGATATTAATTTTTTTTTAATTATATCGTGGATTAATTTGGTTCTATGAATTGCATTAAAAAGCGATATTTAAAGTACATCACTTAGCATGCAAACATTTAGGTTTACATTGATCAAGCAGTGTTTAGTATCTCTTTCTGTTTTCAAATCGATCCTTCAAAATCCGACATACTAAATTTTTCATGTTTATTTTAGTCAGTGTGTTTTTAGGTTTAGGTTTACGTTGCTGTGCTGTTTTTAGGTTTAGGTTTACGTTGCTGTACTGTTTTTAGGTTTAGGTTTACGTTGCTATACTGTTTTTAGGTTTAGGTTTACGTTGCTATACTGTTTTTAGGTTTAGGTTTACGTTGCTGTACTGTTTTTAGGTTTAGGTTTACGTTGCTGTGCTGTTTTTAGGTTTAGGTTTACGTTGCTGTGCTGTTTTTAGGTTTAGGTTTACGTTGCTGTGCTGTTTTTAGGTTTAGGTATACGTTGCTAAACTGTTTTTAAGTTTAGGTTTACGTTACTATACTGCTTTTAGGTTTAGGTTTAATACGTTGCTATACTGTTTTAGGATTAGGAATTCTGTTGAATGACAATAAATACATGATCACTTGTTGTGGAGTAGTGTCCGCGTGGGAGTTTTACGTCAAGACAAATCCAGGGATAGTAAAGCTTCAGATATGGCGGCCTGAGGGGGGAGGGCAGTTTAAGCTGATGGGGGAGAACAGTTACACTGTGGCAGGTATGTAGTTTATATTTGTATATTTAAATAAATCTTTAAGATTTGGAATCAAGAAGCTGTTTCGTCGTTCATATGATTCTCAAAGATGCTTTCCTGAACATTAAATGGAATTCATGAATCAGAATACTATATCAGAGAATACACATGCATACAAGATGCAAAAAAAAAGTTTTTATCTAGTATACACTTCAAGGTGTACTTCCCCAAATACTTAACTTGATATTGACTGAATTTTCTGTTTAAAAATCTATTTTGATTTACAGCTGGAGACGTAGATAAAGAATTTCCGTACACGGTCCCAACAAACGAGGGGATCGCTGTGAAGGAAGGCGACTACATCGGATTGTAAGCTCTGTAGAGCTCTAGTTTAGAATTTTAAAAAATTGAAATATTTATTATTACAAAAATTATTTTATTGTTCTGTTAAGTCGACCCAAAGTTTAGCTTTAAAGAGTGGGAACCAACGATTTTTAATATTAGCCTAGAAGTATATCTTAGACTCTAAGGAGATTACAGATATTTATTCCTCTATGTAAACGCCATGTATACTTGCCTATAAATCTTATTTCTGTTATTTAGCTCTGTCATAAACTCAATGTCCGAACACAAGTATCTAATTCTAAGGTCCCTGGTTCAATCTATATTCGAATACTGGAAACAGTATCAATTTCGTTCTATCCGGCTACAAACAACTCCTACGATTTTCACTGATCAAAGAAATCTAGAAGCAGTAGAATACAAATATTTATATATTTTAGTTCTTTTCATCTGAAAGGGAAATTTATGTTTATTTTGCTAATCACTGATTTAAGGAAGCACTGTCTAGCTAGTATAGTATGCCAGGGCATCAACGATAGTGGGAAAACTGGGATAATTTGCATAACGGGCGAAGCCTGTTAGGCATAAATTATCCCATGTTTCCCACTATCGTTGATGTCCCTGGTATACTATACTAACTAGAAAGTAATTCGTTATTTCCATTTCATTGTGAAATACATTGTAGACATAGATTTTAAAAATGTAGCCATAAATTTAGATTACACGAGGACTCCCATGCCAATTTTAATAGTCCTCGGCCACTGACGTCAAACACAATGGCAGCTGCACAAGATTTACATGCATATTTGACCTCCTTAGCGTCAGAGACAGATGTGCACGAGATTTGCATGCATATCAGGGATCCTTAGCTCCTGACCTATTGACCTGCCTAATTTACATTCCAGTAGAATTATCAAGAAATCCTCTAACTTTCAAAGAGTTATCACAGAGAAAAAATTAGAGATAGAAATATATAGCAATTTAATACCTTCAGTAAAATATTTATTCGTTTATCAGTAAGACTGAGTTAATAACCCGACTATGCATGTTCTGAAAAACATACTTAGACCATGATACTTTAACCTGAATCTTTCCGTTTCAGTTATACAGATGGAGAACCTATGATCTCTTACAAGATAGAGGGAGGGGGATCCATTGGAAGTACTTACTCTACCACTATAGGAAACCAGACAGTGAGCAGCACGTACAACTGGGGAGCGGAAACCCCGGTTACCAAGAAAGAGTATGCTATCAACGCACAGCTGATTCAGGGAAAGTATTTTATACTTTATACGTTTTATACTTTAAGCTTAGTACTTGATACTTTAAAACAATTCTTGTGATGAATCTTTCCTAAACAATTAGCTGTATATATGAAGTTATTTTCTCCTTCCTATTGTCCGTTAGCTAGTGCTTATGTTATTTCATGACCCGTAGTGACGTCTTTATAAGTGTAAATATGGGCACAAAAATATTTAAAAAGGAATTATAAAATTAAATTACTGGGGATAAAAAAAAACATCCTTTTTTCAGGTTTCAGGAAGGGGCTAATATTTTTAACTTTGGAATAATTCTTTAAAGTCAATAAAATCAGTTGGAGATCTCGACCATACTGCAACGAACAAACACTTCTGGTCAGTGGTCTCCTATAAGTGAAAGGGAATTCTACATTACAAAAGCTCAAAACAAATTATAATTGTTCCTGTCTGGAATCCATTGAATGCAATGTTTAAAGTGCTGACCAAGACCTCAAAATCAGTAAAAATTTTCTTTTGAGGAATACTATATAAATGGTGCCTGTTTTGGAGGGTAACAGTTGAAATTGACACCCCCAAGAACAATTGTTTTCCGGGGTTGTCAATTTCAACTGTTACCCTCCAAAACGGCACCATTCATTTTATTATACTGCATGTCTTATTGATTTAGGATGTCGGAAAAAAAATCGACGATCGTCTTTACGTTCACATTTAGAAAGGCTTCAAACTCCCCGCTTCTATTTTATTCATAAGAAAGCTTCGAAAAAGCTTTACCGACCTATTATTTATTTGTTTGATTCTCAGAAAATCCTAAATTTTCGTTATTTCTGCACTCGCAAGCATGTTTCTTCTGTCATTTTTTATTTTCAAGTAAGCTACATCGGACGCAAGCTTTATTGACGTCGTTTATTCGGTTTCTTTCAAACTGACGTGTTGAGAATTTCTATGGTGAACCGTACGCGCAAGATATGCACGCATTTGACATTACCGTTGTTACCCGTTGTCACGTTTGTTGCTAAGGCTGAGGGTAATAGAACGGATTGTTAACTGCGTCTAAACCAATCAGATTTTAATATTTAACATGAAAGTATAATAAAGAAATTTGGTATACATTTCATTACGAAGAGAACTTGGGGCATCATCTAAATTACTTGTGCAAAATATGAATTGATGAACTTGACTTTCGACCCTTAGTCCTCCAATCAGTTAGGTTGTATTTAGCGAAACTAAATTCATAAATGGGAAAAATTATATGATTTCTTTTATACATTAGGTAATATACCATCACTCTCTAACCTGAATGCTACTGTCACTTTTCCGGATAGTACTACCATCAACACTCTGATGTTTACCGTGACATGGCGTGATGATGACCTTTTCGATATCTTAACTGTTGCCACGACAACAGCAACGTCACCGTTCTCCTTTAATACCACAAGTGGTAAGGCAACGTCATTTGAAAACCATAAGATAACAACTAGCATTTAAATTTCAGACAGCAATCGCGGGTATCGCGCAGTTTCTAGTTTTCTGTTGTACATCTAACTCACGAAATCGTCCATTCTTCCATTTGTCCATCAATTGACGTTTACATCATTTTTTTAGGAGAGGTCAAAAATACGGGAACACTGCCATATGGAGATAATCCTCTGACGTTTACAGTAACTGACGACTGCGGACAAACAGACACAGGGACCTTAACAATATCCGTCACCAACAGTGTATGATGAGCAAATCTAATTTATCAAACAGTCTTCTAGTACATGTACTAGATAATTTGTAGTAAATAGCTCAGATAATGATTATTCAAGACGAGAGCAATGTTAAAAAACAGAAGCAATACACCAGTATAACTTGGTAACATATTAAAACAAAACTGTGATTTACAGGAACCTGTTATAGTTAATTTGCCGGCTACAGCGGTCATTACATAGGAGCAGGCTGATGAGCAGCTTCAACATACCCTTAATGTGATAGACGAGTCTCCTACTGACACTATAGCTTTCAGTATAGCTAATTCTGATCCCAACACAGATAACTTCTTCTCCAGGATTGTGTCTGGTTCCAGTAAGAATAACATTCGAAAAGTTGATCACTAAAATACTGAACAAATACGTATGTTCCAGTAAAAAAAAATTTAGGCTTGATCACTGTTTTTATAGTTACATGTATCTTCTCATTCATGAAATTTTATTGAGGAATCAAAGAAACTACTCTTAATTGATAAAACGATGTCAATATTCGCCATGTCAATTCAGGGTCAAAGCAGTTTTTCTTTTTTATTTTCATGCAGAAGTATTTTACTTAGAGTCGCCTGACATGGAGAAAATGTATTTTTACAGACAGTTACGGGATCTATATTCAGGCCCTACCATCGTTGTCCTACGTAACAGCGCGTCAGTACGTATTGACTATAAATTGTACGGACACAAAAGACACAGCCCAGGGGACATTTACTGTTTGCGTCACAAAGAACAACCCACCAGTATTTACCAATCTTCAAGGTTCGACGCTACTCAAAATCAAATTTCATCGCAATATATCATCAAAAAAGTAACAACTTCATATTAACAAGCTCTCTGTACATAGTTTATCTGTCATGAGAATCTTTGCATTTGGTAGCAATGTGTTTTCATGACAGAAACATGACACCTAGTAATGTGATTATCCATTTAACAATTGTTCAAATTTTTCAGCCACGCAAACTATCGCTACATCCATCACCATTGGTTCAGTAATATACACAGTGACGTCAACAGATTCGGATTCAAACCAACTTTATTATAACATGACGTGTGTCCCCACGGGTTGTCCATTCAATATCCATAATTGTATGTTGCTTTTCAACTTCATGAAATCAAAGTTATCAGCAAATGATATATGTTTTAACTATAATATGAAAACTGGTATTCTTCTTAGGAAATTTCAGCTTTGGGCGTTTCGAGTTGAAGGACCACTTAGTATAAAAATTCTTGGATTCAAGCATTACAATTTTGCTATATTTTTTAACATTTTCCCCCTGAACTCTCCTACAATGCTACCCTTTTTTGCATTGGAAAGTACATTTCTCTACAGTGACTTTCAACCTTCATATGATGAAACAACTGAATGGTGACTGAAAGGTCTATGAAAGGAGATTGAACGGCCAAGTATTGCCATTCAGTCACATTTCAGTCAGAATTCTGTTAACTGAATAAAAATTCATCATGTTTGCTTTGGTATGACGCTTTTCTCTATCCTTTATTATTGTTAACAACTGTTTAACTCTTTTTTTATGTTAGTAAGTGTCGTCTCAAATAAGTAGTAGCTTGGTCCTATTTTGTTATGAATAAGTATCTTTTTACTTCGATGACCCTCAAACGTCCCGATTATCTCTTGTTAAAATACTTTTTGATGACTAAATTGGATTTTTTCTTATTTAAGCTTGTTCAAATTTTATTGTCCCCCGCTTTCGCGAAAGCGAAACATTAGTAGTAGCTTGGTCAAAAACTTTATTTTGTTTTGATGAGAGCTATGACTTTCATATTTCATATGTTTCCTTGTGACAAGACCTTTCTTTGGGTACCACCAAATTTGACCTTTTGACCTTGACCTTGGAGTTTGACCCACTTTTACACAAAAATTCCAAACTTTTACTTTGGTCATAACTTTTAAATGATAGGTACAAGGACTTTCATATTTCACATATGTATTCTTTGTAGCAAGACCTTTTATTGGATACCAACAACTTTGACCTTGACCTTGGAGTTCACAGATAATTTCTAAATAGATGACTTATGATAGGGCGTTTATATTTAGACACAAAATGTCATAATAAAAAATGACATATCACCCAAAATAACACCCAAAACGGGGGACCACAATTCTTTGAATTTTTTCCCTACAGCAGGAGAAATTCTGGCTACCTCGGATTTATCTCAGCATACAGTACCTGGGTATGATTTGTACGTCTATGTCAGTGATGGAAAAACTCTTGTAGGACCACGAACACTCACTGTGATTATTACAGGTAAGGTATTTCTACAGAATCAGCCTTTCATTTGATTATTATTGTCCCCTGCTTTTGCAAAAGCGAGGGAACATTAAATCTCATTCTTCTGTTCGTCTGTCCATCCGTCACAAAAACTTTAACCTTGCCCATAACTTTTGATTTAGTGGATCTATGACTTTCATATATTTCACATGTGTATTCCTTGTGACAAGACCTTTCATTGGGTACCACCAAATTTGACCTTTTGACCTCGACCTTGGAATTTGACCCACTTTTACACAAAAATTCCAAACTTTAACCTTGCCTATAACTTTTGATTTAGTGGAGCTATGAATTTCATATTTCACACATGTATTTTTTGTGGCAAGACCTTTCATTGGATACCAACAACTTTTACCTTATGACCTTTGCCTTGGAGATTTCCGTACTTATAAAAAAAATTTAACCTTGGCCATAACCTTTGAACGATAAGTGTTAGGGCTTTAGTACTTCACATACGTACTTCTTGTGAAAAGACCTTTCATTTGATACCAAGAACCTTGACCCTTTGACCTTGGAGTTTGAACTTCTTTTCAAAAACTTTGACCTTGGCTACAACTTTTGAACGGTAGATACTAGGACATTCATATTTCACATATGTATTCTTTGTGGCAAGACCTTTCATTTGATATCAAAAACTTTGACCTTTTGACCTTGATCTTGGAGATTTCCGTACTTATAAAAACTTTTACCATAACTTTTAAATGGTGAGGGCTAGGGCTTTTATACTTCAGATATGTAATCCTTGTGAGAAGACCTTTCATTGGATACCAAGAACTTTAACTCTTTGACCTTGACATTGGAGTTTGACTTACTTTTTAAAAACTTTGACCTTTGCCATAACTTTTGAACAGTTAGGATTAGGGTTTTCAGCCTTCACATATGTATTACTTGTGACAAGATACCAACAACTCAGACCCTTGGAGTTTGACCTACCTTTCAAAAATTTATCCTTGTCCATAACTTTTTGAACAGGTGGTGCTAGGAATTTTGTATTTCACAACTGTATTTCTTGTGAGAAAACCATTCTTTGGGTAATAATGTATTTAATTTGCATTTAAGAAAAATCTTCGTTTTGTTGGCATACGAGGTCATCAGTGTTCCACAAACACATCTTGTTCCTTATACTGAGAAGAGATATGGCTTTCATATTGACATGTGCATTACCTGTGACAAGATATTTCTGAGCATGCTATGATTTCTTACCCCTTGAACTTCACGATTTACCTATTTTTTTTAAGTCAACTTCAGTGATAATTTCAAAATAAATGACATATGATAGGATGTTCATATTAGACACAATATGTCATAAAAATGACATCTCACCCACAAAGACACCGAAAGCGGGGGACCACAATTCTTTGAATTTGCTTGTTATTTTTGTTTACTATAGTATATAAGAGCCATACACATTTCAGTGTTTGAAACTTCCTTCATATATATTGATAAAATCTTTTAACTTGAAAAAAATAATTATTGGTGTCGATGAATTTCTGTTTCGATAGCAACTTGTTCTTAAAATTGGAAAAAATAAAATCTTTAATTTAATACTTTATATTACTTACGTATCTAATAGGTATAAACTCGGTCCCCGTGATTACAAACCTACCCCTGGCGGCACCCATCACTGTGCCGGAGAACTCCGCTCTCTCTATGTCCGTATTTCAAGTCTCCGTGTCTGACGTGAACACGGCTGACAACCACACCTACGCGGCTTCTTACAACCATAGCCTGGGATCCACACTTTTCTCACTCAACTCTGCCAGTAAGTTTTATTATCCACATCTAAATTGAGTCATATAAATGTCCATCTATTTAAAATGTATGTATTTGCAACAATAAATTTTTTTTTTTTTTTTACCTTAAATACCTTATTTTTCATTTTTGTTTTGTGTAGCTGGACTTGTTTCAACCTCATCCACACAAAACATTAACTTCGAGTCTGTGTCTACCACTGCCACAACTTACGTCATTATCATCACCGCCACCGACGGACAAGCTACCGCTACAGGCACGCTCAGTGTCGTCATCACTGACCAAAACGAGGCTCCTGTGTTCGGGAAGGCTTCTTATGCTATTTTTGGCAACGAGGGATCGGTAGTTTTAAAAGGATACTCGATCTGTTTGTTAATATACTGTATAAACTTTTTTTTTACACATTTTGACTGAATTAGTCTTGAAATATTCAGTTTTATAAATATCAAATAAATGCGAATATCGGGCGATCCTTAATACATGATTGTATGCTAATTAACAAGAAAGGGTAGAACGTCGTTTTTTCTGCAAGAAAAGATTTTTTTTGCCATACCAGAATGTTAAACCAAAAAATTATCATTCTGTGCTCTTTTTGTAGGCGAGGTCCACAGTGGGAGATCCTTCGTTTGACGTCACTGATCCTGATACTGGCGAAACTCTATCTTACTCAATTGATTGTTCAATGTTTCTTATAAATGCAAGCACCGGAGTAATATCTTTTAGGTAAGACAATATGTTTATATTTTACGTATAGCCTTTGTCTCGTATCCATAATGTGTTATAATGAATGTTACAATGATTTGATTTTTACCTTTATCATTTTAGTCATGACTACGATTTAGATAGAGCTGGCACAGCCTCCACTGTCACGTGCACTGTGACTGTAACAGACGGAGATCTGTCAGACACGGCGTCATTGGTTGTTACCATCAATGACGTCAACGATAACACGCCCACTTTCGGAAGCTCCACCTACACTTTTTATACTCAGCCTAACACAGGAGTTGGAACAGTTCTTGGGTCTATAGCAGCCACTGATGGGGATGTGGGATCATTCGGTTAGTTATTAATCATATGCACCTACTGACCTGTCATATGGGTGAAAAACATGGGTGCTTTGCACAGGCACCTGACGTTACTTATTTTTCTTTTAATAAAAAAAAATATACACATACTTAATAATTTTTTTTATGAAAAATTGAAATTCAAAAAGCATTGTTATCTTTTCTAAATTTTTAGAATGATAGGGTTTTCTCATTTTCCTTTTCTCTGAAATAACTTTGAGTGAAAATTAATGTAAAAAGGTTTAGAAAATCATGAAGGGAGCTTGTGTTCAACAATTTTTCTACTATGAATATGAGCCGATTTGATATTTCAAACTTTGTCAATTATGATTGTTGCTTTTTAATGCACTGTGTCGTACACATTAAACCAGACAAGTTTAGGATATGAGTACTTCGGTGTACAAAGTAACGGGGACTTTTACGTAAAGAATGGCCTGACTTCCTTTTCCTCCGGAACAACTGTCACAATAACGGCTACTGTACAGGACTCGGGGGGACTTCAAGGCAGGTGACAGGCATTCTCGTATCTTTATAATTAATAATACTCATATTACAATGTCTTATTCTAATAGTGAGAAAAACAATGAAAAAAAAATACTAGTATTTAAATGTGTGCAGGTACATGCAGAATTAGATTCCATAAATATTATTTAGAATTCTATTTTAGAACAAATTAAACAAGAAAAATTCAATTGTTCAGTTAAGGAATTGAATTGTTAGTGTCCTTTTAAATTGTTTTTCTGTGTCTCCTTTTGAAAGGTACGACCTCTGTGACCATTGTTACTTCAGAATCCACCACTGCTACGCCTTCCTCCACCACGGATCGGCACGTGACTTTCCTGGAAGATTCTAGAAATGTTGCTTGGTTGACGGTAGCGATTGTTCTTTTGACGGGTCTGGTTTTATTCTGCGGATATCTGTTCGCTCGGTTTGGAAGTTTTCCATGTAAGAATGGTTCTTACAAACCAAACGCAACGTACGTAACTTTAAGATTTATGAATACGAGTCTACGTCCATAGCATAGGCTTTCAGATTGCTTTTAATCTGATTTCATACCAGGAGTATATCATATCAGAACAATCAAAAGGCTCATGAAAGTGTATATAGTGTGAAAATAATTTTTATACAGTACTTGTACACGTAATAGTTTTGTAATGACATGAGGAAACTGAAAAAAGCAAAGAAGACCCAGGTGTTATCTAAAAATGGAATATCATGTTCTCCCTTAAAGTAGACTAGGCTATAGGGAATATAGTAAGACTGTATAGAGAGTTACAGCGTCTTCCGACTACAGAGATGATGCTGAGATAAAATACTTAGTAAGGGAAATTTTGGTAAACATAACGAATAAAAGAAAGGGAAAAATACATGCAAAAGGACCTTGGGGACTGAAGCGAGATACTTAGTACTGGGGATGTAGATCTGAATAAGGAATAAAGTATCCGCTATCAATAGGAACCTGGAGGTACACAGTGCCAAGTCCAAGAGTTTCCATGTCATAGAATATAGCCCATTTTATATATTTTCTGATCAACGATAATAGAAAAACCCAGACAGGTTTGTGAAAAGTTATTGACTGTACACAGACAAATGCTTGATCATAAACTCAGAAAGAGTAAGAGAACAATTCATCCCCTGAGAGCCCTACGCCGGGGAACAAGATATATTTTGGTGGCAGCGTCGGGATAGAAGTTAATTAGAAAAATACTGGGTATCTGGCCTGTGGGCCATAAAACTACAGTGTAAGACAATCTCACTTTTGATCTCAGTCTGACTTTTCCACTACCGGTATTAATTCCTTTGGTAAAAGTGATACTGAGATCAAAAGTGAGCTCGTCTAAGTTTTATGGCCCCCAAGCCAGGTCCTATTTACAAAGGCTGTTTATACGGTTCATTGTTACCAAGTACGCAGAGCCAGGAACAATTTTTTATTTCAAAACAAGACCTGAAGGTAGGACAGGGGCTATAACAGGCGATCAAAGTTCTACTCATTATCATCTTACATGTACAGTATATGTACATTTATGATAAAACGGCTGCTGAAGGAGGACGGGGCCATATTGACTGAGGTGAGCATTGTGGTCCACGTGTCCCTTATTATGTAAATGTAATAGGGACGTAGTATCGTTTTTAAAAAGTGGGAGGGGGTATAAGGCAATTTGTCAAACGGCAATATACCTTAAAAAACTTTCTAAAACCAAATAAACAAGAGGCCCAGGGGCCACATCGCTGACCTGAGCAATTGGCTAAGAAAAAGCATATTTCAGCTTAGAACTGAAAGTTTACTGAGAGGGTGGGGGGGAGGGGCTTAAATTTTAACCCCCCAGGGGGTCATGATTTGAACAAACTAATCTACACAACTTGAGGATTATTCCTATAAATATCACTAAGCATGGCTTTGAAGTACTTGAAAAGAAGATTTTGAAAGGTTTCCCTATATATTCCTATGTAAAACTTTTATCGGCCATTTGGCCCCACCCTACCCCTGGGGGTCATGATTTGAACAAACTTAAATCTACACTACCTGGGGATGATTCCACAGGAGTTTCATCTTTCCTGTCTCAATGGTTCTTGAGAAGAAGATGTTTTTCTATATATTCCTATGTAAAACTTTGATCGGCCATTTTGGCCCCACCCTACCCCCGGGGGTCATGATTTGAACAAAATTGAATCTACAGTACCTGAGGACAATTCCAAATGAGTTTCATTTTTCCTGGCCCAGTGGTTCTTGAGAAGAAGTTTTTTGAAGATTTTTTGTATAAATTCCTATGTAAAACTTTGATCAGCCATTTTGGCCCCACCCTATCCTCGGGGGTCATGATTTGAACAAATTTGAATATACACTACCTGAGGATGATTCCACACGAGTTTCATCTTTCCTGGCCCAGTGGTTCTTGAGAAGAAGATTTTTAAAGATTTTTCCTATAGATTCCTATGTAAAAATTTGATCGGCCATTTTGGCCCCACCCTATCCCCTGGGGTCATGATTTGAACAAATTTGAATTTACACTACCTGAGGATGATTCCCCATGAGTTTCATCTCTCCTGGCCCAGTGGTTCTTGAGAAGAAGATTTTTTAAAAATGCTATTAATTTTTCTCTAATTCATAATTATTTCCCCTTGAAAAAGGGCGTGGCCCTTTGTTTGAACAAACTTGAATCCCCTTTACCCAAGGATACTTTGTAGCAAGTTTGGTTGAAATTGGCCCAGCGGTTCTTGAGAAGAAGTCGAAAATGTGAAAAGTTTACAACGACAACGGCAACGACAGACGACGGACAAATTTTGATCAGAATAGCTCACTTGAGCCTTCGGCTCAGGTGAGCTAAAAAAGAGAAAGGAATAGAAAATAGTCTCCAAAGTCAAAAATCCTATTTCGTAGATGGTTGAGAGCGGATAGGTTATAATTCTTTTTTCCAAGTTTTTTTAATATATTCCAAAAGTACATGAATTAACTATGTTAAAACAGACAGAGAGAAGAGCCAACTAATCTTTCAATGAACATTCCCAATATTTTTAATAAAGTAAAATGGCATGCGTAGAAAAATTTATATTTCCTATTTGGCTAATGCCTAGGTCGCATTAAAGCCGATGGTCAGGCGAACGATTTTTTCTCGTATCGTCGGCTGAAAAACATGATCGCCCGACAGTTCTATCGGGCAATGCAGGACAGTTCCTAAGAACACCGATAATTTTCAAAAATTAAATATTTCTAAGTCGGCCAACAGTTGCCCGTTCATCGTTCGCTAAGTCGCAGCTTGATTTTCACCGTCGGCCAACATTTACGAAAAGCCAATTCCGACTAAAACCCCAGTCGCATTTCCAAAAACGACCAACGGCCGATGGGTTTTGAAGCAAAAATGGGATTCTTCGGGTGACAGTCGGCAGTTCATTGGCCGTTGTCTTGCCCGATTTTGACCTCTTTTTTTTGTCTGCCGACCAATTTTTTGTCCATCTTTCCAAGTTATATGCCTAGGTCACATTTAAGCCGATGGTCGGGCGACAAAATTTTTCTGGTCTTGTCGGCTGAAAGAACATGATCGGCCGATACAGTTTCGGGCGACACGGAGCAGTCACATTAATTCCTAGGGACACCGATGACTTGGACAAATAACACAAAATATCTTTTTTCTTTAGAATTCAGCAATATTTTTTCATAGATCTATATTGAGATAGGTGACGTGAGTAATGTTTGCAAGGCAAAATTGAAAATGTGTGCAAAATTTTGTGTGGAATTGCATAAAAATGAAAATGGTGCATATCTAAGCAGCATAATACTTAAGATTTCTTTATATCTTAAGGATTAATTATTCATGTTATTTCCGTTCAAAAAATTTATGTCAATCCATGCATCAAAATTTTGTTTGTGTTATGTATCCTTACTAGGTTAGAAATTCACAAGTCGGCCAATCGTCGTCCGATCATCGAGCTCTGAGCTACAGTTTGATTTTAAGCGTCGGCCGAAATTTTAAACACCCTTATTGTCCAAAGACGGACAACCGACTTTATAAACTGACCGCCGATGGTCGGACGATGATCGAAGGTTGGTCGACGAATAACTTCAATTGAAGGAATCGGCCACCGACACATAAAAAATTATAACCTGGACCGATGGACACAAAATTGGTCGGCCGACAAAAAAAGAGTTCAAAATCGGCCAAGACAACGGCCAATGAACTGACGACTGTCACCCGAAGAATCCCATTTTTGCTTCAAAACCCGTCGGCCGTTGGTCGTTTTTGGAAATGTGACTGGGGTTAGACCGGTATTTTTTTCCGTCGGTGGCTGATTTCTTCAGTTGAGGTTATCCGTCGACCAACCTTTGATCATCGTCTGACCATCGGCAGTCAGTTTACAAATGTATTAAGTAGGTCGTCCGAGTATAAGGGTGTCCAAAATTTCGGCCGACGGTTAAAATCAAACTGTAGCTCAGGGCTCGATAATCGGGCAACGATTGGCCGACTTGTGAATATTTAACCTATTAGAGATACAGGGTGTTTCAGAAAACATGCAACCATTTTGATTGATTAGATTTTACTGGTGTTTTGACCAATACCATGCACCATCATATCTAATTAAAAGTCACAACTTCAAGATTTATTCTTATTAAAATAAAGTTAATACGGCAAATAGAAAATGAATTACAAAAGAAAAAATAAATTTGTAAAATTACACTTAGTTAAAAAATATGCTCTAAACGGCGTCATTTTTGCTGAAAGAAAAAAATCTATCCGATGCAAGAAAGTTCTTAAATATGACGTCATAATTAATTAAAATGGTAATTATTTTCAAAATTCTTGATATTGATAAAAACTTGAGCCCTTTTAGCATAATTTTATATAACACTTTCAAATGTTCCTGTTGGCATATCAATATGTTGAGGAAAGTAAATGGTTGCATGTTTTCTGAAACACCCTGTACATAACACCAAAAAAAAAATGATGCGTGGATTGATATATATTTTTTGAACGGAAATAACATAGATTATTAATCCGTAAAGATATAAAGAAATCATAAATATTTTATGCTGCTTAGATATGCACATTTGTCATTTTATTCAATTCTGTACAAATTTTTGCACACATTTTCAACATTGAGTCACAATTTTATAAAATTCTGCCACTTTGCCTTGCAAATATTACTCACGTCGCCTATCTGAATATAGATCTATGAAAATATAATATTGCTGATTTCTAAAGAAAAAAGTTTTTTGGTGTTATTTATCATTATTTATCAGTGTTCATAGGAAATAATGTGACTGCTCCGTGTCGCCCGACACTTGTGTCAGTAGATCATGAATGTTCCTTCGCCGACAAGACCAGAAAAATTTAGTCGCCCGACCATCGGCTTAAATGAGACCTAGGCATTAGTGGTGAACAGCTATTTGTGTGCAAATATATATTTTCTCTTTTTTACTTTTTATTTTCAGCAAAATAAGTGGGTATCCTCAATTTGACCACAACAAAAATTTCAATATCGTAAAAAGTAAGTCATAGCAGGGACCTATATACTATAGTTTATATATATATAGGTCCCTGGTCATAGCTTTGGCAAAATCGCATTCTCGTGTTGATTGTGCAATACTGCGTATATTTTGCACAAGATTTCCTTCAAACCTTTAAGAAGTTAAACATAAAATATTTTTTGTTTCAACATCAAGAAAAGTATTTTCTTTTATTTCATAACAAATATGTTTAACAATAGAAAATATTATTTAAAATCGTATTGGCTTAAATTCATGAAATTTGAGAATGTAGCATCGAGGGAAGAACATTCGCTTGGAATGTAAAGGAAAAGTGATTTATAATTTTTTTTTTATTTACCACAGAAGAACCTACCAAGCAAAGTTGGAAGAAAGCATCGGAACAATCACATGATTTCAAGTAAACAGATTTTTAATTTCCGTCAAATTAACTATTATTCAATGCTTCAAACTTTTGAAAAAAAACTTCAAAATTCATTATGTCTTCTTATAATCGCAATAAGTCATTACACTTAATATGTACATGTTTGATTTAAGATTCATTTTAACATATAAACAAGCAATACGTTTAAAAAATCTGTTGTGTAAACAAGCAATACATGTACATGTATTTTAAAGACATTTTGAAGTTCAATAATCGAAATTATCTTCAGAATTAGTCATAAGCTATAAAGTTAACGGTCTATTGTAGGTATGGACTTGATACAGCACAACACGTGTAACAACAAACGAAGCCGAGTCAGATAGCGTGCTTTATGACTCAGTACAGAATCTTTGAACTTGGTTTTAATTGGTGAACATGTGACATCTTTTACTCAATGACTCAGTGTGTGTTTTCAATAAAAGGAAGAGATGAGGCAGTAGTTGTTTTTTTTTACCTTTATATCTGAGTCAATTATTAACAAATTCTGGTATGAATAAATTATAATCATCCAGGCATCCCTGATAAAGATAGGACACAAAAGTTCTTGAAAGGAAATCTACTCCAAAATTTTGAACCTGGGACACAAACACTGAGGATATTTCATAAGCCAGCTTCGCTGAAGTTAGCTTAATAAAGTGCCGCGCCACAGCATGATACGCCCGTCAAATAATTACAATTTTCTTGAACAGTTTAGGTGTAAGAAAATCACATCAACCTTGATTCTAAGATTTCAATGATTTTTCCATTCCTTAAAATATTTATCCATCCCCTGGATGTAGCCATCAATTATAATAAATATTACATCACTGATAGATTTCTGTGCTGGTTGTGTTAGGCCTTGTCAAATGCCCATCATCAAATTAGTCTTAACAACTTAATCTATACCAAATTAATTTTGAAAAGAAAAGGCTGGCTATCAAATGACATATGTTATAAACTGACCAGCAGTTCTTCTGTCTAATCCCCAAAGGATACAGATAAGACTGCTTAATCAGAGCGACTGAGACAGCTATAGCCTTCCTACATTGAACTCATTAATTAATCTTTAACTGGATGCTTGTCTACTCATTACTACCAAGAGATGAATGGGTCTGCACTATCTACTATAATTTTTTTTAAAAACATATAAAATACTCAAAGATTTTTTTTTTTTTGGTTGAGATTGGTGAAGGTAATTCATATGGACATGCTGACACTCCACCCCATAAAATTAGTTTTCAAATCAATAATATTATATAATATCAGATTAGTCTATTATGCAATATCAAATTAGTTTTAATTACTTTTCATCAAATTCATTTTAAAACTTAAGTGTGTGTTTTTTAATCAAACAGGCTTACCCATTTGCCCAATACTCAAGGGATATAGATAACATGAATGCTCTGTCAGTTAGCTCCTCGCACTCAAAACCCATTAATTTCTCTCTAATTTGACATGCAATTTTCTGTTATCAAAATTCTTCTTGACCAGTGCTTAATAATAACACTCATGGAAGAGGTAGGATTTCTCTGACATACATTATATTTGTTATAGATTACTGTCAAGTATATGCTTTAAAAAAATAAGTATTTTCTTGATTTAACACTTTTTTAATAAGAACAGTGCAATACTCTTACATTATTTGGGATGTGTAAATGAATAGTAAAAAGACACATTTTTTTTTTTAAATTCACTTAAATTAAAGGTCACAGTGACCTTGAAATAGGAAACCTTCTCCTATGATGTATAAACTGGCCAAGTTTGATGATTGTAGGTCTTACAGTTTTCTAGTTATGGGCCGGAAAGGATTTTTCCATATTTGGCTTTAACTTCTTAATTAAAGATCAGAGCGACCTACTTTTTGTGCGCGACACACCTTCTACCTAAGATGCATCAGATGACAAAGTTTGATAATCCTAGGCCTAGTAGTATTAAAGTTATGAGCCGGAAATGAAAAAGCTAACAGAAGTAACATAATACGTCCCGTCTTAAGACGGGTGTATAAAAAAGAATATCTTTTAAAATCTCAAGAAATATCGAAATATTGAAAAAGTTTTTCAGATTTTTTTAGCAAACCGACCAATTTGTTCAAAAAACTCACGAACAACAAATACATGTATCTTGTGTAAAAACATCATTTATTAGACATTACAACCTTTTATAATATTGTGTACATTTGACTGATCAGTAATCATGACCTATATATTATCTCATTCATAACTCCATGTAGGTAATGACTAATATACCATATAGGTGTACATATAACAATATATTGATTCTAAAACAGTGATCAACTGACAGTATGTTAATTCATTCTCTAGATAACGGCATATTTCACTCTTTTCATCAAAAAAACCAAGACACTTTTGATGTGCCACCTGGCAATATATTTTTATTTATATGGTTCAATGAAAAATGAATAAGAAGCAGTTACAATTAGATACATGTATCATAGTAATAAATTACTTTGTTTCTAAAAACGAGAACATTCACTGTCACATCATAAAATCTTTTGACATCAACTTTGTTGCTAATGCAAATGTACCTTTACAAAGCTGAATACATGTAACTCAAATAATGTCACATCGCATTTTGTACACAATTTTTATGACTATCAAATAACTGCTCCAATAAAAAAATCACGCAAAGTTATTAAGATATGGAAACAATACTTTTAAAGTATGTGAAATTGAGAAAGTAAATCGCAATGTTGACAAAAAATAAAATTAAAGTTAAACTGTCTGCATTGTTATGATTAATATCATTAACTGGTGTATTTTCAGCACTATCTATCTAAATAACATGGTTGACTATTAATCTACACTGATACTGAAATATATGCCTTATTTTCACAGAAAGCTGTGAAAACAATTTAATCTTACTCATATATTTCATATAGTATCTTAGAGGTCTTATCTTTATTAACAGAATTTTCACCACAACTACTGAGTAAAGATATTTCATCCGAGATCAAAATGAGATGAACATAATTTTACATGTGTAAATCACTGGCCATAGAACCCAACTGATTCACTGGGTACCTATAAAAACTACATTTATCACTTCTCTGACTGTCTGAAATTAATTAGCTAGCACTTATTTAGCAGTGTTAACTTTCAACTACATCTAAGTTCCTTTAAAAAACAAAATCTTTTCTCTTGATATACATGAACTTAAATCAATTAAGTAGTTAATTAGATGTACTAATAATCAATATGAAAAAAATGTATATGCAAACAAGCTAAGCATTACACAAATAAGGATGCAGCATTAAGCAGCCATTCACACTCACATTTAAACCTTATACAACCCAATTAATCCAGATTTGACTTTGATAACATACATTACAATTCATTTGCAGTAATCAAAACTAACTGATCGAAAGTACAAAATCTCTTCACAAACACACAGCAGTTACACTATTAAAGCTATTTAATGTGGTCGGTCCAGGGGTACATGTATGGCACGTGGGGGTATTTGGGGGGGATACTGATTTCTGAGGAATTACTTTTAAAAAATTGCAATTATATATACACTTGAATGGTTACTTGCTGGAATGATCAAGGGATTTGGGAAAAAATCATATTTATGTAAAAATGAGCTGGGGTAGGATGCGGTAAGGTGTGGAGGGGTTAAACGGTTAGGAAAGACCTTACATTATGTAAAAAATGAGCTAGGGGTAGGATGGGGTAAGGTGTGGAGGGGTGGAATGTAGACCGACACACCATTAACGAAGCCGAATATGTGGAGAACTCTATCTCAAAAGCAGCAGCAATCACGTCATGGACCAAGGTATTTGTTTACTAGAAATTCTACTCTTCTTCAAAATAATTTCAAAATAGCTATTTTTATGTCTTTACAACTATTTCATCTTGACTGTAACTGGAAGAGTTCTAGATACTAATGAACAAAACTCAGCACCATTTCATGAGAAGCATACATAAGCATAGGTTATATATAAGCATTGCATGGTTATATTTCATGTAAATAATACAATGTGTTTGATATATACATGACATGAAATATGCATTCTAAAATTATATATATCACATTCCACTTGTTCAGGACTTAATATTTGTCCATCACCGTTAATTAATTATATTATAATCATTGATTGTTTTCATAATCATCCTGTTTTACTTATATGCATATCACCACTTTGTACATGTATGTGAAAGATCATTACATCAACACTTCCTAGCCATTTTCAAAATGATCTAAAATGGAGATAATGGAATTATATAACTGAGTCGACATGGGTGAATATTTTATGATGGTTAACAATATAAAAAAAAGATTTAAAAATTCCATAGTTTGTCAAGGTAAATAAATAACTACAAATGCATTGTGGGTACCAAAGACCTTGTTTACATGTTTTAAGCTCATGTAAAGAATGTCAGTAAATACAAACCCGAAAAATGTAAAGAAAAGTAAATTTCATACAATGATTAAATTCAAATATTTTCTAAGATAAGATACAAACCAAATCATTGGAATCATTCTAAAGAGAAACAAAAAAACTGAAGGTTAGAGTGATCAGACACGAATTGAACATGATTAATTAAAAGTTGCCATAATTAAAGCTATTTATTAATTAAAACTCTGTTAGACAGAGGGAATTACGGAATCACATTAGTAATTAACACTCAATGCTGTAGTTTTCTGTAAGACACTGTGAGACCCCCTCTGTGGGCCTCTAAGACACTATTGACAGCCTAAAGGCTCATTATTTATCACAGATAACTACTTTCTGACTTTACAACCACACACTTAAAGAATGAGGAATAATTTCAACTGATATAATTACAAGGGCCCTGAGCAAATGTTTCCTATCTAAATCTTTTTCTCTCTTTGAACTGTGTTTTTATAAATATCAGATCCTTGCAAGTGTTAACAAACACATATATATTTAAATCAAAAAATGCCAGTCATTTATAGTGTTAGTAAACACACAGTCCTTTTCTACTCAAAATATATGCATACAAAGGTTGTCCCAAAAGATTGCACAGATTTTTTTTCTGATGAACTGAAATAAATTTCAGGTAAAGATGTTTTATAAGTAACTAAAGAGGCAAATGCAATTACAGTGAAACATTAGTAAATTACTCAAGATTTGTTGTAAGTGGCACTTTAATAAAGGAAAAATCATGTAAAGTATTGGTTGAAGTTACAAAATATTGTCAAAGACTTTTTGGGACAAACCTTGTACATGGGGCCTTATGCATATAGAATCATGTTGTTACAGGTAACCCTGCAAGTTATTTTACTTCTCTTTATTCATATAAAGATTAATAAATAATCACATGAAAAATTCAACAGCAACCTTCTAAAAATATTACATCTGCATTTCTATTAAAATTGTACACTTTCATACATTTATAAAGTTTACAAATTTTGCATACATATAGATTCTGCCATTTGCTTATTCAGATAAAGCAGTATTAATCTGAACACTGCATACACGTACACCTGGTGACATGACATTTTGAAAATGAATCCTCAATGTTAATCAAAAATGTTTATTAAAAAGACTGGTTTGTTCACTATAGGTCTGATACACGAATCTGTGTGGATCTAGGTATTAGTACTTGAAGAGAGTGCTTGTTAAAACATGTCACAGTAAATGTAATGGTGTAGTTACATTTTTTTTTTTTTTTACAATTGTTATTCACAGTTTATTACATTATCTGAAGAACACACATCAAAACATAGTTCTCTTTAATATCAATTTGAACACATATCTTTAAGTAAAACTGACCTAACAACATAACACATCAATTCTTATTGTGAGTAACTTCAATAAAACCTAGACACATTCAACTAATATGTGGTTGTTAAAATATCTCGTCCTATGGTTGAGTATATACTACACTCAACATCCACATCTATACAATTAAATATAAAACTATTTTAATTTATTACTGGATTTTTCATCCAAGTGATGGATGAAAAAATATCTTAATATGTGTTTATCATTTTAAAACTTTAACAGTGGAAAAGATTGCTAACATGTAACAGACAAAAGAAGTTTTTTTTATGATTTGATTTCATGGTTTTGGAATGCATTGAAATAGTTTTAACAAATTTAAGAAATTTACAACTGAAAAGGCAACATACATCATTTACAGAATTAAATAAAGATCCTAGGTTATATACATGAACATTGATTCTCTAAGAAATTGCATATTTATGAGGATATCGCTAAAATCTACAAATATATAAACATGCATCTGGAAAACCAGATAGGAGTACATATACAAAAGTGTAATGGTATAACTTTGTATGTGCTAAACAGAAAAAATACATGCAGTCATTAAGTAACCTTCATCAATTTGTTTCCTACATAGCATTGTAAAAACACGAAGAGCAAATAAAATAAAAAAAATCACAACCAAAGTAAAACAACTACTTCTTGGAGCAAACACTCTATGGTTTTGCCTTATTTCCGTGTAAACTATAGAGCACTTAAGAGGAGTACATGTACCACAAAATAGCATTAACATGATAAATGAACTTTCTTCATTAAATACAGAGAGAATGTATACTTAAAAATGAAAAAATACAATGGTTACAAAAATTCCAATTTTTAATTTACTTACTTGACAACCACTCTAAAAAAAAATTGAAAACATCAAGATTCCTTTTATATTCTTGACAAAGTAAAATCTAGCAAAGTTTTGGTGTAAACCTTGTTCAGCACTTCAGACATCATATCATGATAATCTATGTAGCTCAGAAGCAATACAAAAATGTGTGGAAGCCGCTTGACTTGGTATTGCATACAATCTATACAGGATCCAGACTCTGATACGTGGACTAACTCTGGGACGGACCAGCTGATGTTGTCTCTCTCTCTATTGGCGAGAATTGGGCTGTTGAGGGAGCCACCCTATAATTGATAAATTCCTAGCTACAAGGTCCTATCCTATTTTACTCTACATTGTCATAATCCTTTGGCGTCTTTTTTATTTCCCCTTGAAAAGTTGGTTCATAGTCTTTGGGTTTTATTCTCTTAAAGAATCCACACTAAAAAGATAAATAAACACATTTCATAAATATGTGAATTTAAAATTATAAAACAACATGCCTATGGACCACATTACTTCTTAATATCTTGACCAAGATCATTTTAAGTTTTCTTACTATCAACTGTAAAACTTGCATATGAGAAATATCGCGAGTTTTGTGTCATACTTTATCTTGTGAATATTAATTGCCAGGAACAATTTATTTTGCTTTGTAATTGTAGAAAATGTTTCCTCAGTTGTGAAAATTAATAGTTGCAGTTTGATTTCACCAACAAGCTGATAAATCATGAATAAAAGGATAACTTGAATAAAAGTTGCTGTACAGTATTCCTCAAAGAAAAAAATTGATTCCTCATGTGCCTCACCATTGCCTAAAGAGGCTAAATTTGAGTCTAATACGTACATAATAGTTTGACAAAAATTCCTGGACAAGAATTTGCAAAAGCAGCATGTACATTTTTATGTGTATACTAATATCAATTTTATAAGTATAATTACACGTATATAAGATTTTGTAAATTTTAAAATTTACCTTCCAGAATATTAAGATGAGCACTACTAACAAAACTATTCCACCAGCAATGGCTACCAGAATGATCCACCATTGTAGTTCCTTCTTCACTGAGGGTTTGACTTCTGGCACAGCATATGTGGTAGCCTTAAGCAAAATAAAAAATATCAATCAAACAATTTGTTTAGTCCCTTAAGTTTTGGAGAAATACTGAATCTAATTTCTTCAGAATGCCAAGGACCAAGAAAATACATTAAGAAAAAATAAAATTTTTGATTTACAGTGTATTTTGTTAACTTTTTTCAAATGTGTAAGATTTACTTAGTTCGACTTTTTCAAATATGCCCCCAAAAAATGCTTGATTGATTTTTTTTCACTCACAGTGCCTTCATCGTCTGACGTGTCCTGGAAAATATTGAGATCTGGTGACACGGTCACTCTGGCCAGGGAAGAGATCTGGACTTCTGAATTTGGATAATCCTATAGAATACAGAGAGAGGATACTGTATAGAACAACTCATCTAGGAAGGGTCACTCTTTAGAATACATTTTGGCAGATTGATCCGAAATACATTTTTAAAAAATTGTGAAATTATAATTTCAAACTTTTTTGGGGGGTAAAAAATTATACTGTATACAGGGTTATTTTGCCCCATTTAATTTACACCCTTTTACACTTGCAGACAATTTTGCACCGTTTTAAATTCGCCCAGTCATAGTTTTATTCGAGAAATTATACTGTTTTATTTAATTTCACTCCATTTCAAATTTGCCCAAATGAGAGTAGGGCAAAAGGGGCGAAAATAAAATGAGGGCAAAAATTTCCCTGTTTACAGAAATTTTTTCTTTCATTAATTTTTTCTTCAATATGACGTTCTGGAACTTGAAGTACCAAATGAACTCATGTTATGATGAATCACTTTCACTCACAAAGTGATGATGGTATTGCAATGTACCTGTAATAAGGTGGATTCCCACAGCCGAGCTCGTACCACAATTTTAGCTGATTCTTTCTTGTCCAACCTGAATATCTTACAGTGTATTCTAATACACTTGGCTGTGTTGTCCTTACAGCTCTGAAATATAGAATAATTTTATCACTTTTTTTTCAGATAACAATGAATTTTAACAATTTATCTCCAATTACAAAAGTAATGCTTCATTATCTGATACTGTAAATGTATTACATTTGGCTGTGTATTCTTTCTAGCACTTTAAGAGAAGCCTCAGCTAACTCAAGTACAAAGCTAAATGTATTGCACACATGTACACAAATAAGAACATTGAGAAATGTTTCGATTTAATTCTACGCTAACTTGTTCAGAAATGAATTTCCACTAAATATTATAAATGCTAATATAATACATTTACAGTGTTAATTAGAAAAAATTTTATTGTTTCTTTTTTATACATCAGTTAATCTCCCATTACAAAAGTAATGCTTCATTATCTGATATTAGTTGAATAAAATTTAATCATGTCGTTTCTATTTACCAGTTTGATAATGTTCCTCCCTGAGGGGGACTCTCGGCCTGGTTTCTGTGTCGTGGTCGATGGTTCCTCATTACCGATCTCTCGTCTCCGCCGAGTGTCGGGGGTGTTGTACGTCGGCCCCTCCCCGTTATTCACCACGACGGATGTCTTAACCTACCATCACAATGACAAGCTCTTATTGTTACATACATCACAGACATTGCATTAATGTCTATAATCAAAAAAATATTAATTCAATTACATACATCATAAAGATTGCATCAATGGCTGTGATCAAAAAATATCAATTACATAAAATTTTGTTCCGTAGATTCTTTTCATCTCTGATAAACAATAGTTTTTAAGGTGAATTCTTTTTTTTAATCAAATCTGCATTTCTCACAGTGAAAAAAAAATATGTAAAGTAGATGACTTTATATTTATTGATTTTTATTTCCATCACCATTTTAAGGTATCAGTAACAAATGCCGTAACAAATCAATGTTAAATGAGATTTGAATATTTGATTGCATGCAGTCTGTAGTTAAAAAAAGTGCCGCGCCACAGCATGATACGCCCGTCAAAAAATTACACAATTTTCTTGAACAGTTTAGGTACAAGAAAATCACATCAACCTTGATTCTAGGATTTTGATGATTTTTCCATTCCTTAAAATATTTATCCATCCCCTGTGATGTAGGCATCAATTATAATAAATATTACATCACCGAAAGATTTCTGTGCTGGTTGTGTTAGACCTTGTCAAATGCCCATCATCAAATTAGTCTTAACAACTTAATCTATACCAAATTAATTTTGAAAAGAAAAGGCTGGCCATCAAATGACCAACAGTTCCTCTGTCTAATCCCCAAAGGGTACAGCTTAATCAGAGCGACTGAGACAGCTAGCCTTCCAACATTGAACTCATTAATTAATCTTTAACTGAATGCTTGTCTACTCTTTACTACCAAGAGATGAATGGGTCTGCACTATCTACTATAATTTTTTTTTAAAAACATACAAAATACTCAAAGATTTTTTTTTTTTGGTTGAGATTTAATGCCCGACAGGTTTTAATATTTAATTCATATGGACATGCTTGATTCCATCCCACCCCATAAAATTAGTTTTTAAATTAATAATATTACATAATATCAGATTAGTCTATTATGCAAATCAAATTAGTTTTAATTACTTTTCATCAAATTCATTTTAAAACTTAAGCTAGTCAACAAAAGCTATTTTTAATCAAACAACCCATTTGCCCAATACTCAAGGGATATAGATAACAGCAATGCTCTGTCAGTTGGCTCCTCGCACTCAAAACCCATTAATTTCTCTCTAATTTGACATGCAATTTTCTGTTATCAAAATTCTTCTTGACCAGTGCTTGATAATTACACTCATGGGAGAGGCAGGATTTCTCTGACATACATTATATTTGTTATAGATTGCTGTCAAGTATATGCTTAGAAAAAATAAGTATTTTCTTGATTTAACACTTTTTTAATAAGGACAGTGCAAGACTCTTACATTATTTGGGATGTGTAAATGAATAGTAAAAAGACAAATTTTTTTTTAAAAAAATCACTTAAATTAAAGGTCACAGTGACCTTGAAATAGGTCGCGACACACCTTCTACCTAAGATGCATAAACTGGCCAAGTTTGACGATTGTAGGTCTTATGGTTTTCTAGTTATGGGCCGGAAAGGATTTTTCCATATTTGGCTATAACTTCTTAATTAAAGGTCAGAGCGACCTACTTTTTGTACGCGACACACCTTCTACCCAAGATGCATCAGATGACAAAGTTTGATAATCCTAAGCCTAGTAGTATTAAAGTTATGAGCCGGAAACGAAAAAGCTAACAGACAGACGGATGGACGGACAGACGGACGGACACGAAGCCTATAACATAATACGTCCCGTCTTAAGACGGGCGTATAAAAAAAACAAGAGGAAAGTAAAATTTAACATATTCCTTCAAATATCTTAAAAGTTAATTTAATGTTTTTTGGCAAAAATTGGTTTTAATAAAATTAATAACATAAATTAATCTAATTTCAATAAGCATAAGACCTTTAATATCCTCTAGATACCACTAAATGGCTAATTTCACTGTTTTTATTCCAATTTCTACAAGTACGACTCTCTATTGGTACAATGTAACATTAAAACCAACGTATTCTAACATGAAAAAATCATTATGAGATTGGACAGACGTTTCAGAATAAATATGGACTATTACAACTTAGTCTCATTAGCCCCACAGGGTCTAGAATTCAATAGAAAAAATAATCAAAACAAGTCACATATATTTTTGTTTTCCTTCTCACTTTTTAATTATGGTGGTTCTTTTAATTATACACCCCATGTTTCAGATGAAAACGGAAATTCAGTTCAATAAATACAAAAAGGCAGTGTTGGTTTTAATGTTACATTTCAATTTTAACCAAGATCTCAATAAAACATGATAAAAGTCATAAGAGTACAACTTACTGGTAGTCGAATGATAAGATCAGCGTTTTCCTATAGTAGGCAAGCAACAGAAAAATATAGGTTAGTTAGTCACCCAGCAAAAAGTTAGATCCACCCATATGACCTGTCTCACAAACAGTACAACAATCAATACACAACAATCGTGGTAAATTTTGTTTTCTTCTCTTGCTGATAAAATATTTACCTTCTATTTTTGTTACTAAAATATCTTACTATCTGTTCAGACAACAGCTTTCAATGCTGATATTTGTTGTACTGTGTTTGTGAAACAGTTCTAAGATACCAAACAATACCAAAGCTTCCTCCAATTTGAGATAAAATTATCAAAATTTATGTGTATTTGAATTGGATCTTTTTTAATGGCTTTGCATTGTTCAAATGGTTGGAAGGAAGCTGTAGTACTGATCAAAATCTAATTGGCTCATCAGTAAAGCAGTGTTTCTATGGAAACCAATTCAACAATAAATTACATTATAAACTAGTGACTATTGTTCAGTTTTATAAATATCATAATATTAATTAATTAATTAATGTATTCCAGAAAAAAATGTATAAAGCAAATTAACAATGGATAAGGTGAAACAATCATTTAAAATTTTGCTATTTTCAGGATGGACACCAAAATCTCAATTCTCAAAAGTAAATAATTTCTCTAACTCTTGATATTCATTGACAATTACACAAAGTTGAAAGACATTTAAAAATTTTCCAGAGAAATCAGATGAATGACATTTTGTTATAAAGAATACACTTACATTATTGCCACTCAGAATTAGATTTGTATATATTGTATGATATAAATTAAAAAAAGGTTATTGTACAGAGTGTAATATACAATAAGCAGGTAAATATTGGATTTGCGATCACAGCAGATAGAGTACAATATTTTTATGGCAAGTCTAGCAAAGTGATAGGTTTAAATTTCTAGCCAGTGCCAAGAAAAATGTTTGCACTATACTGTTTTCTAATTAATATGTTTATGAGTGTATACTTCCAGGTTTAATAGTCTACATGATGACGTTGCAACATCAAGTCTATGCACAGAATGAATGCCTAAATCAGTAAATATATAAAAAAATGCACAGCAGAATCCTTTGCGGGTATTTAATTTTGTGTCGTAAACTGTAAAGCAATATAGGGTCTTGCTATAACTGTGCAGCATAACTCAGCACATTTTTGTGTGTGTGCCGTGCATGGTCCAGCTGTGCTATTTGACATAATATAGTGTAATGCAGCATTGTACAAACAGAGGAGAAATTATCATTGACATGACATTAGTACATACTGTGACTTGTAGAACATTGTAATACTGAGGATCATGAGTACACTGGGCCTTGGACCGATCCAGAGACTGAAAAAAAAACATACAACAAACATTTACTCAAAACAAAAATAAACAATTCTCATACTTTTAGTTCAAAGAATTTTATTTCCTAGGTTTTAAATGTTGATATCAATATTGAAACTGAACTCCATCATTTTATTTTTTTCAGGGGGGGGGACTTTTTTCTCTTTCTCATTTTATTTTAAATCTGTGTCACTCTCAGCATGTTCATATATCATTTGAACTATTCCTATTACTTGTTTCATACCATATAAAAAATTTGGTGCAAATTATCTCCAGTATTAGATAAGATCCAACAAAACTATTCAAGTGATACAATATATCAATTCCATATAAACTATTTGTTTTATTAACTATCCCCCATAAATAATTCAACCATTCCTAACTATCCCAGCCATTCAAATGAACTATCTCCCACAGTGTTAATGCTAATTTCCTATCCTTGATACATGATACAGTTCATTGTCATCTATCCTTCTAATATTTCCAGTCACACATACTATTAACCACACACAATTCACTTGCTGTTCAGAATCCATAGTATGCTTTAGTCTATAAAATATACGCAGATATTTAAACGAACAGTTTTCAAGTTCAAAAGTCCATTAAACTATATAAAATTGGAGCAGAGCAAACATGACCTCCAAAAAATTGAAGGTGGGATCAGGTGCCATGGAGGGGTGAGCATCCCTTGTCAATTGGTCAATCCACCTTGTGCTCCATGCTAACTACCCCTGAATCCTATTACATGGTTTCTTACCTCGGTCTGCATAAGATACAAAAGATGTTTCCCGTCTTCATAATCCCCAGGGTCCTTCTCCACCGGCCAGAAAATATCTAGGACAGCAGATCCCACGGAACCGACACCCTCATTGTACACCTACGAAACAAACCTTCCTCATTTAAATGTGCCAAGCATATTCATTCATAGATAATTGAAACAGTCTTTGCGATCAGTGAACTGTTGCAATGCTAAAAATCATATCATTAAAATCTCCAAGATCAGAAGAGAATACATGAATTGGAAAACTTTTACACCTGTTCCATCACCTCGTGTATCTAACATACAAGTCATTCTATCAATTAAATGTACAATTTACATGTACATGTATGCTGGACAAACATAGACTCTACAGGTATTACTGTGTGTACTATGGCATTTTATTCTTAAACATTAACTGAAATACTTTATACTTAAATATAAAATATAATGTTAATAGCATCTATAAAAATTATTTCTAAATTCTAATTTATGAATATACTTTCACAAATATGTAACTAATATTTTCATTAACTTTTGTGCAAATATAAAAGTCTGTTTGGGTGACTTACAGTGAATGTATGATTGACAGCTGGTCCAATAGCATCTTCATGCTTCACCGCACTTGCTCCCCGTATGGGGCCCCTAAAGATGACGTCATTAGCTGGCTCCGCCTCTCTATGTAAAATAAACAAAACACATTTTATTCAAGGTGGATTATGTAAGATTTTTAATCTGTCTGACTTAACCTTGCATCTTCCTTAACTCAATTCCCTGGAAAAAACATAGGTAATCAGAGATTACAGAGCTCACCTCAACAAATGTTGTCTTTAAGTAAGGCAAAGTCACACAATTAACCAACAAGAAGTGTACATTCCAAAAATGAAAATATTTAAGCAATTTTAATCTGATTTTGAAATAGAACTACATAAAAAATTTAAACAAGTTCTTCTTCATGAAAATGTAATTAAAATCCAGCATCTGAAGCAAATTTGAGAGTTTTCATCTCTTGATGCAACATTTGTGCAAGTTTGGTTTATACAATGTTATATAAGCCTTATAGTTTTTTGGTAATAGACACCCATAACTATGTATTACTAAAATATTTTCATTAACTTTTGTGCAAATATAAAAGTTTGCTGTCATAGTTAATTGAAAATGAAACATGCATCAAAAACTAACATTTTCACTCATCAACAAAAAGTAGGTCAGATTCAGCATCCGAAGCAAGCCCAGTAGTATGCATCCTTATATGTATCATCCACGCAAGTTTAATTATTAAAGAACTCATAGTTACTTGGAAATGAATCATGCACCAAAAACTTTAACCTATTCACTCAACTGGAAAATGTAGGTCAGATACAGCATCCGAAGCAAACCTGGTAGTATACATCCTTATATGTATCATCCATGCTAGTTTGGCTCTTATAGTTAAAATGATAACAAAACACATTTTATTCAAGGTGGATCCTTAGATGTATCATCCATGCAAGTTTGGTCAACATAGGGCTTATAGTTACTTGGAAATGAAACCTGCACTAAAAACTTTAACTTGTTCACTCAACCGGAAAATGTAGGTCAGATTCAGCATCCGAAGCAAGCCCAGTAGTATGCATCCTTAGATACATCATCCATGCAAGTTTGGTCAACATAGGGCTTATAGTTACTTGGAAATGAAACCTGCACCAAAATCTTTAACCTGTTCACTCAACCGTAAAATGTAGGTCAGATTCAGCATCCGAAGCAAGCCTGGTAGTATGCATCCGTAGATGTATCATCCATGCAAGTTTGGTCAACATAGTGCTTATAGTTACTTGGAAATGATACCTGCACCAAAAACTTTAACCTGTTCACTCAACCGTAAAATGTAGGTCAGATTAAAAAGCAAGCCTGGTAGTTATCCTTAGATGTATCATACATGCAAGTTTGGTCAACATAGGGCTTATAGTTACTTGGAAATGAAACCTACACCAAAAACTGCACCAAAAATGTTAACCTGCTCCAAAAACATTAACCTGGTCATTCCTTTGCTGAAATTGTAGCATCTGAAACTTTGACTGGTACAATGAAACACACTAGAACCATCTTTTTCTTCAATATAGGACATAGAGGAAAACTGCTCCAAAAAACTTAACCTTAACCTGGGGGGGGGGCTCCCCCAACTTCGTTGAGGTGAGCTAAAAAATGAGTTATAAACTACATAAATATTGTTAAGTTCTAAATTTCCTCTTAGAAAAGTTTGGAGGTGATGATTTTTTTTTTGAGAGGGTGGGGTTTATTTACTTACCCAAACACTCTGATGTTTGTTTTTGTAACCATCCTCACTTGAAGAATGACTTCATCATTATCTGGGGACTGCTCCTGACTTGTACTGAAAAAATAGCCACAAAATCATTTCAGAATCTTTCCCATGACATATAATTGTTCTCCATCTTCAAATATTCAGAAGGAACAAGAAGAAGAGTTATTCCCCTTTAAGTGTGTTGTAAAGTTAATATGAGATTTTAATGTAACATGAAGAATGAGTATTAGCAGTGATATGGAAGAGTTATTTCCCTTAAAGTGTGTTGAAAAACATACCTAATCAAGAGACACATCTACAGAAATTTGACTTACGTGTTGAAGAGACCCCTGATGGTGAAATCTGACAAGTTGAGAGGTAGATTCGAGGCGTCCAGCTCAATATTAAACTCAGTGCGGACGTCAGATTTAACAGAGTTTCCAAATGGATTGGTGTGCTCACAAAATATAGTTGTTGTGTTGATGTTGATACATGCAGGAGGTGACAGTCCAGGCTGTAAAACAACAAAACAATCATTAATTTAATGATGAGCTTCTGTATCTCAAATATCAATGTGTTAAATACCATGGATATGTCAATGTGAGCTAGAAGTCTTAACAACTATTTCTTGATCTATTTCTTGATGTAATTTAATCTCAAATTCAATTCCTCTGATATCTCAATAATTTTATTTTTCTTGACCCCATGGAGTTTGTTAAAAAAAATGAACTGCATAATGAAGGTTAAATGAAGTTATACAATGTACTGAATAATCCAAAATTTAATATTTCATTTAAACAACATTTTATGATTTTGAACAAATTTTTCACAGTTTGTTTATTAATTTTAAACACTTTGTATGAATCTCTACGTACCGGATAGACAGGTGTGCTGCCCGCGTACTGCATGTCCTTGGGGACAACCAGGTAAAAGCTGGGCTGGTAGGCGGGCTCACCTTTGTTGGTCAGTGTAATTTTCACCTTGAAGAGGTCATTTTCACCAATACTCAACACATACTTATTTCCATCCCTAAAATATATGGAATATAATAATTTAAGTGATGTGTTTTTATATTCAGTTACTTTAAAAGTAACCTTACAAATTTAATCTCTTAAACGCAAGAATATTTTACTTCTAAATAAAAGAAGAGGTTTAGAAATATTACATGAACATGGCATCATGCATGAATTTATTCATTTTTTAAACCTAATTTTTACATATTGTCATTTACATGTATACCAACTTTAATAAGCAAGAAATGAAACCAACACAATTAAACAAAAGAGAGGACTTAAAATATTTTAATTTTTGACACAACACAAAAAAATGAAATGTATCTCCACAGTATTCTGTTGATATATTTTAATTTGAATTGACTTCCTATGGTTGAGGGTATAGGTGGGGGTGGGGAAGTTTGTTGGTGGGGGTGGGGGTTGAGGGTAAGAAGGGGTGTAGGGTGTGGGGGTGTTATTCTCCTACAGGGAAGAGTAGGCTGTATATGACATACCTTTCCAGGGGAAACAGACTCATTTGAAGTCTAATGTTACTCTGACAGATATCATCTGTACCACACTTCTTCACAAAATCAATCTGAAAACACAAATACAATCATTATCCTTTATATGGTGAAAGAAATTATGTATCATAATAAACACAAAATTAATTTAAACTCTGATCAGTTTGTCAATTATGTTATATTCAGAGTACTAATTACCTTGAACAAAAAGCAATGAGAAGACTAATTTATTTTTGCAAAGCATTCAAACTTTAATTGAAATCAAAAATATCACTTGACTATTTTTAACCTTAATAATCTATTTTTTTACCTTCAATCAGGTTTTTGAATATCTGTGTAAGAGGATACAAACCTTCTCTGTGAATGACGTGACAGAGGTTTCTGCGGTCTGATTGGCTATCATCAGGATTGGAAACTTGTTAATGTCCGTGAAGACCTGTCGACGCCGCCGACGTCTGAAGTCGGGTTTGTTTCCCAGGCTGTAGGATATGTCTATCTGAATCGGAGTTAGCTTGTCCTTGATATTGTCCTACAAATATCAAAAATAAGAACATATCTGTATTTAATTGTCCCTTGGAAACTTATTTTCAATTAATTTTTTTAGATTTATGAAAGAAATATTTAAAATTAGGGCTGTGTATTGAGCAAAAAATTTCGATACGATACGATACAATATTTTTTAAAGCGATATGCGATATATTGGATTCTTAAACATGTCCATCAAAAAAGGCTCATTAATCATTTAATGCATGGATTTCATAAAAAATTTAGTGTTTTATTACCCATTTCAAAGTTCTTATCCCATAGTCAGTAAATAAAATACTTCCAATCGAAATTTTTAATGACTGTAAAATCAACAGGTTAAAATAACATTGTTATGTATTTTATAATAGCTATAAAAACTGTGTTCTTTCTTTTATAAATCTATAATTATTGATCAGTTTTAATTCAAAAAAGTGAAATATAATCTTTGCTTATTAAAATTCCTATCTTTTTAGCAGAATTGAAAGAAAAGCTTCTTGTCCGATACGTATTGGAAGTAATTTTTCGATACGATATTTTTGTTGAATATCGATACGTATCGATATATCGATATATTGATACAGCCCTATTTAAAATGATGTATAATCTTTCATTCCTATGCTCACATTTACAAAATTTGCTTTATGAAGCCTTATATAAACAATAATAAATCGGCTTAAACCATTGTCCAAAGAGACATAGGTGCTGTCGTGTCGATAAAGCACTGAGTGTGGTTTTTTTCACGATATACATGTTCATAGTATTAGACAGTAATACAAGGTGTGCAATTATTTTTCAATCCCTAAATATCATCAAAAAGTTTTTATGTACATGCAAACGTCAAAGCATTTGTACCGTATTCAAAGCAACTATTAATCATCTATAACAACTCCAATATTAAATGTGAGCATGGAGCAATGTCTTTGGAATATAATCTTTCCATTTCGGTCTTATAAAGTGATATAGAAACTCTACGGTTTTTCCGGTGACAAAGTAAATATTTTGCAGTTAACGGACAAAAACCATGTGTCGCCATTGAATCATAAACATAGACTATCATGCTTTGGGACTCATTCACTTGATCGGAGTACGGGTGTGACGAAAACATTGTCACATGTTGAAAATTGCCTTCCATATAAGGTAGTGGTCTCGAAGTGTTAATATATATATACAGTATTTACCCCATCTGAGGCTTGACCTATAACCTGTGAATACTTACAGCGAGATATATGACCTGACTGTGACAGCCCTCCAGTTTTTGGTAGGCCAGGTCCTGAGTGTAGGACACCATGTCTGGTTGTGGAGCGCCTTTAAATAAGATTCGCTTCTCCACCCGATCTTTTTCTGCCACCACTTTTACATCAATACTCTGAACTGTTGAAAAGCTACAGAAAACAAAATTTTACAAGATCATAAACTGCTCTTCATAGAAATCCATACCCCTTTTTTAAAACTATGTATACACATACATGTTTCTCAAAGAATCTGAAAGAACTTCTTCCAAACAGTAGTAAGGAAATGAATATTGTATACAGGGTTATTTTTGCCCTGTGTTATTTTTGCCCTTTTTCACTTGCTTACAAATTTGCCCCATTTTAAATTCGCCCAGTCCCAGTTCTGTTTAAGAATTTATGCTGTTTTCTTTGAATTCCCCCCATTTTAAATTCGCCCACTTGTGACACGTTGAAAGGGGCGAAAATAAAACAGGGGCAAAAATTACAGTAGTAGAAGATGTAAAAATTTACAAAAAAGACAAAATAATGAATTTTTGCAAATACAACTTCTTTGAGCAAAATTTGTGAGAATTCCCTCAGATTAGATTGAGAGAATCAACTGGACATAATTTCTAATAAGTCCTAACCACTGTACATGTGGATGAATCATTCTGTACCTTTGTTCAGGTTTAGCAGTGAACATGAGGCAAATCTTCAACAGCATGCAATATCTGGGTTTGGTGACGAGGGCTGGGTCGTCATAAGGACAACCCACGCCTCTACTGAGGTTAAACTTCCTGGGGCTGAAGGTGACATTGGGGAAGAGGTGTACAATGGGCCGGGATCTCAGCATGATGGCTTTATTTGAGGCGTAGGCCCCCACTGTAACATCCGAATAGCCATTCTGGTCTAAATCCAGACCTCCCGACAAAGCATAACCAAACGTCCGCAGGGCAGGATCCAGGTCTGAGGCTGAGATTTTCTGAAAAATAGAAAAGGTACTTATTTCATCCACATATACATATAGGTGTACAAAACTTTAAATAGCACAGCTGCATTTGCATGTACATACTTTATATCCAAGAATACAATTTCACATTATACAATCATGTAAACACAAAATACATCAGATATATATATGTGTTTGCAAAACTGTTAAGCTAAATTACCTGAACATATTTAGGAATGATTCCAGTTTTTGATCCATGAAATATATAAACAGCACCACGCTCAAAATTGTCATACGGAGCCCCTACTGCCAAATCTGTAGATAATATAATGCTTTTAATTTACTAAAAGAAATGTTCATCATGGATTTTTTTTTCTGTTATGTCGTTGATAACAATAAATACAACATTTCTGTATTAGATTGACAGTCTACCTTGGAATCCATCCAGATTTAGATCCCCGGCCCTGGAGAGGGAATGTCCGAACCTGGCCTCTAAACACTTCATTTTGTCACATTCACTCTCCGCCATATCCAGGGTGATCAGGCGGGGCTTAGTGTAGGAGGACAGCTGTCAATCAAAATACCAAAACACGATTACAAAGCTATCCCCAATATGTGCAATCTAATCAAAATTAGATGTAAGATCCGCTTGCACACTTGCTACGCTAACATCTAACAACATCCTATAGAGGGTCACGTCAGAGGTCAAATTCAGAACAGCTCTAGACTTATTCACTTCAACAATATATGATGATTTTGCAGGGAAGGATTTGATTAGTTGATAGAATTTGACCTCTGACGTGACCCTTTATGGGATGTTGTTAGATGTTAGTGTAGCGAGTGTGCGAGCAGATCTAACATCTAATTTTAATTAGATAGCAATATGTGTATTTATACCTCTTTTTAGCTTAAAATGCATGTACCCTGACAACCTAAAATACATCAAATGACAAAGTTTTGTGTTTCTAAGCCTCTGTCTATTTGGAATATTTAGATATAGCTTTGAATTTCCAAAAGTAGAATCTAATGATCTACCTTGAGCTCCGGTGAGAATGGAAAATAAAATAAAAATTTAATAATGAATTTAAAAAGCAGAATCCAGCCTTTAAAACAAGAAAATAAAACATTTATGAAATGAAAACACCTAATTTACTCCACTGAATCTAACTAACTGTATTACACTAACTTTTATTATATGTACATTTTATAACAAAATTAGTACCTTTGTTTTAGTACTGTACACATAAATGGCCCCTCCAGCAAACATATTGGTTGTGGTGTCCGTTTTGGTGTAAAGAGGGCATCCAACAACCAGTTCATCATACCTGTCAAAAACGCAGAACTTAATGAGCAGATGTCAAAAACAGTCATAATGCCTCCCCCAAATATTGTATTCTTCAACTATGTTTTGAAATTTACTTTTCAATGTGATATCTAATAACATCACATCAAAATTCCAAATTTTAACATTTTTAACATTTTTCATACGTGTTTTACCAATTTTTACTACACTTGTTTGTCTTACAATAAATGTACATAAATTTGCCAACATTCAGTTGAAGGCAAAAACAATAAATCTCAGATGCTTCACATATACATGTACATGTACATGTACATGTACAGTCAAACTTTGTTATTTTGAACCTGATGGACCAAGATTCAACTTCAAGATATTCTAAGTTTCAAGAAAACAATGCTTAACAAGAGGCCCAGGGGCCACAGCGCTCACCTGAGCACATTGGCTAGGAAAAAGCACATATCAGATCAGAACTGAAAGTTTACTGGGGGGGGGCTTGAATTTTAACCCCCCAGGGGTTCATGATTTGAACAAACTAGAATCTACACTACCTGAAGATGATTCCATATTAATATCACTAATCATAGCTTTGAAGTACTTGAAAAGATGATTTTAAAAAGGTTTCCCTATATAAAACTTGGGTCGGCCGTTTTGGCCCCACCCTAGCCCCGGGGGTCATGATTTGAACAAACTTGAATCTACACCATCTGAGGATGATTCCATATGAGTTTCATCTCTCCTGGCCAAGTGGTTCTTGAGAAGAAGATTTTTAAAGATTTTTCCTATATATTCCTATGTAAAACTTGGGTCGCCCATTTTGGCCCCACCCTAGCCCCGGGGGTCATGATTTGAACAAACTTGAATCTACACCATCTGCGAATGATTCCACATGAGTTTCATCTTTCCTGGCCAAGTGGTTCTTGAGAAGAAGATTTTTAAAGATTTTTCCTATATATTCCTATGTAAAACTTGGGTCGCCCATTTTGGTCCCACCCTAGCCCTGGGAGTCATGATTTGAACAAACTTGAATCTACACCATCTGAGGATGATTCCACATGAGTTTCATCTTTCCTGGCCCAGTGGTATCCTGAGAAGAAGATTTTTAAAGATTTTTCCTGTATATTCCTATGTAAAACTTGGGTCGGCCATTTTGGCCCCACCCTAGCCCCGGGGGTCATGATTTGAACAAACTTGAATCTACACTACCTGAGGATGATTCCACATGAGTTTCATCTTTCCTTGCCCAGTGGTTCTTGAGAAGAAGATTTTTTAAAAATGCCATTAATTTTTCTCTAATTCATAATTATCTCCCCTTGGAAAAGGGCGTGGCCCTTCTTTTGAACAAACTTGAATCCCCTTTACCCAAGGATGCTTTGTGGCAAGTTTGGTTGAAATTGGCCCAGTGGTTCTTGAGAAGAAGTCGAAAATGTGAAAAGTTTACAACAACAACGACGACGACAACGACGACGACGACAACGACAACGACGACAGACAACGGACAAATTGTGATCAGAAAAGCTCACTTGAGCCTTTGGCTCAGGTGAGCTAAAAACATTAAGGAAAAATTGATTGATACTGCCAACTCACTTTGACATATCCCTGGTACTTGATATACTGGTCTTTGGGATAATTAAATTTAACTGTATGTAATTCAATACCGGTACAAGGAGATTGTCAAACCCTACCCATCATTGTCAAAGTCTACAGCAGCCAGGTCACTTCCAAATGCTGAGAATGCCATAGTTCCACTGATGATGTTCTGGATATAGTAGACAAGGTCACTGTTACTTTTGGTGAAGATGACCACTTGACCAGTGGAATTAGACCTAGGGGCACCGCCAATGTAGACTCTCCTCTGGTATCCACGGAATTTTCCCGATATTACTGAATAGCCTACAAATAAACATGATCTGAATTAGCTGTTGCATTTACAGGTTGCATTGAACATTTGAAAATTAATTTTCCCACATTTATTAGACAAAAGATATACAACATTGTAAACACTGTTGTCAACAGTCATTCAGCCATAACTGTTGTATTATGCTTCATAGTCCAGTAAAACTCTGTGCATTGGTTCCTTAAATCAGATTATTTGCTATACTTATCATAGGGCATTTGTAAAATACTCTTACTCAAATGCAAATATTTATCAACCATGGGGCACTTCTACAATTACCCTACATATATACAGTATGTCTGTTTGACATAGCAGGGCATTTCTACAATAGCCTTACCTAAGTGCATTTAATTATAAAATAGTCCTACCTAAGTATGAGTGTTTATCTACAGCGGGACGTTTATCCTCTTCATGGTACGGCTGACTGTAACTCCAGGACTTGTCTCTGATAGCGGAGCTCTGAGAAATATCCCCCGTTATATAGATTCTGGCAACCTGACCTGTAAATACAAGATTATTCATTTACTATTAAATTTCCTAAATATATATAGAGGATATTAAATGTTTTGTTGTTGAATATGGAAGTTATTTCACGAGTGGGACAGGATTTTTTTTTAATATTTTGATGAGTGCATAGCACGAGTGAAAATATAAAAAATTCCTGTCTCATGAGTGAAATAACTTCTACAGCAAAACTTGTTTAGTACAAACATGTATATTGCGAATTCACGGATATAGCGAAGTTATATTAGATCCCCAGAAATATAAATTTAACCAATTCATTATACGTAAATAACGAATTACGGATATAGCAAAGTAATTTCATAGGTCCCACCTTTGCCAAGCTGTCTTTTTGTAATACAGTCTAAGGCTACATGACATCATAGTTGAACAGCTGAGACATCATAGCTAAGTGAAGTGAAAACATTGTAATCATGGATTTTAGCAACATAACTTTAGCAGTGTTATTTTCTGTCAGGATGGTTTTTTACTTCTATCTATCTTATATCAGATCAAGGAAGATTTTCCCAACACTCTCCCTTATGGAATGGAAAATCTCACGCATTTACCTCACTTCTGATATTTGTCACACTGTGAAAGGATATCATTTTGATATCCTTTCACAGTGTGACAGAATATCATTTTTATTCAATGAATAAATTACAGTATTTCATGGATAAAAATGTAATAAATTTTAATATTTACTCTGCCTGTGTTTTTTTTACTATATCAATAATGAAATTGACTTGACACTGTTCATATAAAGAATTACATATATTCTTTTCTGTGTGAGGTATGAGTAAATTTACAAAGCAGGCAATCACATTTGTTAACTGTAAAAGTACAGAAAAATATATCTACATCTACATGTATTTGATGACACTTTACAAACACTATGTGACAAATAAAATGTTATGATTTTGAGATTTGAATCTATATAAAGCAAATGCCATTTTGTTAAACAAGCCTTTATTTTTGCCAAATTTATGATGAACTTTATTCTAAAGAACTCTTCATTAACAGGAAGTTATATCCCGTTAAAACCTTGTTTTATTTTTACATCTTTTTATATGATAAAGAAAGCTTTGATACAAGGATATAAAACATAAAGCACTCAATGACTTCCTCAAAAGGAAGGTTTTGTTGTATTCATCTGCAAAACAGAGTCTTCCTGTCTCCTCAAAAAGACAGATGCACAATTTAACATTTATATTTCCTTTTTGGTTTGCAAAAGCTATTTTTATCTGCTTCATTGCAATACAATTTAACAAATTAAATCATATTTCCTCATGATTAAATTGTAACCATTTGCAAAAGCAATTTATATTAAATGCTTCATTGCAGAGAGTTACTCTCTCGTAAAAATTATATAGATAAAAATTTCTAAAATGCCTGCATTTTACTTTGTATAAGTGAAATAATTACATGATATTAATTGCCTTAATTACCTGTCCAGTCTACAGATCCTGGGGCTCCTAGAACTATCTCCTCATCCTACAAAAAGATGCAAAAAATATTACTCCTTAACGAAAGGATATTCTTCTGCTCTTTTTCTTCTCTCCTTTCACAAAGTTTACTAAAAGAAAGAACATGAAATAAACTGATGTCCACTGGTACTAATATGCACATTACTCTTTCATTTTAATTAAGTGTACATAAATCATGATAGCATGTGCAGTAAAGCTACCTCAAAATGAATGCAACCGGACCTGAGAAACATCAAATTAACTATATTACCGACTTAGTATATAAAATTTTTCGGTGATACTGACCGGCATCACTACAGCATCCACTCCCGACTGACAGTACGCCGTCCCCTCGTTATCCCGTCCATCGTCTAAACACTGACGGATTTCTCCATAAGGCTCAAGGGTGTTTGAAAAAGAGGCACATCTTCCCAACGGATTGTAGTTCAGTTTGTATCGAAAAGCACAGGCCTAAAAAATTCAAAAGATTCCGATCATTGTTTGCAGCAGTTTTATTTCTTATAAAACATAAGCATATACATGTACTATATGATACTATACACACTGACTGAGGATCTCATTATCCCACAATAATATATTGAAATTCACATTTTATTCACAAGAATTTTTTATTTTTACAAAATGACAAAATATGGTCTACATGAAAAAGAAATTTGATGTGAAAATATCAGGATGTCTTCATGTGTATAAGGTTCTATTAACAAAATTCTACCACAACAATAAATCTAGAGCTTATGTCTTTCCAACATATGAGTGGATTTCACTCCTTACCAGGGCTATTCCATCCCCAGAGCTCCTGACTGTGCCCCCTAGCCACTGGTCATTGGTTGATATGTGGCTGTTCTCTGCAAACACTGACGCTACAACAAATCATATATACACAGTTAGTACATTTTCTCAGTAATTAGCTTAACACTTTTCAATTTCAGAGGAAAATATTATGATGCTAAGTAGATTAGTACATTCATGAGAGTACATGTACTGCATGTAATGCTACAGCTGGGTTAAATTCCACCCATTTTCCCCATTGTTTTTCATAATGTAACAGCCGGTGTTATAATTCCCCATATTCCCCCTTACCTACTTTGTAGATATGTTACAGGTGGTGTTATATTTCCCTCATATTCCTCCATACCTATGTTGTTGATAATGTTAAGGATGGGGTTGTATTTCCCCCATACATTCTGATTGTATTTTCCCCCTTACTTTCGGTGAAGATAATGTTACAATTGGGTTAAGCCCCTTAACTATATATGTTGTTGATATTGTTATGCTGGGGTTAATTTTTTTCATACCCCCCTTTATTTATGTTGTAGAGATGTTACAGCTGGGGTTATATTTCCCCAAAACCAAAGCTGTAGGTCTATGTTGTTGAAGGTATTTTATGTTATATTCAGTTATTGATAATGTTACAGTTGAGTTTGGTTCCCCCTTACCTATGTTGTTGATAATGTTACAGTTGAGTTTAGTTCCCACTTACTTATGTTTTTGATAATGTTACAGTTGTTTCCCCCTTACCTATGTTGTTGATAATGTTAAAGTTGAGTTTAGTTCCCCCCTTACCTATGTTGTTGATAATGTTACAGTTGAGTTTCATTTCCCCCTTACCTATATTGTTGATAATGTTACAGTTGAGTTTATTTCCCCTTTACCTAAGTTGTTGATAACATTACAGTTGGGTTTTATTTCCCCTTACCTATGTTGTTGATTAAATATTACAGCTGGTGTTATATTTCCCCCATATTTTTCCCTTACCTATGCTGTTGATAATGTTACAGTTGGGTTTATTTCCCCCTACCTATGTTGCTGATAGTGTTACAGTTGAGTTTATTTCCCCCACCTATGTTGTTGATAATGTTACAGTTGGGTTTATTTTCCCCTACCTATGTTGTTGATAATGTTGCAGTTGGGTTATATTCCCCCTTACCTATGTTGCTGATAATGTTAAAGTTGGGTTATATTCCCCCTTACCTATGTTGCTGATAATGTTACAGCTGAGTTTATTTCCCCCTACCTATGTTGTTGATAATGTTACAGTTTATTCCCCCCTTACCTATGGTATGTTGTTGATAATGTTACATTTGGGTTATATTCCCCCTTACCTAATATGTTGTTGAACATGTTACAGTTGAGTTTATCCCCCCCTTACCTTTGTTATTGATTATGTTACAGTTGAGTTTATTTCCCCCTTACCTATGTTGTTGATGTTACAGTTGAGTTTATTTCCCCCTTACCTATGTTGTTGATAATGTTACAGTTGAGTTTAGTTCTCCCTTACCTATGTTGTTGATAATGTTACAGTTGAGTTTATTTCCCCCTTACCTACGTTGTTGATAATGTTAAAGTTGAGTTTAGTTCCCCCTTACCTATGTTGTTGATGTTACAGTTGAGTTTCATTTCCCCCTTACCTATATTGTTGATAATGTTACAGTTGAGTTTATTTCCCCTTTACCTATGTTGTTGGTAACATTACAGTTGGGTTTTATTTCCCCTTACCTATGTTGTTGATTAAATATTACAGCTGGTGTTATATTTCCCCCATATTTTTCCCTTACCTATGTTGTTGATAATGTTACAGTTGGGTTTATTTCCCCCACCTATATTGTTGATAATGTTACAGTTGGGTTTATTTTCCCCTAATGTTGTTGATTATGTTAAGTTGAATGTTAAAGTTGGGTTATATTCCCCCTTACCTATGTTGCTGATAATGTTACAGCTCAGGACCTATGGTATGTTGTTGATAATGTTACATTTGGGTTAATACTTACCTAAAATGTTACATTTCACCTTTGTTATTGATTATGTTACAGTTGAGTTTATTTCCCCCTTACCTATATTGTTGATGTTACAGACGTGTTTATTTCCCCCTTACCTATGTTGTTGATAATGTTACAGTTGAGTTTATTTCCCCCTTACCTATGTTGTTGATAATGTTACAGTTGAGTTTAGTTCCCCCTTACCTATGTTGTTGATAATGTTACAGTTGAGTTTAGTTCCCCCTTACCTATGTTGTTGATAATGTTACAGTTGAGTTTAGTTCCCCCTTACCTATGTTGTTGATAATGTTACAGTTGAGTTTATTTCCCTACCTATGTTGTTGATATTTACAGTGCGTTGTTGATAATGTTAAAACCTATGTTGTTGATAATGTTACAGGGATAATGTTACAGTTGAATACAGTTGTTGATAATGTTACATAATTTTTTAAATAAAACTATGAGTGGGCGAATTTAAAACGGGGCAAAATTGTTTGCATATGTGAAAGGGCGAAAATTACACAGGGCGAAAATAACCCTGTATACAGTATTAGCCAATGAACACGATTATGGCTTTCATGTAACAATCAATGGTGCAGACAATTTATGCATTTTTGTGCATTTATATATGCACATGTATAATTATCTTGAACATCCTTATCTCAGCATTTAATATGTACATGTCCAAGTACAAAGTGGGTTGAAATTATAAACCATTTATTCTTCTAAAATTTGAATTTACCCTCAGCTATACCTAAACAGAGAAAGAGAGAGGGAGAGAGATTATGGGCTAACACTATCAAGACATTGGAAGGATATGTAAGAAAAACAATACATATAATCAAACAAAACATGTTCTGTTACTTCTGCCTTGTGTTCGTTTCATTAAAGAAGAATGGTTGTAAATATACTGGAACTTTTAGAGTTCTTAAGCACCACACAAGTCAAGGAACATTTTTTTTGTTCTGTCAAAATATTTTCTGATGAAAGCTTATTCAATAAAATCTCATTTTTTTTTCAGATATTAAACTTTTAAAGACACTTAAAAAATGTTTTGACAACTGCTCTTTATTAGCACTTTATGTTATCTTTTATAATCAGCAACTTAATCTCTTATACATGCTTACAATACATGCTGCACCCTCTTAAAAAACACTTGAAAACCCTTCTATCAATCAAAACTTTTATTCCTCTCTAAGTAGTATATATATATACACACCGCTGAGCAGTTTAATATTCTCTGTAATAAGAAGCATTAGCATGTCAAGAATTTCACTGAAGAATGTTTCCTCAAGTGCTAATTGTATTGTTCCCCTGATCATAGGGGCAGATAAAGCTCTCTAACAATGGGAGGAGAGATCGCACATTAAACCTGTCTTAGACCTGCCGCCTTAAAACAATACACATCTGTGAGTTTGGTTGACTAGTCTGCGGTGTTAATACAATCTATGGGGGTGTTGTGCACTGTATGTATGGGAGTAAGTAAACATGGTAAACATTCTGATAATTTACATAAAGCAGTAAATCTTCACCTTGAGGTTTATTTCATAACTACACCTATGATACATTCCTTTTACTGACAAATAATATAAAAACAATGACTAATGACTAATGAGCCACCATAATTATTTACAGGAGATCACCCCAGCCTACTGCACCACATAAAAAACTTTTACCATGTTTTATACTATGTGTTTTGAAAGTTTAAAATATGAATCATGTTAACTATAAACTTATTGTTGCTAATATAAGAGGTAAAGGTTGGAAAACTTATATAAAATTTTCTCCTGTACAAAAAAATATTAAATGAACTATAATGTGTGTATACATCTCATAGATGAACACACAATATCTTGCACTGTGATTTTTTAAGCATGACTATGACAATGGACTTTTTACACAACACCAATGAACCCGACACTAAGCTATCTACTTAATCTCAGATGATCTACTATGTGGTGACGGTGATGTGATGTGAACCCCCTCTATTGTTCATCTCACACATCAGGATGATGTAATATGAAGCTTGTATAGTTTATATGTCTACCCTAATTGATTCATTGGATCAGCTGTGTATTGAGGGGACCATGTGTGTTAGCAAATTAATGGAGCTGTGGGAACAATGCAGTCTCATTCCCAATGCAATGATCTGGAGGGGTGTTTAATCAAACCTCAATCAGCAATAATAGCCACTGTGTATTTCTCCAGCCTGCTCTGTATCAAATGAAAATTAATAATGCCTGACTCAGAAAGCTGCGAGTTGTCAAGAATGACTACAATGCTTTTTTTATTACAACAGGAATTTTTTTCTTGCTTTCTTTTTTTCAAAGCAGCATCAATAAATCCAGGGATTTATTTCCACCCAAGTAAATATCCATGCTTGATATGCATGTTTCCTATGTGATTAAGGCTATAACAAAAATCTGACAGATATCATAAGCAAGTTTGATGAAGCAGACAATCACACATCTAATGCATTACTTCCTTCAGTTGATATATTCTTTGATTTATTGGTGTTGCTATGGGTAAGAATGTAGAAAATTACTCTCTTTTTTTTGCCTGAGGGGGAGAGGAGTTGATGTAGGACCTCCCCTAGACGGACTCTCTGATGACTCTCTAGTCAATGACCTTGTCTTACCTATCAATGGCCGCTCTCACACATTAGGAAACATTTCTTACACCTCGCTGCATTTTAAAACATTTAAAAGGTGTCATCCAATATCTGCTTGATAGGATGACACTCAAGACATATTAAGCCAGCTCTAGTATGAATAAGAAAGAATTTCAGATTCACTATGAAGTATAATACATCCGAAGAAAGTTAATTTCAATGACTATAGAGACCCGATGGGGAGTATTTCTCTATTGCAATAAATTTTGGGTTGTATATTTGTCCCACTGGGGACATGGAAAGGTGTTAGAGGTGTAAAAGCAGCTCTGAACCTGGCCATGGTCCACATGTATATATATCATAATAATGAAGAGGGGTCTTCTATTAGAACCCTGAAATATATACCTATATACACCTGTATACTCTTGGGACAAAACTCTGACCGATTACATGTAAGATGGACATTGCAATGGCTAGCTTAACAATTACAGTAACTGCTTTCTGAAAAAGAGTGCACTTTTTATTGCAATACAATTTTGTGTGAATCAAACTGCAAATTATTCTCTAATAAATATGATGATATCCATAGTGATTATCTGTAATGAGATTGTATATTTCCCAATGGGGCCATCTTTAAAAAATTGTTTGTTTGGAATTGCCGCCTGAAGGGTTTCAGACACAGGAGGGAGGGAGGGAAATTATTTTTTTTTTAATTGAAAACCTAATTTTACATAGATCTGACACTTTATTTCAGTGTTTTGTATGGTGCATGTGATACATGTAATGGGCAAAGAAAATTGATTAAATTAAAAAAAAAATCTTCCTACTTTTGGTCAATAAAATTTTTTCAGGAGGGGGCATTTCAATGAGGCGGGAGGCAATTCCAAACAAACTATAATTTTATTTTGGCCTGGATGGCAGGTTTAAGACGGACCTCCTGTGCTGGGTAAGGGGAACAGCCCCAGGTCTCTCCAATAACTCAGCATTAATTAGGATCAAAGCCCTGCAATTGTAGCTTTATGTTTTAGAAATTAAGTATAAACAGCTGACCAAGAAAAAAACGATGATGAAAAACAATAGATTGGAGCTTGTTCTTTTACCGACTATTTACCCTCTCTCTTCCAGACTGTATAATCAGTCAAAGCAGCTAAGAGATCAATAAAATGCTGCCAAGATGCATTCATTGGAGACATGCAAAAAAAACTCAACTTCTTATTCGTTCTCGAAACAAATTCATGTCATGTTTCATCATAGTCAAAAATGCGTCATACTAACAGTAAACTTAATAAGCACATGTGCAGTAACAAAATTCAAAGCTGCTGGGAAGATAGGCATTGCTGTCACACATTTCTGCTGTTATATTGAGAAAACATGTGACAGGGATAAAGAAAGAGAGTGAAAGAATAGGGGAGAAGGATTTTTGGACATAACAAAGTTGTTATTGGATGTCATTGCTTGACCCACTACATCAAATCTTTTTATGTTTAATTATCGAGTTTCCTGCATATATATATTTATACTTCCCATTCCTAAAGGACCCTCTTTTTATTTACACGTACTCATCATTTTTAATTCCCTAATTATAATCATGTCCTTGACAAACCCTTATTTTTATTGTAGAGGTATACTGACAGATACATTATCACAGCACAAATTATAGGTCAAGAGGATCCTATGTGTTCCCCTGATGGGATACCCAAAGTGGGGAGATGTGGACACTTACTTGATAAATCTGAATGTCTCCTGAGAGTCATTTCACTGAGTCGGTCACACAAAATGCAGATCACTATAGTTAGTTATAGATCTAGAGTTAAAGGGTGACAATATAATTATCCGAGATCTATAATGTCAGATGATCCCCTTATCAGATGTCCACCCCTTGACCAGGTTAACGACCTAGGGTCAAACACTGGGTCAAATGTTAAAAAAAATCTGGTTTAAGTATATTAAGTAATTTTTAAAAATGTAATTAAATGTGCATCACAAATTGATGTAACACAGTATAATAACTGCAGTACCCAGTTCTCTTGAGATTAAAGGTGGGAAAAAAACATTGACTTTGTTTTTCATCTAAAAATGTCATGTTTTTTAAGAAATTAAATTTCTTTATGTAGGTTTTATTCAATGATAGATAAATGAATTTATAGATGGTGACAGACAGTACTACGTTTATATAATATTTATAATCATATGAAGTACTTCACACATGCATGCAACAATACACTCATGTTTGTGAGGCAAGGGATAAAAATAATAATTGATGTAAGTTTTTAAGTTTCAGACAAAAGTGTCCTAGTACATTCTGCTGTTATATTAATTAACCCCAGATGCTTTCATTTATGTACATTGCGATCTTAAATTTATACTTGATTCAGAAATTTATTTTCAAGTGTCATACTCATAATACTAATCGAGCATATTTACAATAGTTAACATGCTTAAATCAGTGTGGAATGTGATAAGAATTGTTTTTTTTTTCACACAATATATGATTTTAAACTTTTCAATTCATGTTCTTATCCATGCTTTTTTTTAATGTTAAACATCAAAACAGATGAATGTCAGGGTTGGGATATTTATGTTGAAGTATATTTTTACTCTTGTTACATTACAGTTCTCCCCATGCTTAATTAACATGAATAAACTACCAAATCCTACCAAAGCATTAAACTCTCTTTAATGACAGTGAACACTGTTTGCATCTAGAATTTTTACATGAGTGCAGCACAAATTACTTTAAAAAGTTTTCAATATTTGACATTTAACTAATCTCGGTAAAATTTCAATCATCTCATGCATACATATGTTCGTAAACGATATTTTGATTTGATCATAGCCAAACGTAATACGTTTCACCTGTTCATGCAAAGTACGGAATGCATGGGATGGGTATTGAGTAAGACAGAAAGGGCAAGACATGCTAAAAAAAAAACGACTTACAAATATTGTTGAGTGCTATTGATCTTGTGTTGTGCGAGTGAAAATCCGAAATAACTGTTTTTAGGTCCCTGCTTAATGAATGGCATTTTCACATCCACATTGAATCCTAGAACATTCACAATTCCAAAAATTAATAACAGTCTTTCCCATGTCAACAAACATGGGACAGCCATTGTTGCAAATGTCGCCAATGTCTCGCACCTGTCCGAGAACTGGAATCGCGAGATGTCACTGTTTAGTGAAGCGGAAGAATATCACAATAGTGGGACGGCTCAAAATTTGTTGACTAATTATCTCAAAGTTATGATTAAAAAAACTTGTAGCAATACAAAACAAATTGTTCAGTATGTTCAATATATTTAAAAGTAAAACACAAGAGTCGAAAATAAAAAGTTACCACAAGGTAGTATGCACTTTTTTTTTGCGGAAGACGTGACCGCATAACTTCATTCCTGTTTCGTCTTCTCGAGTGGGGAGGAGAGGATAGCTTGCACATATAGGAAAATGATGTCACGAGGATAATTTTCACTGTCAAGTAAGGAAGTAGGAATAGAAATAGTGATGTTATCTAGTGCTGTCAAACAACATCAAACTAAACAACATGCGAGGAGGGAAAGACAAGGTTTGTCATGAAAACTATACAAATCTACTTTCACTTTACGTATGATAAACATTACAGATAAACAAAACATCGCTTTAAAAATACTCAATAATAAAAAAGTTAAATACAGGTATTTGATATTTTTAATGGAGTCGCCATCTCAGTAGTCCCACTGAAGTAAAAGGAAACATTAAATCAACCATTTGTAGCACCAAGGAGTTCTTTCAATTTTAACAGTTATCCCTGAATTATTGCACTTTCAATTTAAATGCAATGGACTATATAATACAACAAATCTCATTTTTTCAAACATCAATACCTGCATCCTGTAATATGAAACACTCAATATGACAAGAAAGGAATTTTCCTCTTTACATTGCTCAGTCTAAATTTTGATACATGAATTTGTTATTTATGATCATTAAACTTTTCATTTCTGTGTACTATGTTTTTTGCTTTCAGAAAAGAGGAAGAAGGAGGCAATCATAGCCTCTACAGCTCTGACACATGCCCTGGTGGATCATCTCAATGGAGGGTGATTAACATCTTTCTACAATATAATCCAGGGGTGTGCAATTAGAAAAATCAATAACTAGCCCACGGGCTAGTGGCAGCTATAAAGTTACTACCCCAAGTGAAAAGTGAATAGCCCAAATATAGGGGCAAAAATTAAAATAAACAACTATACGTTTAAAAGAAATTAATTGTTGAAAAAGTCAAGGTCATTCTTTTTAAAATTAAAGTTTAATTCTCACTATGAAATTAAATCATGTATAAATTATAATGAGAGAAGATTAAAATAAATTTAAATAAATTATCTTCTCTTTTTCTGAACATTGCACTAGCTCATTTAGAATGAAATTTAATTCATTTTGTTTTCATCTTAAATCATTAAATACACTATAAATATATTTTATGTGAGTCATAAAACACTTATCTTTCAGTTGATTGAGTGATCGTAAATAATTTAATGAGATATCTGCATATATTTACCATAAACGAAAGAATAGAGGAAATTCGATTGGAAATAACGATGTTTTTGGAAGTAAATAATTAGTGCTGCAAAACAGATAAGATTATGGAGATTTATTGAGAGTAGGAGCATGTTGTCATTTTCATATTTGATAGCAAACACGAGTGAAAATACAGAAATTGAGTTATAATTTTTACTAGCCCATCGGGCTACCTCCAATAGCCCGACCCCAAAAAGTGGTAGCCCCGGGCGTCGGGCGATGCTAATTGCACACCCCTGTAATCTCATTTAATTTACCAGGAGTGATCAAAAAGCTCGCCAACAAGTTGAATGGCTTACATAGTTAAAATTAAATAGGGATTACTTTTGAGATAATTCTTTTTCATAGTAGGCTCTTCTAGCTTTAGTGCACTTTTACTATTAGTCTGCCCATTCCTGAAACATGATCCAAGCCATCACATGACATGCTTCTTAGCATCTTGTTTACAGCAGTACTAAAAATTTTCTGGGTCTCACATTTTTTGTCACCTGTAAATTGTTACAACTGGAAATAGCCAGAAACCACAAATTAGTGGAATCTGATTGGTCGAGAAACATTTGTTAAAAAACACTATTACCCGCTAAATAATGAAGCCACACCCTCCAGCGTAGCAACAGTCAACAGTGCTTGACGACGGGTGATATTCCAAAAAATAGCGACTGCGCAGAATTTATGCGCACACGGTTCACTGTTACCTTTTCCTATAGTGAGCTTTTCTGATCACATTTTGTCCGGCGTCTGTCTGTCTGTCTGTAAACTTTTCACATTTTCGACTTCTTCTCAAGAACCGCTGGGCCAATTTCAATCAAACTTGCCACAAAGTATCGTTTGGTGAAGGGGATTCAAGTTTGTTCAAATGAAGGTCCACGCCCTCATTCAAGGGGAGATAATTGGGAATTAATGAAACTTCGGTGGCATATTTTAAAAATCTTCTTCTCCAGAACCTGTGCCAGGAAAGATGAAACTTATGGGGAAACATCCTCAGGTAGTGTAGATTCAAGTTTGTTCAAATCATGACCCCCGGGGGTAGGGCGGGGCCAAAATGGCCGACCAACGTTTTACATAGAAATATATAGGAAAATTCTTTAAAAATCTTCTTCTCAAGAATGACAAAGCCATAATTCATGATATTTATATGGAAGCATGTTCAGGTAGTGTAGTTTCAAGTTTGTTCAAATCATGACCCCCCGGGGGTAGGGCGGGGCCAGAATGGCCGACCAAAGTTTTACATTGAAATATATAGGAAAATTCTTTAAAAATCTTCTTCTCCAGAATGACAAAGCCATAATTCATGATATTTATTTGGAAGCATGTTCAGGTAGTGTAGATTCAAGTTTGTTCAAATCATGACCCCCCGGGGTAGGGCGGGGCCAAAATGGCCGACCAAAGTTTTACAAATAAATATATAGGAAAATTCTTTAAAAATCTTCTTCTCAAGAATGACAAAGCCATAATTCATGATATTTATATGGAAGCATGTTCAGGTAGTGTAGATTCAGATTTGTTCAAATCATGACCCCGGGGATAGGCGGGGCCAAAATGGCCCACCAAAGTTTTTTTACATAGAAATATATAGGAAAATTCTTTAAAAATCTTCTTCTCAAGAATGACAAAGCCATAATTCATCATATTTATATGGAAGCATGCTCAGGTAGTGTAGATTCAAGTTTGTTCAAATCATGACACCCGGGGGTAGGGCGGGGCCAAAATGGCCGATTTTACATAGAAATATATAGGAAAATTCTTTAACAATCTTCTTCTCAAGAATGACAAAGCCATAATTCATCATATATATATATGGAAGCATGCTCAGGTAGTAGAGTTTCAAGTTTGTTCAAATCATGACCCCCCGAGGTAGGGCGGGGCCAAAATGGCCGACCAAAGTTTTACATAGAAATATATAGGAAAATTCTTTAAAAATCTTCTTTTCCAGAATGACAAAGCCTTAATTCATGATATTTATATGGAAGCATGTTCAGGTAGTGTAGATTTTCAAGTTTGTTCAAATCATGACCCCCCGGGGTAGGGCGGGGCCAAAATAGCCGACCAAAGTTTTACATAGAAAATAATTAGAAATATATAGGAAAATTCTTTAAAAATCTTCTTCTCAAGAATGACAAAGCCATAATTCATGATATTTATATGGAAGCATGTTCAGGTAGTGTAGATTCAGATTTGTTCAAATCATGACCCCGGGGATAGGGCGGGGCCAAAGTGGCCCACCAAAGTTTTACATAGAAATATATAGGAAAATTCTTTAAAAATCTTCTTCTCAAGAATGACAAAGCCATAATTCATCATATTTATATGGAAGCATGCTCAGGTAGTGTAGATTCAAGTTTGTTCAAATCATGACCCCCGGGGGAAGGGCGGGGCCAAAATGGCCGACCAAAGTTTTACATAGAAATATATAGGAAAATTCTGTAAGAATCTTCTTCTCAAGAATGACAAAGCCATAATTCATCATATATATATATATATGGAAGCATGCTCAGGTAGTAGAGTTTCAAGTTTGTTCAAATCATGACCCCCCGAGGTAGGGCGGGGCCAAAATGGCCGACCAAAGTTTTACATAGAAATATATAGGAAAATTCTTTAAAAATCTTCTTCTCAAGAATGACAAAGCCATAATTCATCATATTTATATGGAAGCATGTTTAGGTAGTGTAGATTCAAGTTTGTTCAAATCATGACCCCTGGGGGTAGGGCGGGGCCAAAATGGCCGACCAAAGTTTTAGATAGAAATATATTGGAAAATTCTTTAAACTTCTTCTTCTCAAGAATGACAAAGCCATAATTCATCATATTTATATGGAAGCATGCTCAAGTAGTGTAGATTCAAATTTGTTCCAATCATGACCCCCAGGGGTAGGGCGGGGCCAAAATGGCTGACCAAAGTTTTTAAAGATATATATAGGAAAATTCTTTAAAAATCATTTTCTAAAAAGTAGCAAATCCATGATTGGTCATGGGACTACTTTTGGATTTAAACTTTACAATAAAAAAGCCATTTTCTACTTTTTCGAACCCTTAGTGCTCAGGTGAGCGATGTGGCCCATGGGCCTCTTGTTTTTATAAAACATTCAGTCTTATATAACAAATATTGCATGTAGTTGAATGTAACCTTTAAAATTTTCACCCCTCAAAAACCATTTTCAACCTTGGCTGTGCCTCGTTTGACAATGGTTTTCTTGGGGTGAAAATTTTCAATGTTACACCCATCTACATGCAATATTTATATAATGCACCATCACTCTAACAGACAGCACGCCATCATGCTAACAGTCTAACACAACTTTAAACAGCATTCGGATTCCATTGAGGTAACACACAAAAGATTGTGAAAGTTGTGTCAGCTTGATGGCATGGACTTTGTTAGTGCGACAGCATGTTGTATAAAGTTGTGTTAGCTGAGTTTGTGTTATGTGTTAACAAAACGGCAAGTTGTGTAAATGTGTGTTAGCATGATGATGTGTTAATTTGTCCTATGTGCAAAAGTGTAACAGCACACTAAGAACAACCTGTTAGTGTGTTGTTTCTTCATGCTAATGTGTTGTTCCTAATGCCTTTGCGGAATGGCCCTATGTGGACACCATACTGTATAATTGTCCATTGTGGTTAAATTTTGCAGCATTAAAAAAAAAATAATTTTATATTTTTTCTTTTTACCCAGAGTTGCCCAGGCCTACGTAAATCAGAAGAAATTGGACACAGAGACTAAGATTTTACAAGCTAATGCATCCCAGTTCTGTAGACAGACTGTACAGTGGGTAAAACTAGTGGAGGATTTTAATACAGCATTAAAGGTTTGTTTATGCTAACAAAATATAGTTCTGTCAATAGATACAGTTTCATAAGGCTGCAGCCTAGTGCATCTTTCATTAAAATACCGTATAAGTGGAAATTTTAGCGAGATGCAAATTTAGTGATTTCTCCTTAAAAATGGGCAGTCTTCGCGCTTAACTTTTTTGACTACAAGCCGGTAGGGCAAGTGAAAGTATAAAATTTGGTAGCCCAAACAAAATTTTACTAGCCCAACTCAAGAGTAATAACAAATGAACAAATGACAATTTAATAAGTGCAATCACATTTGCATTTCTGATTTAATTCAATTTGATCACTAAACGTTCAAAACCACTTTGAGTAATTGTTTTAAACACTTTGCTGTATCAGTCAACAGTGTGACATGCATACATTTTTAAATAAAAAAATACTTAGTACAGTAAGATTATGAAAATTTAAACTATGTATCTAGGTTTTAGAACAGTTGATATCATATATTTATTACTCTTTTATTTATTTATAAGAAAATAAGGGGTATTTTGGTGATTCCTAGGGGCATTTCGGTGATTCGTAGTACTGGTGTATTCAGTCCATGGTCAGATTTCCAGCCAATTTCACTGACACTTTGATTCTGTGTACTTCATTTTGTGAACCAACTTTTATTTCTTTTGGAAGAACCCTCCTGTTCGTGAATCACTGACCTGGGATAGCCTCTTCTTGATATTTTATAAAAGGAATCATACTTAAAATTCGCCACTGGAAATTCACTAACTAGCCCATCGGGCATGTGCGTAAATAATTTTTGGTAGCCCGATCCTGATTTTACTAGCCTCGGTCATCAGGCTACCGTTTAATTTCGAAGACTGAATGGGTATTTTATTTTTAGCTAGAAGTAATTTTAGCGATTTTAAAATGCTCACTTAAGAAGCTAGTACAAATAACACACAATTTATTTTTAGCGATATTCAATTTTAGCGATCTCAACAGCCTTGGTAATAATGCCAAAATTAAATCCTTGCTAAAATTTCTACTTATACGGTAATATAATGAGCAATTAAATTTTCACTCTCAGTGTTTGATAAACTATGAACACCTCTTAAATCAATGAAATACTTTGAGTGACCTTTTTTGAAAAGTGTGTGTGTTGGGGGGGGGGATGTTGTTGTACCGGTAGTTATTTGTCCATTTTGCATTTGGACATTTCTCATTAGATGTGTCAATGTAGATGTAAATCGGTGTGTTGAGGGCTATACCTGTCAATTTGTGCGATTAGAATTGATAGAATAACCAACTCCCAGAATATGGTAATACAAGACTAATACATGCAGGTACAACTTCATTTTCATAACTGCATTGATGGTCAATGACCTGATGAACCTTGTCCCTTGTGGATCAAACTCACTCTGTTGGATTAAAATTAACTCTCAATTTCAGTTAATTGTCTGCCTTTTATGAACATGGGGTTAACATTCTTTTCTTAAATAATATATGTACCTTCCATATACATGTAGGCTGTAGCCAACATATTTACTGTCAAATGGGTTGTTCTGAGATATGTTGCTGTCAATTTCAATGGATTTTAAAACATGTACATTGAATCTTAGCAACTTAAAAAAAAATTACTTGACAATTTCAATTTTTACCAATAATTTTATATGAAAATAAACATTAATTTATTGATGCCATGATCACATGTATTTTTATTTATTTATTTTTTTAGGAGCTGGGAGATGTGGAAAACTGGGCCAAAAGTATTGAGACAGACATGAGAACTATATCAAGTGCTCTGGAGTATGCATACACTAAAAGTGAATGACTTGCTAATTCTGATGTGACCAGTGAGTGAATGCATCTGCAGTTTTTACACCTTCAATTGTTTCTATAGTAAAACCTCCAAAAGCGTGCAATAAGAATATGTACTTTCACATCCAGTTTAACTATATGATATATATTTATTCTTAAAGGAAAAGTATTCTAAAACTTGAAGTAGTTTTAATATAATTGTTCAGGTTTATGTTTATCTCAGCTTTAAAGTACATGTATGACAATTTGTTGATGTATTTTATAAGGTTATTAAATACATGTAGTTTTAAGTGGTTTTTAGTGTTTCATTAATATTTGGCATCAGTCCAATTTTAAGTGATATATAAAAAATAATTTGAAGTAAGCTAAGCATTGAATGGGACCAACTTTCATGGATGGCCCACTTTTCATGAAAGTGGAATGAGTGCTTCCATAATACATGTATTTCAAGGGGGAAAATAACCTTGAATTTATTATTCCTGTTGCACTAGAATTTTTTTTATGAGTGTCCCAAAATACATATCGACAGCAGCCCAAATAATTGACCAGCTTAGTGGATATAACGCAGCTGCCATTTATAAGATAAGTAAGCTTTGAAGGACTGCAAAATATTCTATTTTATATCATTGGACATATGCAGCTCAAAACTGAAAAGCTGTGAATAAATAAAACCAGATTGATAACCCCTCCCCCTCCGAAAAAAAATGGGGAAATATTTCAAATGTTTGTGTGATTTTGTTATTTTTGACTTATTTGTAACTTTGTTTTTTTTATTAAAATTAGATATGTATAATACGAGGGGTGTTGGAAAAGTTCGCGGACAAGTTCTATTGTAAGCGCGCTATTTCCACGAAACAGGTCAAACTTTCCAGATAAAATTTTAACCCATTTTCCAATAAATATACAAAAATTTGGTACTCTCCGGTGATCATTGAAAAATATACAGCTTTTTTATTTTGATAAAACTTGCTTCACGGAGCATGCTACATTTTGGCACGTTTACATCACAATGACTGTATTAAGATTAAAAATTGCTCAACTATAGCGCAAAGAGATTTATAATATTTTAAGTGTCGCTAAAGTATTCATGAAACGTTATTTGGAAAAAAAAATTGTATTAAATTGGAGGGTATATGACTGTTTTATAGCCATTTATAAATGATCAACGCGTAAAAACACAGCCGAAAATTGGAACGTCATTGGGCGTCATGGAGCACTGCACTACGTAAAAATTATGTGTGCAAACAAGTAAAAGTCTAAAATGAGATTAAAATGTTCAAGATGCTGCCGGGAATATCCTACACATAAAGGACAGGTTTTCTAATGGTTGTAGCCCAGCAGGCAAACAACATTGAATAAACTTTGAATCTACGTTGTTTTTCTATGTTGATTCAACATTGATTTTATTTTAGATTTTGAAAATTTGTATCAACGTTGAAGTCTTAACATTGAATCAACATTGATAATCAACGTTGATTATATGTTGAAAAACAGTTGATTCAACATTTATTCAATTATTTATTTTGGAAAGGGGGTGTCATATAGTAATAATATACTTACTTAAAATTTCAACCGTTTCATTGCACGGTTGCTAAGATGCCTTCATAATTGTTGAAGGGAAAGCGACCCTCTGATAAGACAGATAGCGTTCAAAGTACTAAATAGTAATACTACTCAAAGTTTTCTTAATCAGTTTCCTGAGACCTCTGAGTACACAATTTGATGAGATCAAATATATGATGGAAACATTACTTTCTATTTCTTTTGCTAATTTATTTGCAATTGTTTTATTATATTTAACAATAAAACATTTAAATCCAACATCAAATGCCTTATAAATTGAATAAGTTGTATCTTTTTAAGTACCATTTTAAAAATGGTTTAATATTTCAAGTACTTAATACAGTATTTTAATTAGAATGACTTTTATTTCACATGAAGAAATATTTAGAAGAAAGATAACTCCTCAACACAGATATATTTTTTTCTTAAAACCACATACAACATTGTGATTTTCTGACTTAGGAAACATCGCTCCATGATGTTTTCTAACATGATTTAAATAGGTATAATAGTAAGTATTATTTTCATATGCACCTCATATATTATATTTAATGTTGTGGTAATAAATCGTTACTCTTTCTATTCTATGTGTTCAATTTCTTCATTTCATGAGCTGCACATAAAAAAGCATTTCTGGAAAAAATAAGCAGCGCTTTATACTTCAAACTATTTTCCATGTGGCTCTAATGTTATTGTTGTTTATGAAAATCAATATAACAAATTTTAAATTTTCTAAGATGAAATTTATAGCAGAGGGTCGGGACCCCTTAAATGAAAACACACGGTATATCACTATGTGAAAAAATATATATATTGTAAACAGTAAGTGTTTAATTTCCTATCAATAGTTAATTGTGTTACAATAATTTTAACCAAATTAAATACATTTTATAAATTAATCATGTTACAAAACCCGAGCATTTACAAACGTTTTGTATTTTCACATGTGGTCATGAAATAGTCCAGAACACGAAACCATTCCAAGGTAAGATGCGAATCTTATATGGTACAACTTTTGATGCACCAGATATGCATTTCGACAAATTATGTCTCTTCAATGATACTAGTACTCTGACATGCCGAAATGATTTCTTTGAAGAGTATTTTTTTAAATTAAATCTTGGGGTTGGGTCCTGAGGGTTGTGTTATGCTGTCTTTTTGAATATTTTCCGGATGTCCTACTGCGTATCCTCTTAATTCGTACTGTGGCAAATTTGTATTGAATTCATATTTATCATTAAATGTGTAAAATTTATATATTTACCATCCTCGTTAGTTATAATACTTAGTAATGATATATGGTAGTACGACTTTGTCAAGTCCGACCTCGTTATGGCCCGACAGTGTTATATTCCGATAATATCATAGTCCAAACAGCTATCAGCGAAAAAAGTGTTGTGGATTAGTTCTATGGTAAGGTGTTAAAATTCAACTCAATTTGAATTCAATGTTGATTCAATGTTAAATTTTCCTTGAAAAGTCAACGTTGAATCAAAACTATATTAGAATCAAGTCTAAACCAAACTTCAAAATATGTTTAAACAACGTTGTGTGCCTGCTGGGAGCTTTATAAGAATGATTCACATTTTGAATAATTAACTCCATCGATACTTCAATGCCCCCTTATCGAAAAGACGTTGTGCCTACATGGTTTTGCACAATTTCCATACCTAATCGATTAACTGCATAAACATTTTTAAAGTTCTCAATAATATCCGAATCAGTACAAAAGACATTATACATGTAGTAGAAAAGTAGCATGTCTTGAAATTAGGGATGTCAAATCGGTCAATTTTTATGGTTCATAAGTTTTGGTGAAGGTTAAAGTTGATAACAGAAAAGTCTAAATAAATATGAACAAGTTAATTGATAACTGTAAAACATTGAAAAAAAACCCCATGGTCTGATGGGAGGCTTACCTGTTAATGTGTTGTAACAATTATGACAATTTGTGCCCGACTAAATTCAATCTAAGATTTTTTTTAAGTCCAATTTATTTATCAGATAAATACGAGAAATAAAATCATAAATGGCTCACAGTGGTTTTGTTTTAAAAAAAATAATCTGTACCCTAATTGTAATGTAACTCTATCAGTGCGTTTGACGTACAAGTGATAAGTCGTCAGAGCAACGTGTACAGTATCAAGTTCTAACAGAGCGGATTTACGATCTTCGTACACTTTTCGATCATTGATTTCATTAAAATTACGAGACGGTATGTTGTAGTTTGGTGCAACGATGGACAAATTTTTAAAACCTTTGGATTCAACTATTTGCATTAATTGGCACGTAATCAAACACATCCATTTCAACAATCGCACGTGCAATATATCGTCTCTTTCCCCGAGAATTTACGGCTTCTGGAGAATTGCAAAATTATCGTGTTTATTTAAACAGTTTTAGACCTTAAACGATGTTCAATGAAAACAAATAATTAGAGCAAACTAAACATAAATGACAGCCGATTGGGCCAGGTAGGTAGCAGGTGCTTGGTACACGTATATTACTGTATAAAATTATAAAACATAATTTGGAGGCTCAAAACCCTGAATTACTGTATGCACAAGTGCAATGAACATTTTTCATTTTAAAACCGATGTTTTAAAGCATCAATAAATAAGCTTAGAAATATTTTAAATATACATCCGAGTAACCGAAACCGATGTTAGTTTTGATAACACGTTGCGTACCCGGTTAACCGGTACTCAAACTTGAAATAGATATTCAATTTTAAAGTAGAAAAAAAGATAAGTAAAATCTAAAGAAATGAAGGATTTATTAAACTACGACAAAGCTTAACGGTTTGAAATCTGGTTGTCACGTCGCCTTACGTCAAGTGATTGCTCCGTGAATCCCATAATTTCATAGAAAAATCGTTGTAAATGTTCATTTTAGAAAAGTTTTTTACATAATAAACAAACTGTAGGCATTTATTCAGACATAGGTCATATTCCACAGTACACAATAGATTTTCCGTAATTTAATGTGTCCGCAAACTTTTCTAACAACCCTCGTATGTTTGAATTTGTAATACATGCATTTCTGCAGTGATACAAACTTTATTATGGGAAACAAAAAGTGGATTTGCTGTTAAACCATCTTTTCCTTCCGAAAAAAGATGGATAAGCCAAACCACAAATTCCCACCATTAGATTAAGTGCATAAAATTATTCATATTAATTTCTCTATGTGATAAGGTTTCCTTTCGTGCGTGACGGGGGGTGGGGGGAGGGGGGGTATAGGTACTCCACGTTATTTAGAATTAGATACCTTTTGGTTGTTTTTGTTTCCTGGGGTAATACATAGTTTTATTATGGAAAATCAAGTGTCCGTGAAAACAAAGAATAAACGATCCGTATAAAAAAAAACATGCTAAAAGCAACATGCAATGTTACAAAAGCCCAATGAGCTCATTTTCGTAGGTAACAAAAAAAATTTTCGCGTTATATCGCAAAACTTTCGCGAATGAACGCGTTACTTTCGCGATATAACGCGAAACTTTCGCGAATTTACGCGTAACTTTCGCGTTTTAACGCGAAACTTTCGTGAATTAATGCGAAACTTTCGCGAATAAACGCGTAACTTTCGCGCTATGACGCGAAACTTTTGCTGTTTAACCAGACATTTGCTTTAGTCTCAACTTTCTTTTGATTTTGTCATCAAATTTATTCATGACAATGATAAGCAAAAGGCTATTTTGATCTTGGACTATCACAAGATAAACTTTAAGCTTTCTTGATATTGAATCAATCTTTACCGTCACAATTTGTCTTTCTCAACGCTGTTCAAACAATTCAAAGTTTATGCGAGTTTTCCAAAAGGTAAACTTCAAGATAATTAATTTCGGGGATCGAAAATCACCCCTTTCCGGCGTCTTTTTTATGCCCTCTCTAGAGAATTTGAAATAATTTTATTTTATAGAGATAAAGATCTCAGAAAATTGACAAATTTACCTCATTTTGAAAATTTTTGAAAATTGGATAGCAGATTTTCATTTGTCTGATCCGCTGGATTCACTGTGGAAATACCCTATTTTGAGGTTGCACCACGTTGTCATTCCATTGCTTACGAAAACATTGACAATTCAAAGTGTAAAAACTCTGCTGTATACATTCATAGTTTTATTTATGGCTAGTCCTTGAACTTTATAACCCAATATATAAATATTGGAGAAAATTCAGAGACCTCTCCTCTTCAATAAATTTGTAATTAACAATATCGAATTGTAATTATTTAAACAGCATCATATGACCCGTTAAGCTCATGAAATTATTCACTTTTAAGTTATGTTTCTACAGTGTATAATTTTTTGTCCAAAATGATTTATTGCTTATAATTTACTAGTTGTACAGTTGTAGTAAATGTTACTGATTAAAAAACAGCTTGGAAAAAAGTGTCAAGTGGATTAGTTCTATGGTAAGGTTTTAAAATAAAACAAGGCCACAAGGTCAATGACCTTGATGTCATTTAAAAAAACTATATTAGAAAAGTATACATACCAAATATGAAGTCCTTATCTCCTATGGTTCAAAAGTTATGGCAAAAATTCGAAAAACGATATTTTTAGCATATAGGTCACAGTCAAGGTCACAAGGTCATTGACCTTGATGTCATTTGAGAGAACTTTATTAGTGCAATATGCATACCAAATATGAAGTCTCTATCTTTTATGGTTCATAAGTTATGGTGAAGGTTAAAGTTGATAACAGACAGACAAACAGATAAACAGACAAACGGACAGGACAAAAACAATATACGCACTGGATCTATCGATCCGGGCGCATAAAAAAATATTCTGTTGACTAATCTATCCTATTCTCGCATCATTTCTCCAGTACATCTGATGAGGAAATGACATTTAATAAATAAGTTCCTGAGAGTTCCCGTCTGTGTTCATGTTCTAATCTGTCAGTCAAGATCTATGTTCCGGAGTAACATTACTATATGCATATTATTTCGCGAAATAACGCGAAAGTTACGCGTTTAGTCGCGAAAATTTCGCGTTATATCGCAAAAGTTACGCGTAATAACGCGAAAGTTACGCATTTATTCGCGAAAGTTTTCCGTTATATCGCGAAAGTTACGCGTTTATTCGTGAAAGTTTCGCGTTATAACGCGAAAAATTTATTTTTTGTACCTACAAAAATGAGCTCATTGGGCTTTCGTACAATGTGAATACATGTATATGATGTAAGAAATTATAAATTATAATTTGAGAAAAGTGAAATCTGAGGTCAGTGGAAGTTTTTCGATTGCAAAAGTGACAAAATAATTTAAGAAGGTTTTTGCGATAACCCCCCCTTTCATAATAAAACAAGATGTGTTTGTGAAACACTATGCGCCCGGCGGTAACAAAGTTCAAAAAAACTTTTTTGCAGATAAGTCACAGTCAAAGTCACGTATGAAGTTACAAATATTTCTTGTAGATTTAACATTTGCTGGATTAATAATTTCATACGATATACATGTATTATTAAAGAGTGTACAAAATTCACTTCTTAGTTATTTATAAAGAGGGAACGAATACACAAATAAAAAAATGATGTTCATCTTCAACAACAGTTAATACAACATCGATCTTTAATCTCTTGGTATAACTGTGTTACAATATCTGCCTACCTCTATCTGTAATTTGTGGGCACTTATTCTCAATCGAGTCAAAAAACGAACAAAGATTCTTGGAACTGGACAAATTTGAGTATTGTTGAATTTCAAGCTTGTTTAGATTTCGTTGACTTATTAACTGGATTTATACCTATATCAAAGGAATTTCAAAGTCATTCCTATGGAACGCCATCACTGCCTTATAGCAGAACACTAATATTGCATTGTGTCAACTTTGCATTACATGATGTCAATTCTTTATGACATTAACCCACACTACTATTGCATTGTGTCCACCTCCCGTTACATGATGTCAACTCTTTATGACATTAACCCACACTACTATTGCATCGTGTCAACCTTGCATTACATGATGTCAACTCTTTATGACATTAACCCACACTACTATTGCATCGTGTTAACTCTCCTTTACATTATGTCAACTCTTTATGACATTTACACATACAATTATATTTCGTCAACTTGCATTTCGTTGTGTTTACTTTTCATGAGATCTTAGTGTTTATTAACTGATGTGAAAAGCTTATGCCATACTGTGCGCACTCTTCTACATTATGTTGATTCACTATTATGTTATGCAAACACGGGTATCCTCGGCCTTTATATGAGCATAGAGTTATTTCCGAGTTCCGCAAGCATAAAAAATGGCGGGAGATAAAACTGTCGTAGAAGAGATTTTCAGCGATTTGGGAATGACATCTTTAATTGAAAACTTTAAGCGACAAATGATTGACAATCTTGAAACGTGCAAAGCCTTAACACTGCGACTGTGAATTAAAGTCACGTCGAAATTCAAGGGTGTTTACTTTAATCTCATAATTAAATAAATCAAATATTAGGAGTCGTGCAGCAATCATTTTTTTCTTTTTATTTTGATTTTTTTTTTAAATAAAAATCTTAAACTTTGTAGGACATTGCATTAGTTTCACTGAGAAAATATAAAGCAGATAAAGCAGAGAGCTACAGATCCAAGCGTTGTAAAAACCTTTGATTTACGCCGACGATTTTTTTGTCGCTCACTATGAGTATTTTTCGTGTACTTTGTACTTTCCCCAGCTTTGAAAATAATTTTAAATGGTATTTAATAATTAATCTTACATTCAGCTTCAATTCCTGATCATTTACTTACCTCTCAACGCTACCAAATGGCTGTTTGTGGTTACGGACGTCGAAATGGAACTCTTTTAAACCGACATTTTAAAACAATAAACAGAACTGTTTCGTACCGTTAAAAAGGTAAACAAAATTTCTAATATAAGAGTTATAAGATATATGAATTATTACTGGATACCATTCTAAAAGCCATAGAAAGCATAAACTACACTCAATAAATACCTACAGTAGCGACAAAAAAATCGTCGGCGTAAATCGAAGGTTTTTACAACGCTTGGATCTGTAGCTCTCTGCTTTATCTGTCCGAATTTTCTCAAGCAGCTGAGAGCTACAGTTCTGCAGCTAACAACGAGAGAGAGAGAGAGAGAGAGAGCATATCAATACTTCAGTACATGAAGATTACAATGAGAGAGAGATGCAGTTATTATTGAAATATTTTTATCATTCCATTGTATTATAATTGTTAAACTATGGCGTATAAAAATAGCTGATATACATGTCTTTAGCTATACTATATAAATGTCATGTATCAGGAAAAGATAAACGATTTTCAGAGCAGACATTACACGCACGTAGCAACCCCCCTTTCCTAAACATAACTTTTACTATTGAAAATGTTCAATGTTTTTTGGCTTGTCCACTTACTTCACGTTAGTTTTTTCTCCGGCTGAACCCCCCCCCCCCCCCCCCAATTAAAAAAAAACAATGCTTCGTCCCTGTATTGATCAAGCCGTCGTGGGTTGTATACCTCAAGATTTTACTTTTAAAAAGATATTTGGTAGAACCCTCTATACAATTGTATAGAGGGTTCTACCAAATATCAAATAAAATAAGAGATAAAAGAGTAATTTACATTGTGAAGAATTAGCACATCCCACCCCTAATTACAAATAAATGAATGAATAAATAAATAAATACATGTAGTGTTTTCTTTAAAGCGCTGTTAAAGACCTGCGTACTCGAAGACATCAGTTAATTTTTTTATTATCTCTTTTGACATTGATTGTCTTATATATGAAAAGAACCTTTTTGAATGTCATATTGTTCACAAGAAAGATATAGAGAAATGTCTCAAGTTTTTTTCACTCCCAACATATTTCTATCATACTCATTAACCCCCCTCTCTCTCTTTACTTCATACCATAAATAAAAGGAATTTTTTTTTTACTCTATTGCCCTACAGTGCTTTATATCTTTTAAAAAAATTTTGATTAGTTTATGGAGCATTAATTATTAACTGCTTTAATCAGAGACATAAATAATACGCGCATGTATTTATTGTACTGAATTCAACAGGAAAGATCGGAGTTCATAAAGTTGATAGAAAGAAGAACCGAATTTTGAACAGAGAGTTCCGAAAGGTAGCTTCCGAAATATCATCTTCATAAAGAAGAAAACACCGCATATGTTACTGTGTCTACATCATAACGAAATGCAAAATCTACCGCACGGAATGTTAACTGGACCGGACATAATATTTAACGATCAGCGTCATCATAATAACAGAAATACTACATATAATGATGGATATACTGTATATAATTTTAGAAGTACATAATATATTGTTGTGTTTCCTGCATATAATGTTTGAACTACTGCATATAATGTTAAAAGCACTTCATGTAACGATAAATACACCTCATATAATGACAGATGTACATACATGTAATATAATGACATATCTACATCATATTATGAAAGAAGTACTGCATATAATGGAAGTTGCATATGATATAATGTAAAAACTACTTCATAAAATTAAAATAGTGCCGCACATAATGAAGGAAACACTGCATATAATGTTTAATCCTATAAAAGACAGTCCTGGCGTTCCATATATCAAGATAACAGATATGTATATATCATTTCGATAAAAATAATTGCTTTTAATTTATTTTCTCTCCCAAACTCACTCTCCACACTCTTACTCTCTCCACTCTTAATCCCTATCTCCCCCACTTTCTCTCTCCCCCCCCCTCTCTCTCTCCCCACTTTCACCCCTCTCTTTCCCCTCTCCCAGTCCTCTCTCTCCCCACTCTCACTCCTTCTCTCTGTCTCTCACTCCCTCTCTCCCCACTCTCACTCTCACTCCCTCTCCTTTCTTACTACCTTTCCCCCACTTTCTCTCCCTCTCACTCCTCTCTCTCTCTCCCCACTCTCACTCTCTCCCCACTCTCACTCCCCCTATCTCTCTCTCTCTCCCACTCTACTCTCTCCCACTCTTACTCCATCTTTCCCCACTTTGTCTGGGGAGAGTGGGAAAAGATAGCATAAGAGTGGGGAGAGAGAGTAGGATTCACTCTCACCCACTCTCTCTCTCTCTACTCTCGCCCTCTCTCAAAGACAGCGAGAGAGATAGTAGGAGGCTAATTGTGATTAGGAGAGAGAAAGGAGAGTAGGCAGAAGGTGTTTAAATAGAATGGGAGGTATTAACCGCCCACTCTCACCCTCTTTTCTCTCCCTCACTATATCTCTCCATCTCACTCCTCCTCCCCTCCCGTTGTGTCTTTCTCTCTGTCTCCCCACATTCTCATGATCATTCTCTCTTTCTTTTTTTTTTTTTTGATTTGGTCTTTCTGACTCAGTTCCTTCTAACTTGTGTGAAATAAACTACTTATATGCATTATATATCGATTTTTCGTAATTGTTTACAATTAAAAATAATGGAAATGATTCTATTTCCAAAATAATGAGAACATTCTTTCGTTGTTGTAAAATAAAGTATAAAATGTCTATTCTTGATCTTTTTATTTTAAGTGAATTTATTAGAATTGAGTACTTGTGCCAAAAACATTATGTCATTTAATTTTACAAGGGCGATAACTTAAGACAAAAATTCATAGAGATGGCCTACCAAAATATTTTTTCATTTCACTTAATATACATGTATATTTCGGGATTGACATTCACTATCTTTATTCCTTGTTTGCAATCAGTTTATTTGAATTCTATATTTTCTTTCTACTCATGCAGTCATTGTGAGGTTGCGTTGATACTAGCCAAAATGCACTTGCATCTTGACTCCCTCGTTGTTCTATTTTATATTTTTGCTTTGAATTGAATTGTTCGTTTGGTATTTTAATCAAATACATGTATGTACTGTATGTAAAACTACAAATAATCGTTATTTGTTAGATGGTTCTACTCTTCTAACCATAGGTTCTAACTTTACAGTTTTTGAGAGGTTAACCGTTAGGCCTTCAGCGTATGAGTGAATGCTCACTTATAATTATGGTCCTGGTCCTGGTCATGCATGCCTCTGGGAAAATACAAATCATTTAATGTAGCAGTAGAAACATACATTACAAAAAGGAATTCGACAAAATTCCTTGAAAAAACATGGCCATAAGAACCGGGAGGGGAACAGGGTCCAGGGGAGGGGCGGAACCCTCCCCAATAATTTCCCAATGTATAGAATACTATAGAAATTAAGATACTTTATGCCTGTGTCCCCTCAATAAACACGTTTGATAACCCCTTTTTTTTTTTGCTTTTCAAGGAATTTTTCATAGTTAATAGTACCCGAACTGAAAACCCCCTCTCCTTTCCCCCAAACTGAAATTGCTTCTTACGGCCCTAAAAAAATAGTGACTAATTTTTCGACGTGGTTACCCATGCCCCATATAGCCAGAGTTTGAGAGATAAATACTTTGATGAATTCCATGCAAAGGAGAATTAAGGCTGTGACAGCGAAATATGCGGAGAGACATTGAAGATAATGAAAACTTTTGATTTTCACTTTTGAATAAATAATGATATAGGGATAAATATTGTGTGGTACATAATTATTCGGCTTACGTGTGGTTGATTCCCTATAATTAAGGATAACCCAATATTATTAAGAATTTTCATATCTAACGAAAATAGTGAAACTTTCTAAATATAACAAGGGGGTTCCGAAAGGTACGTATATAGCTTCCGAAACATCATCATCATAAAGAAGAAAGCACCGCCAATATAATACTGTGTCTACATCATAACGGAATACAAAATCTACCCCACGGAATGCTAACTGGACCGGAAATAATATTTAACGATCAGCATCATCATAATAACTACATGTACATATAATGATGAATATACTGTATATAATTTTAGAAGTACATAATATATTGTTGTGTTTACTGCATATAATGTTTGAACTACAGCGTGTGATGTTAAAAGCACTTCATATAATGATAAAAACACCTCATATAATGACAGATGAACATAATATAATGACATAATTACATCATATAATGAAAGAAGGACTGCATATAATGGAAGTTGTACACAATATAATGTAAAACCTACTTCATATAATTAAAATAGTTTCATAAAAATTTAATGTTCCTTTTTGGGAATTTATATTTAAACAATAAAATGCTTTCTTTGGTTGTTATTACGGGAATGAATGTCGGAGCTGTTGCAGAAAAATACATAACCCGCGTAAGCGGGTTGTGTAAATTTTTTCTGCAATAGCTGCGACCGTTAATTCTAGTAATAACAAACAAAGAAAGACATTTTATTGTTTATATTTATATCTATTTAAATAATCATTTAATGTAGGATTAAAAAGGTTAATTATTGTATTAATGATGTGAACGTCTTTAAACGTTTCATTGATGGAACAGCCACTGGTAAAAAATTTGTACAGGCGACATGCCTAATGTAGTTCATGCAGTGATTAATGCAATGGGTTTTCTTAAGAAATAAAGGAGAAATTATTCAGTGGATGTAAATATATAATTTTGTCTGGCTACTGGATCTGGTTGTAAACTTCCGGGATCGTTCTTCGCTTTTCCGCATGTGAAAGGTTTTAAGGGCCAGGGAAAAAAACTTCCTCCAATGTCCCAGTTTGCATCTTATCTCCCTCGGATTTATTTATTCTCTTTCTGCATGTCCAGCGCATTACAGATTATGGGGAGTGGCAATGTTACCCAACCTGTATAAATGCAACCAGAAAGACACAAAATCCAGCTTTCCACTCTTTATTGAAGTAAACAATCCATTTTAATATCTATAATTACAATAAATAATTTTACACAAGATATTAAACATTATTATAAATATAAATACTTATAATATAAAAAGTTTAACCTGTAAATAAAATTAGCCATGTGAAAATTTAATAATTTTGACCAAAACGCGCGCAAGTCTATAAAATAATCTTACCTGTATAAATGCAACCAGAAAGAGACAAAATCTAGCTTTCTACTGCCGAATTGTCTCACTGAGCTACATTTATACCCCCGTACTTGCCCTGCATATTTTAGTTGTTCTTTAAAATTTGCAATAATTATTTTTATTCCAAATTTGAATTTGTAATTACTTTTATTCTGACCTTCCGTACTTTTTAATTTTCTAATGCACTTTTAAAATAATTACCAATCTTTTGCATAATTTTGAAATATTATTTTCTGTAGATAATTTATTCAAACACCGGAACTCTGATCACCCCCAATCTCCTTGGTTGCTTCTTCCTCCTGACCAAGAAAATCTTCCGATAAACAAGCAAACAAGTAAACCACCGCATTCTAATGAATGGTATATTCTGGGAATCGTTCAGGTTAAAAGGTCACCCTAGTGGTTCAGACGCATCTGTTATCTCTCTAATAAGCTGAATAGTGCGGATTCACAGAAATACATTACAATCTTACTTTAGTGCAATTTTTGTTATGATAATAGTACCGCATATAATGAAGGAAACACTGCATATAATGTTTATAAGACAGTCCCGGTGTTCCATACACAAGACTTATCTTTTATCAGTCAAAAGTTATGATCAAGGTAAAGTTTTTGAGAAGTAGGTCAAACTTCAAGGTCAGGGATAATAAAACACAATGTATTTAGAAAACCTTTGTCACAGATAATACACGTTTGTAATATTAAAGACTTTCTCCTTTAAAATTAAGACCGATTTCAAGTACATATAATGTAAAAATTTTTGATAAGTGGGTAAAATTTCAAGGTCACAGGGTCAAAATAATCATAGTACTGTATATTTGAAAAAGTCTTGCCACGGGTAATGCAAAAGTGGAATTTACTATATGAAATTCCTACATCTTCTCATTCAGAATGAGTTAAAGTTTTTGTGTCAGTCCGACAGGAGACTGAGATTAAATGTCCCCTCGCTTTCGCAAAAATAGAAAAGTCATATTAAGGTGTTTCACTAAAATGGCCAGCGATCAAACCTGGAATACTGAGAACAAAGTTCCATACTAGTAATAAGCATATTTAGCATGTCATTGACTAGTAGTTAGCATACACTGTAACTATTGAGGAAAGTGTAACTGTCATCCTTTTGTATAGTGTTGAGATAAGGCCAAGGAAATTTTAATTTATTAAAGATGAGAGAAAAAAAAACATTCACTAGAAAACATACATGTAGCTAGATTACTTCACACATACATTGTACATGTATGTTGAAATAATTCTTTTTCACTTGCGATTTGTTCAGGTGGTTTGTTGAAATGAAGTAAAAGTTGCTGATTGAATTGTAGAACAGCTGGAACTGTTCGCTATAGATGAAGACTGAGTGTCTGTTACATTTCTTGTCTTTTTCTTCTTCCGAACACAACAAGGACATATCCCCTCCCTGACACGAGGCGACAGGAAGGCATAAAACACAGGGTTAATGCAGTTATTGAGTTGGAAGAGGAGAGAGGAAACGGTTTGTGCCACATACTCTGGAGAGTAAAGCCCGAACTCGAACAGGATTGCCAGCACGTGCCACGGCAGAAGTAGAAGAAAGAAAGCAAGCACCACCATGACAACGATCACTTCCATCTTCCGTACCGAGGAGTTTGTCGTCTGCAGATTATTCCTTTTGAGATTAATTATTTTAAGAGCATGGAATATCACCATGATACTTAGAGGTGCGAGATAAGAAACAAAAACATCAACTGTTCTCTCGATTTTCTCGCTTAAAACGAAACTTTTTAAAACCCCAAAGATAAAGGAAGCGATAAAAACCACACCGATGGTCATTATAACAATTCCTTTGGTCAGAAGAATGTTTGCTTTAAGCGGGTAAGAAATGATGATGTACCGGAACACTGATAGAACAGCAATTAAAAAGCCAGAGGCAAGGTATGTTGAAGACATAAGAACTATAATCACTTTCTTTATGTATTGGTATAAGAATTCACCGGTACAATTTTGCAGGTTTCTATAGTTAGTTGGGTCCATGTAGGCATAGTACATAAGACCCCACAATAATCCCCCCAAACAGTAGATACAATCAGAAAAAGCGAGGCAGGCAATGACAGCAAACGTTTTATTGTGTAAATCCTTTTTCAGAGTAATTATGAACAATGTCAGTCCGTTTCCAATAAAACCAAATGTTAACATAGCAACTTTCAACCACTCCATTAATGGAAGGTGCCATTTGCAATCCAAGACATGCTCTTGTGCTTCAGCTGTTGTGTTAGACATGTTGGAATCACTGTAGCCAAAGGTAATGTTTGGAATACTGGATTCACTGACGTTTGAGAATCCAAACGACATTTTGATCTCGCTATACCAGTAACTTCCACTTATTAACTGATTAACGAAATATGAATACAGCGCAAGTTACTTTTGTGATTTTTGCTACACTCTACATGTAATTTTGTGTCCCATCAACGATACTTTGACCGCACATCAAACGTTTCTTGTTACTATCAACGGTATCAAATGATTGCCTGTTATTGTCTGTAATTTCTAAATGGCTGTATTGTCATGCATTTGAAAAGCAATTAATCATTTGACGAAATAACCAATTACTAGCAAATGGATTGAATCTGTTAATGACCAATGGACATTCACCAGGCATGCGCAGCAGATCAAAGAGGTATATGGAGCTCTAAAACTATTATAGGTAGTAATCCACTTCATGTATAATGTAATGAGTTAGAATATATTTTAAAGAAGTGAAAAAGTATTTGCACAACACTCTAAATGTCTATAGTAATATATCATGGGGTTATTTATCTGCCTCCAAAGCTATTTATATGTAAATCCAGTGCTTTATGAGGTATAGAAAAGAATCAATGCAAGTCTTTGTTTATTGATGTACATCAATTTTTTTTATTTGATGAAATTCAAAAGTATTTACTGCACCCTGATTTAATTCAAAGGACATTATTTGAAGATAAATTGATTCTCTTAGATCTAAAATAAAAGAAATTGAACTCTGCGCAATACGGTAAATAATTCATTTCTAAATCAATTCAGAAATGTCGTACATTTCACCACACTTTAAGATGTACCGGTCTTGTTGAGTAGGCTTTTCCCCCCTAAAGTCTTTTCCCCCGGAAAACTGGCTCTAGAGTAGAATTTCCCCCCGGAACACTGGCTCTAGAGTAGGATTTTCCCCAGGAAAACTGGCTGTAGAGTAGGATTTTCACTACGGAAATCCCACGCCAGAGTCAATTTTCCGGGGGAAATCATGAGTGCGATTTCCCCCAGAGCCAATTTTTCCCCCAATAAAATCTAATTGCTCTACTTATTTTCGAGGAGGAATGGTTGGCACATTGCTACAAGTGTCCCTTCTTCAAAATGGTGACAAGATGTATTGAACATGAAATATTTCAATCCGATTTTTTCTTGGCTATACCGTCAAACCATTTGTTTTTAAATTCAAATACTAGTAAATTGATGAAACTGGAGAGGACTATAAATTTCCTCTGCGTCTGTCCGCCCGACTGTCTGTCTATAGCTGACCCTCTGTCTGTCCCAAATGGTTTTCCGCACTTTTTTTCCAAATGCTGTAAGACATTGAGCTGATTTTTGGTATAGGAGTATATCTTGAATTAAATTCATGTTTGCCTTTCGTTTCGCTTCAGTCTTTTAAGGAATTACGACCTTTTTATTTTTTAACAGTTTTTCGCAATGTTTTTCTACACGACTGGAGATATTGAGCTAATTTTTGGTAAGCGAATTTCAACTTTGCACTTCGTTCCACTTCAATGAATTTTTACAGAAAATTTTAAACTAGATTTAACTAGATTTCACTTGTCGGTAGGGGACAAGCATACTCTAAGAATACCTGTTATTCATGTATTGTTCAATGTAATTTTAAAAGGGCAAATATAAAATCCGTAAGGATAAATAACACAAACAAACTTTTTCCTATTAAAATTCAAAAAGTTTGGCTAAATTAGATGCCTTTCACAATTTAGAAGTGATATTTTTGGAGTGAAACAACTTAATGTACGACCAAGCCAAAATGAAATAATATAAGGAAAAGTTCAAATATGCAACTTTACAGTTCAACATGTTTCTTTAAAAAAATTATAAAATGTATTAATTTTTCTTGCTTCAAAGTTTCTGAGGACAAATTCAAGAATGTACTTCCATATTTTACACAATCCAGACATCCATTTTTTTGTTTGTTTCATCATATTTTGAGAATACATGTATTTACATTTCTTTTGAAAGCTATATATTTTGGTTGAAATTCCATGATTTGAAATATATGCTTAGAAAATTCAAACAACATAAAATGAAAAAAAAAAACACCAGTCAATTACCTTTTAAGAATCAGTTTGTCGTTAATAAATTTTTTTTCAAAAGTGTTCCGGCTGTGGTTTATATTGATTATGACGAGGGGGAGATCCTACTCTGAGAAAGAAGGAGGGGAAAATTTGACTCTGGTGTGAGATTTGCCCTCAGGGAGAAATCCTATTTTAGAGTACGATTTCTGGGGTGAAAGCTGGCTATGGGAGAAAATCCTACTCTACAATACCGATATCAATTGGACAGGTTTTTATTTACATCCATTTCCCCCAATCAAATATGTAATTTTGGGTCTTCGAATGTGTTTTTTCTAAGGGTACATACTAGTGTTGGCAACGAGTTTTTAACCGTCGAACGATGCGAGTATCAGTAAAATTGCTATTCGGTTACTCGGATAAAATGCATCTTATAGGGTAAATAACTGAAATATAAAATATTAATTTCTTTGTAAGCGTACAAATAAATATTTCTCTAATTTTCTTTACCGTTAGACTTAATGATTTATGGTTTCACTAATACGATTGATCAGTTTTCACACTTAATTGATAGCTTTGATTGCCAGCAGGTTATACAAGATTTGAAGACCTATATTATAATAACCTCATTAAATAATTTAACAAGATACCGCCAAAGACATGTACATGTATAGCTTGGAAGTATTTTTAAAGAACAGCTGATTCCCTACCTGTAAAATGTAATTAATGTGAACTGGAGTTATCGTGACTTCAAATTTCTAAATTATTATTGCCCTTGAGCGTGACATACATGTATATCGGGGGTTGAAAAGTAAAACTGATGAACGCCATTGTAAAATAGCGTGAAACATTAATTTTTTTTTCTTCTATTTAATTAATTTTTTGATTATAATTATATTTAAAATTCAAGATATTTCGTGCGTGTTCTTTTTAAGTTGATAAATAAAGTTAATTCACAATACCTTTGTATTTTATTAGAACCGATGAGTAAAAGATGAGATAAATGATACATATGAATAAATCATCCGAGTAACCGGGTACTCGATCGGAAGATTGAGCGAGTAACCGGTTACTAAAAATCGTCCGATTTGCCAACACTAGTACATACATGTATGTAAATCGCATGCAACAAATACCTCGGTATGTTGAAATGAAATTATAATCAAGCTTTATATTTTCAACATCACATTACCCAATTTTCTTGATCAATAGTCAAAACGTCAGCTGCAGAAAAGGAAGTGGGGCTATGTTATTACAAATGCTAGAAATAGTCATTAGCCGATTAAAAAATATTTTTAAAAAAAAGTACATGTATGTTCTAATTTTTCCTAAAGTCTTAAAGAAAAGATGCCTTTCTTGCGAAATATAGGAAATCTTTATTATAACACCCGTATCACCTTCCCACTCACACCACCCCTGAGCTTGAAAAGCAGGGGGTGGTACATGTACATACATGTACCGGTACACCGCGATTGGGTGTCGGTCCATATTCGTGTACATGTACTTGTATACGTAGCTGAACATCTTTGCCAACTGTCCTCTACAAAAATTAAATTTTTCAATTAAAATTTGTGTATGACAAATTGTCATATACGAATTTTAATCGAAAAATTCAAATTTGTATATGACGCTGTACTTCCATAACACTTGTGTGTACCCAAATCTCTTTACCGCAACTAGCTATTCCTAGAAAGAGAGAGAGAGAGAGAAGAAAAAAAGAGAAAAAGGGACACTTTCAAAGAATTGACACCGCCAATCTTGTATAATATTTGGAACTTTCATCTCTTATTTGCAGCATCTCATATCACTATATATAATTTTATGACTTCTACAGAATCTTCGTTTCATAGTACCTATGTGGATTTTTGTGTGCTCTTTTGATCATGAACTGTTGGATTTCCCATGGCAAAAATGGACTTGAATACTCATATGTAAGCGGGGTTTGACTAATTAATTGATTGTTGAATTGTTAAAATGATTTCGAAGATGAATTTCTTGATAGAAAAAACAGTTTATCGGGACGTATATTGCATATAGAAATTAATGTTTGATTATTATGTCTTTGATGGGTTGTTTTTGTCTTGTAGTCAGTGCACAATATTCAGTGAGATGAGACATTTCTGGAATATGCACACCTCTGCTTCGCAATCCCTTGATGTCTCATAATTTTCATCTTTTCTTTTGTGACGTTTCTTGTTATTATGCCAATAACACAGTCATATTGAAGATAATAGCTATGAATTTCTTATCGTCTTAACATCGCATCCTCTATATCCCTGACGTACGATATTTTGGAAACTGTCCATTATATTCCTTTGATTTTTTTCAGATCTGATTTGAAATAAATAAAGCTTTCATCATGTATAATTTTGTTGCATTACGTCGATTTATAGCAATTTTATCAAAGTTGTGACATTACTTTTGGATCAACCCTCGTATTTCCACATCTTTTTTGCCATCTCTTAGTCAAAATATATTATCTTCCTGCGTTTGACAGGTTATTATTTTTTCGTAGTGAATATAATGTGTAAGAATATTTCAATTTAATATTAGGCTTGTTTACCAAATGTTTGTTATCCAGTGATAAAAGTAGCTAGGTTTATCAAACATGTCTTTATTTTTCGAAAATGTAGGAACAATTATTTTGGTAGGAATCTTATTATGATAGTTCCACCCTTGTCAGTAAAAGACATACACTTTGTTTACTATGTTTGATACATCAGTCATTGTTTACATACTTCCTGCATGAAAGGCCAAAATTAAAAACAACATATTTCTCAGATTATATAACTTTTGGTCTAAGAGAGAGAGAGAGAGAGAGACTGTTCTGACATGGTGAGAATACCTTTGCGATATTTTTACCAAAACATTTTCATGCCCAATTTTGCCAGCGTTTAAATCTCAAAGAATACAATGTCTGTTCAAACATATTATTGCGCTTTCACCTGCATATGGAGTGAGTGTATATTCCAATTCTTCCGATACTCAAGAGACAAGAGCATGTTCGATCAATTTTGAAACCGTCTGACCGAGACAAACTGCTGACAAACAAGTTGAGGTTATACGGATTTCATCTTTTTAAGTCACTGTTTCTTGGCCCGTGTCCGCTTCGTAGGGGAAGCTTACCTTCCTTTGGCACCTGATCTTACCACCGGAAATTCTGGGGACCGTGTTTTATACCGTATGCACGGATTTGGTGGTGTTGGCTTTTTATCTGTCTTTGTTATCTTTACTTTTTCCACTCCATAAGAGAGGATTTGATAATTTGCAACTTGTAGAATAACTTTTTAACATCAAATCAATAGAAATGAGATTTAAACGAACTAATCCAGTACTCCATCTGTGTCCAACACTTATCTTTTCAAACACATAAAAAAACGAAACTCCAAAAGTAAACCTGCATACTTTTTAATAGATATCTCATAATAAACAATAAAATATATATGTATATAATATTTATAAATTCATTTAACAAACATTTGTGGTCTTCTGTAGAAGTGAGTTAATTGTAAAATGTTAATTATCACTAATTGTCTCTATCGTCTCCCTGGCGCTCCATACGCTTGGTTCTGTTCACTCTCTGCAATGATAATTAAGATGACGATGATAATTATGATGATTATGATGATGACGATGATAATTCAGATAAAATTCTCTTACATAAGAAGAAAATTTTCTTTCAATTAAATGCTTAATATCTAAGCAAATCTTAATTCGTACATTTTGACCATTTCAACCAGTTCCACAAAATCAAAAATAAGCCGCTTTAATATTCGGACTGACCTGTCAGGCTACACACGTCACAGCTACATTTGTTGACGATCTTAATCTTGGCTTCCTGTAGAGTTTGCTCAGGGCCGCACCTAACACTGATAATTTTCTCCCCGGCAGATTCTCCGGTACAACATTTACAGGTCTTGTCGAAGCCGTCTTCTGTTGATCCCGTAGGAACAATGGTGGGCATGTACTTAGAGATTCCACACGAGCCAGAACAGTAGGTGTACTCTACTTCACCAACAGACACACAGCCAGTTTTCTCGTCGTTGATGACTCGTTTTTCTGTATGAAGTTGACATGTTGCTGAAAGAGAAAATGGAAAGTTTTTAAAATGCATGGTTCTTTTGTATATAACTTACTTCGAATTACATAATCCTTTGGGACAGTTCCAAAAGCTTACTTTTTATTGGTTTGCATCTTGGACAACAGCTATCTGTAACACCTTCGTACGAAAGCTCTTCTCCCTTGTAAAATAAACAACAAGTTATATAAGTCATTATTTAAGCCAACAGAAAATCATAAAAACCATTATTCTAATGGATGATTTGGGAACATGCACGCGAGTCTTACCTCTGGACAGACGGGTATCTCACAGCGGCGACTACACACCATCTCCCCGTCAGAACACTCACAATACTGGCAGGAGTCAGGGGAAGGAATAGGCTCCGAGGGCTGGTAAAACAACAGGTAAACTTATTACTGTGGGGCACATACAGTATACAGGTGTGGCTTCTCATAAAATCTTTTATCACAGGGTTTTATGAGAAAAGCACAATATGAACGATTGGGAGTAAGATATAATTTTTGAGTAAGATATATATAAATTTTTTTTAATTACCACCCTCATTCCAAGGGTACTGGAAGTTAAACTTTATATAGCATATTCATGCTTTTAGTATCCGTTTTCCAGTATCCCCTTCCCACATTTTGATTAGGAAAATAATTAGAATGGTATCGTCTTCAATGAACGGTAGTAATAAATGTTGGCGTTAAATTTTATGAGAAATTAGTACATTACATTTTATGATCGTTTGTAGAAAAAAATTACACAAAATGATTATAAATTTCAATACGGGTTCTGATTATAGAATTTGCATTTTCAGTTAACTATACATTCTAAACTATAAAGTAAATTTTGATGTTTTAAATATTCTACCTGATATTCGGTGCCATTAATGACACATTTCTGACACTCTGTGATATTGACACATTTATTGTTCTCCATGTAAAGTCCTGCTGGACACACACAGCCCGGCTCAATCTTATTGCACAGATCGTCAATGTTCTTGTCCCGGGTCTCGCATGTTCGTTGGCACAGTGAGTAGTTAGACCATATTTGATCATCAGGACAAGCTGCAAGGTACACAGTTACAATTACCTTTGATATTTAAAAACATTTTTTTTCTGCGTTTTTCAATATCTTTAATCTTTTTATCAGAGTAGTTAAGAATGAGTTTAATAAGTTTATGGCAAAATCCTTGAAATAGGAGATGGTTTATGCTTAATCTCTTAATAGAATATGCGAAAATGGAATATATTAAAATATTTTCGTTTTGTTTCTTTAAGACTTTAGAATACCAAAAATGATACTCGTGACAACATGAGTGTCTGTTTACGTACTGCAGTCTCCATTGTCGCAGTCCTTCTCCTCCTTCAGATCTTTGGGACAATCTGTAGCATTTACAATAATTTGACGAACTCTTGTAACTTTGCCTTTTCCGCATGGTACAACACAATCTGTCCAAGCCGACCACTCTGATATCTCGCATTCAGCTGCAAAAATCAAAGCAAATTTGAACCGTACAGTGTATGTTCTGTATGATATTAATGAGCTTAAATTCATGCTACGAAAAAACCAAATACGATAAGCATTTATGTATATGAGCCTCCGTGCAAGTTTAATGTGGATATTTCTCGAATAATTTGCGTAACGAGGAGCAGTAATTGAAACACGAAGTAATTTCATTCACATATGCACAGGACAGACTGACGGGCATGGTGATTTTTACCGTGTTACGGAGACTAAATAATGATGGACTTACTAATACATGGGTCGGTGCCACAGTCCTTGTCGTCCACAAGTGTTTCGTTACAGACATTAGCATCTGCTGGATCCACGTACTGACGGTTTCTGAACTGCTTTCCTGGTCCATCACAAGTCTTAGTACAGTCTGTCCATTCGCTCCATGGGGTGGTTATACAACCTGAGGAGAAATTATTTTACCTCACTCAATCATCTCAAATATATGATATATTCTTTCACGATATTAACAAAAAGTGGAATCCATAGTTTTGACCGTTTAAGCATATGACACAGTGCATTACATATAATACAAATAAGCTATCATTCAATTCATTTGATTGTCGTTACGCTATATTCTATTTAACCATATTTACAAGATATGTCTTGATTGCAGGGCCCTGTCTCCTCATTTGAGCCACTACAAGGGAGACCGTTACAGGAAGGTGTGGGGTTGTTGCATGTTCTAGTTCTCTTCTTGTGACCTCCAGAGCAGGTGGAACTACAAGAGCTCCACGTCTGCCATGATGACCAAGTGCCATTTACTAAAAATTAGAGAGAGAAAAAAACCAATCAGGTACATAATATACAGGCGAAACTTACCCCACCGATATTACTATTGTCTGATAATTAAATTATCAAAGTCTACAAGTGTAATTAAAAAAATATATTGAAAATTCAGATTAATCAAAGAAAGATTTATTTCTTCATTTATGCCTTTCAAGATAATTAAATTTTTGTCATATATTTTGTTTTTATTTATTCTACTATGATACGTACCATCTTGTTTAGGATCTGGTTTACACATGACGTTTCCTACATTGTAGCAGTAGCTGTCAAATAAATAATTTATAAAAAAAAATATTACCCTCATTCAGAATACAAAATAAAGAATGCTGCATAAAAGATTAAAATATATCTTTATAATTATAGCATTTTTAAACAAACAAAACTTTGGTCAAATTTTATCCTTACACAGAGTTTTTTAAAAATACATTAAAAATATAATATGAATGGGATATTTAATAGCTGTATACATTTTTTTAAAAATTATTTTTTTTAAGGACAAAGATCTAAACATAAAACTCAAGTTTAGAAAAGGTCCTAAAAAAATTTTTTAAAAATATCTTTTTGTCTTGTAAACTGACCATATTTCACAATTTCCGGATGACACAATATCGCCTACTGCGTATGTCTTTCCTTGGTAGATACACTGTACACATTCTGTGGCAGTGGATTCGCATCCCTTGGTTTCATGAACATCTGGACAGTTACCGGCATCTCCTTTCTTGACTTCCCTATAAAAAATTAAAATTGATTTTTTTTCAGTGGTGCATTTCGTACACAATAAGTCATTTGAAAAGAAGCTTTTTTAATTTCTTTCTAGTAAAGTCAAAGACTTGTGAGAGGTAAGAAATCTCACGGATCAAACGTTTGATTTGAATAAAATACCCCTTAGCGTCATTTCTAACATTATTTGTCACTGTCTATAAAGGTTCATTACATATATATAATCCAAAATGTATTGTAACGCCAAATCAAAAAGTTCTCTTCACTAGCAACATTGTTTCACATCAAGTTTTCATTTTAGAAGGTAATTATGTCATTAGAAATTAAGTTACTTGGAAAGCACCTGTCTATTATATATATAGTATACAGGTTTATAATACCTGTAGCGACTCTGTGTTCCGGCTCCACATGTAGTGCTACATTCTGACCAGGTCTGCCATTCCGTGTACTCACAGCCTGCAAGTCCAAATACACACACACTTTAGAAAATAAGCAAATTTTTTCAACAATACATAACAATGAGCTACATACTTAGCAAATTCTTTTCTTGGCAAATAATATTCATGAAAGAAATTAATCCAATAACGATTAGGATTTTGCTATTATAAATTCAGTAATTTATGAAACATATTGAGATACTTTTAAAAGAAAACTATAATGAAAATTAAAGTCCTAAAGTCAAGTATATAAAAATCAAGAAATGAATATTTAGTTCATATTTATTACAATAGCGAATGTAAAAGAAAAGAATAAACGTTTACATTTAAACACCAAAAATAGTATTGGGAAGATTTGGAAAGTTGAACTTTGCACAAGAATATCGCTAATCATTCACAGTCTTAGTACTGTGTAGTGGAATACTTACAAGAGGCATTGACTGAGCACGACATTTGCTTGTTCTCACATTTACTGAAATTAAAGATATCATCCATTGTAGGTAAACAGTTGTCACGATTTCAATAAATAATTAGGTAGCAGATATTACCCAAATGAATTTAGAAAAACAACCAAAGCTCAAACAATGTTTCGTGGATATTTTACTTCATTTAAAACAGGTTGAATCAAGGAGGCAAAAAGGAAGTGTTCATCAAAATACATATGTCTATGCCAATGATAAATTATTTTAAAATTTTAAATAGCCGTAAATCAGAGACTTTACACTGACCATGTTTCACATTTAGAAGTGCTGATAATGTGACCTTCCGGTACGGGTTGGTTGTTATGGTAACATGGGCATTCCTCTTCCTTGACACATATGCCGTCATCGTTTTTAACGTAACCAGGCTTGCAGTGACAGGCCGGCTGACAGTCGTCTGGTTCCACACAGCTTCCGGGATTGCGCAGATCCAGACAGGTTAATGGACAATTCGTTACAACTCCAGAACAATTCACGTATTCCTCATTCTCAGTGCAGTTTACTAAACGAATAAAAGTTTATTGCATTTAACTTGATATTGGATAAAAGATTCATTCTGTTAAAAAAGAATAGTATATGGTATTTTAAAACTTATAATGTGAGATCAATACAGCTGTTTAACTTCTCATGCAAGGGAATTTTAGTGAATCTGAAGTAAGTAGATAATTGTAATTATGCAATACAAATTCTTAATTTATTATGATATTTAAGTTTATTGTTCCTCAGTTAAATTGATGATGAGTTTTTTGTAAATATTGCTTGAAGTATTATATTATTAATACGCCAAAAAATGATTTTAACCACCGTACAAGATATAATAACGACAACACATTTCTTATTTAAAGGTCAACTACATATAATTTCTTTTTAAAATAAGAAAAATTATCAAGAGAGAAAATATAACTATCGTTGTATTCAAAGAGGTTTTCCAAAGCATTTGCATAAATTAAATATTCAGCTATTAAGCAATTCATGACAATTATGTATAATCTTTGAGGCATTCAAAGTAACTACAGAAAATTCCATACTAATTACCATTGGTACAATTCTCATCAAGTTTGAAACAAGCCTCGTTTTCAAAGTCCATATTTCCTGCACAATCTCTTGTCCTTGACTTTGTTCCTGGCTTACAATTCACAGCTGTGCACGCGGACCATTCGGACCAGGCCTCACAAACTGGGGTGGTTGCTACAAATCATTTCAGAATGTTCGAGGTCAATTTGGCATATAATAACAGGAATGTTCATAAGTTATTCAAGTAATGAGCTTACAAATAAAAGTGGGTGTTTTTTACAGTAACTATTTAAACATGTGGATGTATTTAACTTTAAATAATTTAAAGTTTTATAAACTTTGTTATCTAAAAGAGTTATATAAGATGTAAAAATATTTTATTTAAATAATTCAAAAGGTTACGAAACATCCTTTCTAAGATTTTTTAAAAAGAATTTAGGGAATCATATTATGTTACTCATTTGATTCATACCCATACTTTTTTACTTCAAAGTTTGTTTGTGGCAGAAAAATAAACACACTTGGTCAACATTCAATGTTTTAACTTTAACTTTAACTTTCATACACTCACTTGATCAAGTTCAGTGGTTTCTCTATAAATATCTTTGTGTTTGAGTAATTCACCCACTAAAGTAATTTTCAGCGCTTAGTCTTGAACAAGTGTCGTTTGTGTTGGAGGAATTCTCCTAGTAGGGTAGTTTTTAGTGATTTCTCTTGAACTACATGTGTTGTTGTTCGTTTAACACATAAGTAACAGACTTGAGGGACACAGAAGTAACTCACTTGGACACGGTTCAGTATTACAATCCTCCGTTTCTATTAATGTCTCTTTACAGTGATCTGGAGTAAGAGTGGTGGTGAGGATCCTAGTTCTCTCTCGGCGACCAATACCACAAGGTTTGGAGCATTGAGACCATTCACTCCATGACTGGTATGTGCATTCTAAAAATTATATTTGTTACCATTAGAATCTAAACTAAACTAAAGCAATGAAATGTACATGCTGATTTCGACAAATTCGTTTTCAATGAAATTTTCATACAGATGTCAACTGGTTTGTTTTCAATGAAAGTAACATGCTGAAGTCGATAAATTTGTTTTCAATGAAATTAATATGCTGAAGCCGACTGGTTTGTTTTCAATATAATTAACATGCTGAAGTCGACAGGTTTGTTTTCAATGAAATTAACATGTTGAAGTCGACAGGTTTGTTTTCACTTACCTTCACAAGATCCAATCTGACAGTTCATATATCCATCAGTACAGGAACTAAATGTCAAAATATACATGCATAAATATATCCTGATAAATATTGTTTTAACTTTTTTGTCTTTGCTTGTTATCACTTAGGGATTTGTTTTCAATATTTTCTAATAATAAAATATCAAATATCTAAAATCTATGAAACCAGCTTTGAAATCAGCACAACAAGTGTAAAATGTCAAGTGTATATATTGTGTTTGCAAAGATGACTGGTTTTTTTTTTTTACAATAATTCTTGTCAACACAAACAAATAACATACCAGTTACTACATCCATTAATTATGACCACAACACCGTCATCTAAAGAGTCACCAACGTAAATCTTTTCGGACTCAGAGATAACAGAGTCATCATTATCTTTATTGACGTAACCGATGACGTCAGCAGGTTGATACCCAAAGTTTTGAACAAATACTTCCTTGTTGAACACACATGGTTTTGCGGTGGTGGTTTGGAAGGTGGTGGTGGGCAAAGTAACGACTGTTGTTGTAGAGGAAACTAGAAGACAGTAAAAAAAATAATCAAATGGAGACCATGGGAAGTTAATATACCAAACGTAATACCTATTATTAGTTAAATGTGTCAAGTTATGTGTATAATTTCATGGTTTAGTTCACCTAGGACTAGCTAGGACTCTTGAAACCAAAAGACTTATCTTTATATTTGAAAATTTCAGGTAAGTTGTTTTTTGTTGATTTAACTGTCATATTTCTTTTAAATAACATTCCGAATACTTGTTATGGAAAAGATGTAGTAAACGATTAATGATAAAAATCATAAATTTTGTACAAACACGACTCGTAAATTGAGCAAGAACATGGATCACTAGAAACACTACAGGCATTGTAACTTACTACTGGTCTTAGGTATTTTTATATTTTCAACTCGAAATTTGGTAATTTTTCTCTTAACTTACCTATTTCTATACAGGCTCTAACAATAAGAGAAGATATGGTAACACCCTGCGTTGATGTAGATTTCGTAAGCTCAATTCTTATTCTTTGTCCCTCGGATCCACCAAGGTTCGCAGTAATCTTATTACCAATTGGAGTGTTCTATAAAACAAAATTTCATTGTTCAAATTCAATGCAAACTGATATATATTTTACATTATTTTAATCATGTAAATCTTCCCTTCAAGCATATTATTAAAAATAGCCAATTCCGTAAATCAAAATACCTCTGTAGTTTTCACTTCTGTGTTGTCTTTGTCCAACAAAGTGACCTTGACCTTAGATACGTTCGTAGTATCAAAAGTCACTGTTGTCACAGCAGACGACTCGTCCTGATCAAGAAGGATAAATTCCAGTTTTGGTGTGGGCTCAACAAGTGAAACTCCAGTTCCACTTAAGATATTTAAAGGAGATGTCAAACTTGGCAGGACAATGCTGATTGCATTTGTGTTGCTTCCTTGAGCAATCATCGTCTCGACACATGCTGTAATATATATAAAAAAATGTAATATATTTGGTTACTCATTTCAAAATTTGAGCATTTGAGAGCTTTACATTTATAAAAGAAATCTCTTTTAGATTTTTTGCTGAAAAAATACATATATATCGACAAGATAATTTTGTGCCTATATATGAAATAACCTTACGTGTTGTTGTAGTTGGCGTTGAGGTGGAGGGAGTCGTTGGTTTTGTTGTTGGGGTAACTAGAAAAAATGTCATTGATGATTACAAAAACTTTCACGATTCATTACCTGCTTAGATTCTTGGCTATCATCATTGAGGAATTATGAAAGGCATTCTTCTGTTCTAATTTTTTTTGTTACTTAACAAAACAAATCTAACTATCACTAGTGATTGTTCTATTTAAGAAAGATTTCTTATAAGCTCATTTGAGAGCTTTAATTAAGCTTCAATGGATATTGTATTCAATTACCTGTTGTGGGAGCGATTGTTGTTGTCACTGTTAAGGAAAAAAAACTTTTTTTAAAACCATTGTTAAGTAAAAGATGACACGGAAACATTTTTTCTTCATTTCCTGATCTGGTTAGAAAAATTATAAATGATCGCAAACAAAAGATACATATGATCAAAAATGCACTTAAACACTGAAAAATGAATATTGAATAGTTATTTGTTTTTGATACATTTTTATTGAGATGACTGATTATTAACAATGATATAGGTACATTACCTGGAGAATAACACGCCTCTATGGATACAGCAGAAATGTCTATGACTTGACCTGGGACCGGTACAACATTCACACTGACATCATTCCCAGTCGTTCCATTAAGTGATATTGTATATGGAGTTGCCGAGGTTGTGTCCACAACATTCTGCACACACATAAAAACGTCCAGAAAGGTTTTCAAAAATAATTGCGGCGTAAATTACATTTTTTAATTAATCATTTTTATATTGATTCAGTTGTACGATATTACAAAAGAAATTCCTTAATGCCACAGAATAGTTGATGAAATACATGTCAATGCATTTCACTTACCAGATTATCTCTGAAGAATAGGCTGTCGATGTTTATAGTATTAATAGTACATGTATTAGATATTTACAAATGCTACTCACCGTTGACGTTGAACCGATTAAATTTTCGCCAGACCATATATCAACAGTAAAACTTTGAATATTTTTCACAGTAAGCTTGACAGAAAATATTTTTGCAGCATCGTCATTTATTCTGTATAATATCGTTGATTGTGGGTAGCTGTAGGTACCACCAGAATTCAACAAAGAAAATTCAGCATCCACGGGAGACACAGTCAAAGCAGTTCCAGCATTGGCGTAGGTCAGTACACTTTTTACACAGGCTTAAAAGTATATAAAAAAAAACACATATACATCAAACAAAAACTTAAATCTAAAAAGAGAAAAAAATATACACAAAAAAAACCCAGAGAACATACGTTGTACTGTTGTTGGTGAAGTTGGAACAGTGACTGTTGTTACCCTTGTACTGGTAGTGGAACCTAAAAAAAAAATCAGAAAACGTAAAAACAATCACGTTATTATGCATGCTTTATATAATATACCTTTAGATATGAAGAAAAATTTAAAGCATCAATTAAAAAAAAACCATATATTATAAGGATTGAATACTCATCTTTCTTAAATTTAAAAGTTGTTTGAATAAATTGTTAAGTAATTGAAATTGCAGATATTTGTAACTAAACAAAATAACACCAAAAGAAACAATGTAATAAAAATTTCAGAACTTTTCTCGAATAAAATTTTATTCAATTCATTCAGAATACAGGGTTCATAAAAATACCTAATGTAATAGGAGAGGACACTGAAACACTTGGTGTTGGCGTTAAAGTGGATGTTGTACTAAAAGTAACAATAGGAGTGGTTACAGAACTTGGAGTAACAGATGTTGAGGTTGATATAGTAGGTGTTCCCGTTGAGGGTGTTACACTTGGTGTTCCTGTTGAAGGCGTAACGCTAGGTGTTGCTGATGTGGACGGAGTGACACTCGGTGTTCCTGTGGAAGGTGTGACACTCGGTGTTCCAGTTGAAGGAGTGACACTTGGTGTACCTGTAGAGGGAGTGACACTTGGTGTTCCTGTGGAAGGAGTTACACTTGGTGTTCCTGTTGAAGGTGTTACACTTGGTGTTGCTGATGTGGACGGAGTGACACTCGGTGTTCCTGTGGATGGAGTAACACTTGGTGTGCCAGTTGATGGCGTTACACTTGGTGTACCTGTTGAGGGTGTAACACTTGGCGTTCCTGTGGATGGGGTCACGCTTGGTGTACCCGTGGATGGTGTGACACTTGGAGTTGCTGTAGAGGGTGTTACACTTGGTGTTCCAGTGGTTGATGGAGTAACACTTGGGGTACCTGTTGAGGGTGTGACACTTGGTGTACCAGTAGTGCTTGGCGTGACACTTGGTGTGGCCGTTGAAGGTGTGACACTAGGTGTGCCTGTTGTCGAGGGTGTGACACTAGGTGTGCCAGTTGTCGAGGGTGTGACACTAGGTGTTCCTGTGGAAGGTGTGACACTCGGTGTTCCAGTTGAAGGCGTGACACTTGGTGTACCTGTTGATGGAGTGACACTTGGTGTACCTGTAGAGGGAGTGACACTCGGTGTTCCTGTGGAAGGTGTTACACTTGGTGTTCCTGTTGAAGGTGTAACGCTTGGTGTTGCTGATGTGGACGGAGTGACACTTGGTGTTCCTGTGGATGGTGTAACACTTGGTGTGCCCGTTGATGGCGTTACACTTGGTGTACCTGTTGAGGGTGTAACACTTGGCGTTCCTGTGGATGGGGTCACGCTTGGTGTACCCGTGGATGGTGTGACACTTGGAGTTGCTGTAGAGGGTGTTACACTTGGTGTTCCAGTGGTTGATGGAGTAACACTTGGGGTACCTGTTGAGGGTGTGACACTTGGTGTACCAGTAGTGCTTGGCGTGACACTTGGTGTGGCCGTTGAAGGTGTGACACTAGGTGTGCCTGTTGTCGAGGGTGTGACACTAGGTGTGCCAGTTGTCGAGGGTGTGACACTAGGTGTTCCTGTGGAAGGTGTGACACTCGGTGTTCCAGTTGAAGGCGTGACACTTGGTGTACCTGTTGATGGAGTGACACTTGGTGTACCTGTAGAGGGAGTGACACTCGGTGTTCCTGTGGAAGGTGTTACACTTGGTGTTCCTGTTGAAGGTGTAACGCTTGGTGTTGCTGATGTGGACGGAGTGACACTTGGTGTTCCTGTGGATGGTGTAACACTTGGTGTGCCCGTTGATGGCGTTACACTTGGTGTACCTGTTGAGGGTGTAACACTTGGCGTTCCTGTGGATGGGGTCACGCTTGGTGTACCCGTGGATGGTGTGACACTTGGAGTTGCTGTAGAGGGTGTTACACTTGGTGTTCCAGTGGTTGATGGAGTAACACTTGGGGTACCTGTTGAGGGTGTGACACTTGGTGTACCAGTAGTGCTTGGCGTGACACTTGGTGTGGCCGTTGAAGGTGTGACACTAGGTGTGCCTGTTGTCGAGGGTGTGACACTAGGTGTGCCAGTTGTCGAGGGTGTGACACTAGGTGTTCCTGTGGAAGGTGTGACACTCGGTGTTCCAGTTGAAGGCGTGACACTTGGTGTACCTGTTGATGGAGTGACACTTGGTGTGCCTGTAGAGAGAGTGACACTCGGTGTTCCTGTGGAAGGTGTTACACTTGGTGTTCCTGTTGAAGGTGTAACGCTTGGTGTTGCTGATGTGGACGGAGTGACACTTGGTGTTCCTGTGGATGGTGTAACACTTGGTGTGCCCGTTGATGGCGTTACACTTGGTGTACCTGTTGAGGGTGTAACACTTGGCGTTCCTGTGGATGGGGTCACGCTTGGTGTACCCGTGGATGGTGTGACACTTGGAGTTGCTGTAGAGGGTGTTACACTTGGTGTTCCAGTGGTTGATGGAGTAACACTTGGGGTACCTGTTGAGGGTGTGACACTTGGTGTACCAGTAGTGCTTGGCGTGACACTTGGTGTGGCCGTTGAAGGTGTGACACTAGGTGTGCCTGTTGTCGAGGGTGTGACACTAGGTGTGCCAGTTGTCGAGGGTGTGACACTAGGTGTTCCTGTGGAAGGTGTGACACTCGGTGTTCCAGTTGAAGGCGTGACACTTGGTGTACCTGTTGATGGAGTGACACTTGGTGTACCTGTAGAGGGAGTGACACTCGGTGTTCCTGTGGAAGGTGTTACACTTGGTGTTCCTGTTGAAGGTGTAACGCTTGGTGTTGCTGATGTGGACGGAGTGACACTTGGTGTTCCTGTGGATGTTGTAACACTTGGTGTGCTTGATGGCGTTACACTTGGTGTACCTGTTGAGGGTGTAACACTTGGCGTTCCTGTGGATGGGGTCACGCTTGGTGTACCCGTGGATGGTGTGACACTTGGAGTTGCTGTAGAGGGTGTTACACTTGGTGTTCCAGTGGTTGATGGAGTAACACTTGGGGTACCTGTTGAGGGTGTGACACTTGGTGTACCAGTAGTGCTTGGCGTGACACTTGGTGTGGCCGTTGAAGGTGTGACACTAGGTGTGCCTGTTGTCGAGGGTGTGACACTAGGTGTGCCAGTTGTCGAGGATGTGACACTAGGTGTTCCTGTGGAAGGTGTGACACTCGGTGTTCCAGTTGAAGGCGTGACACTTGGTGTACCTGTTGATGGAGTGACACTTGGTGTACCTGTAGAGGGAGTGACACTCGGTGTTCCTGTGGAAGGTGTTACACTTGGTGTTCCTGTTGAAGGTGTAACGCTTGGTGTTGCTGATGTGGACGGAGTGACACTCGGTGTTCCTGTGGATGGTGTAACACTTGGTGTGCCCGTTGATGGCGTTACACTTGGTGTACCTGTTGAGGGTGTAACACTTGGCGTTCCTGTGGATGGGGTCACGCTTGGTGTACCCGTGGATGGTGTGACACTTGGAGTTGCTGTAGAGGGTGTTACACTTGGTGTTCCAGTGGTTGATGGAGTAACACTTGGGGTACCTGTTGAGGGTGTGACACTTGGTGTACCAGTAGTGCTTGGCGTGACACTTGGTGTGGCCGTTGAAGGTGTGACACTAGGTGTGCCTGTTGTCGAGGGTGTGACACTAGGTGTGCCAGTTGTCGAGGGTGTGACACTAGGTGTTCCTGTGGAAGGTGTGACACTCGGTGTTCCAGTTGAAGGCGTGACACTTGGTGTACCTGTTGATGGAGTGACACTTGGTGTACCTGTAGAGAGAGTGACACTCGGTGTTCCTGTGGAAGGTGTTACACTTGGTGTTCCTGTTGAAGGTGTAACGCTTGGTGTTGCTGATGTGGACGGAGTGACACTTGGTGTTCCTGTGGATGGTGTAACACTTGGTGTGCCCGTTGATGGCGTTACACTTGGTGTACCTGTTGAGGGTGTAACACTTGGCGTTCCTGTGGATGGGGTCACGCTTGGTGTACCCGTGGATGGTGTGACACTTGGAGTTGCTGTAGAGGGTGTTACACTTGGTGTTCCAGTGGTTGATGGAGTAACACTTGGGGTACCTGTTGAGGGTGTGACACTTGGTGTACCAGTAGTGCTTGGCGTGACACTTGGTGTGGCCGTTGAAGGTGTGACACTAGGTGTGCCTGTTGTCGAGGGTGTGACACTAGGTGTGCCAGTTGTCGAGGGTGTGACACTAGGTGTTCCTGTGGAAGGTGTGACACTCGGTGTTCCAGTTGAAGGCGTGACACTTGGTGTACCTGTTGATGGAGTGACACTTGGTGTACCTGTAGAGGGAGTGACACTCGGTGTTCCTGTGGAAGGTGTTACACTTGGTGTTCCTGTTGAAGGTGTAACGCTTGGTGTTGCTGATGTGGACGGAGTGACACTCGGTGTTCCTGTGGATGGTGTAACACTTGGTGTGCCCGTTGATGGCGTTACACTTGGTGTACCTGTTGAGGGTGTAACACTTGGCGTTCCTGTGGATGGGGTCACGCTTGGTGTACCCGTGGATGGTGTGACACTTGGAGTTGCTGTAGAGGGTGTTACACTTGGTGTTCCAGTGGTTGATGGAGTAACACTTGGGGTACCTGTTGAGGGTGTGACACTTGGTGTACCAGTAGTGCTTGGCGTGACACTTGGTGTGGCCGTTGAAGGTGTGACACTAGGTGTGCCTGTTGTCGAGGGTGTGACACTAGGTGTGCCAGTTGTCGAGGGTGTGACACTAGGTGTTCCTGTGGAAGGTGTGACACTCGGTGTTCCAGTTGAAGGCGTGACACTTGGTGTACCTGTTGATGGAGTGACACTTGGTGTACCTGTAGAGGGAGTGACACTCGGTGTTCCTGTGGAAGGTGTTACACTTGGTGTTCCTGTTGAAGGTGTAACGCTTGGTGTTGCTGATGTGGACGGAGTGACACTCGGTGTTCCTGTGGATGGTGTAACACTTGGTGTGCCCGTTGATGGCGTTACACTTGGTGTACCTGTTGAGGGTGTAACACTTGGCGTTCCTGTGGATGGGGTCACGCTTGGTGTACCCGTGGATGGTGTGACACTTGGAGTTGCTGTAGAGGGTGTTACACTTGGTGTTCCAGTGGTTGATGGAGTAACACTTGGGGTACCTGTTGAGGGTGTGACACTTGGTGTACCAGTAGTGCTTGGCGTGACACTGGGTGTGGCCGTTGAAGGTGTGACACTAGGTGTGCCTGTTGTCGAGGGTGTGACACTAGGTGTGCCTGTTGTCGAGGGTGTGACACTAGGTGTTCCTGTGGAAGGTGTGACACTCGGTGTTCCAGTCGAAGGCGTGACACTTGGTGTACCTGTTGATGGAGTGACACTTGGTGTACCTGTAGAGGGAGTGACACTCGGTGTTCCTGTGGAAGGTGTTACACTTGGTGTTCCTGTTGAAGGTGTAACGCTTGGTGTTGCTGATGTGGACGGAGTGACACTCGGTGTTCCTGTGGATGGTGTAACACTTGGTGTGCCCGTTGATGGCGTTACACTTGGTGTACCTGTTGAGGGTGTAACACTTGGCGTTCCTGTGGATGGGGTCACGCTTGGTGTACCCGTGGATGGTGTGACACTTGGAGTTGCTGTAGAGGGTGTTACACTTGGTGTTCCAGTGGTTGATGGAGTAACACTTGGGGTACCTGTTGAGGGTGTGACACTTGGTGTACCAGTAGTGCTTGGCGTGACACTTGGTGTGGCCGTTGAAGGTGTGACACTAGGTGTGCCTGTTGTCGAGGGTGTGACACTAGGTGTGCCAGTTGTCGAGGGTGTGACACTAGGTGTTCCTGTGGAAGGTGTGACACTCGGTGTTCCAGTTGAAGGCGTGACACTTGGTGTAAATGTTGATGGAGTGACCTGTTGAGGGAGTGACACTTGGTGTACCTGTTGAAGGAGTGACACTTGGTGTACCTGTTGTGGTTGTAACGCTTGGTGTTGCTGATGTTGAAGAAGTAACACTCGGTGTTCCTGTGGATGGTGTTACACTTGGTGTGCCCGTTGATGGCGTTACACTTGGTGTACCTGTTGAGGGTGTAACACTTGGCGTTCCTGTGGATGGGGTCACGCTTGGTGTACCCGTGGATGGTGTGACACTTGGAGTTGCTGTAGAGGGTGTTACACTTGGTGTTCCAGTGGTTGATGGAGTAACACTTGGTGTACCCGTTGAGGGTGTAACACTTGGCGTTCCTGTGGATGGGGTCACGCTTGGTGTACCCGTGGATGGTGTGACACTTGGTGTTGCTGTAGAAGGTGTTACACTTGGTGTTGCAGTGGTTGATGGCGTTAGACTAGGTGTACCCGTTGAAGGTGTAACGCTTGGCGTTCTAGTTGAAATTGTTGTAGTAAAAAGTTTTGGTGTCGTTACTGTTTGTTTTGTTGTAGCTGAAATATTTAAAAATTGTAAACTCTTTGAATATGAAGACATTTTTTAAAGACTGCCCCTTTGTGACTTTCAATATTGTATGAAATGCATGTTTTGTTATTTATGCAATTACCCTGAAAGAAATCCTTTAAAAAGGCATTTAAACCTTTTTTGTAATTCATGTGTCTGTTCTCCATTTATTCAAAATTTCATTCATGTTTCTGTGTCATCGGGCTGGAATTTAATTTATACCTAGGTCCTTCATTTTTTGAAACATTTGGTATTGTATCGACTTCCAAAAAGCGGTAAAATGAAGATACATACCATCAACATTTCTCATATATACGTTATATCGAAGATGTTTTTTCAAACTATCTAACTGAAAACTTGTAGAATCAAATAATGTGGTAAAAAGTATGACGCAGTCAGTTTATTCCATCACTGCAAATGGAGTGAATAGGAATACATGATCTTAAAAAACTGAAACATAATGAAATTAGAAAAGGCGCATTGTAAATATGTCTAATGTGCGTTTTTTACGAGGTTTCATTGTAAATTCTACTGAGTGCAGTACCAGTACGATATCAAAATTTTTGTTGGGTTGATTTTGATAATACGTACTCTACACCTAAGAGTTTAGAAAATGTTTGAAACGTGGTATATGAAATGACTTAATCTGCCCTTTCAGTTAAGAGATAAAGTTTATTTTCAGATATGAACTGCAACCTTAATGTTTATTTGCAGTCTAGTAAGTTGTGTCCTAATGAGAGTAATAAACATAAGTAATATTTGCGAGTTGCTTAGTATCCACAAATGCGGTTTGTTTATTCTTAAGAATTCGGAAATGATTTTGATTAAACGCTTGAGACTTTGCGTTTTTATATATACAAACGGGCGGACAATTTTATTTTGTAGGGAAATATAAAACATTTGATTGTTTTAATGATGATAAAAAAATCAATGTACAAGCATAAGTTATATAACTTCACTAAAGAGACCAGTCAAACACTCTTTAAGGGGTGTGACATTTTGAAATGAAAAGTGCTTTTATATAAGGTATTTTGTATCCTGTATTATCTTCTTTCGAAGTTAGCATTGAGTTGGTTCGCATTATCAATCATTGATGCATATTGAAGGTTTTGATCAAACAATTCAAAGTACGTTTTATTCTTACATAATATTTCATAACCCTTATTCAGAAGTGACCCGTATCATACAATATAATGGATTCCTTAAAGTTGAAGAATACCTGCTGAAGGCGAAGTAGTAGACAGAAGAGGAGGAAGACTTGGCCCTCCAGCAGTAGCAGGTGTATAAGTTATAGTGGCGGGTGTAAAACCAGCAGCTGCTGTTGTTCCGACGGATGAAACAACTGTTGTTGTTGGAAGTCCTTGAGATGTAGTTGGAGTTGTAGGACCCGTCTGAGTTATTGTCCCTACACATAGCGATAAAGGTATAATTTGTAAGGGCTTGTGAAATTATTTTTTTAGTTTCTTGTATTGATATATTTTTAAACAGGACGGAAGAAACTTTTTTCATATTATACTGTTTTTAGTACACTTGCATGTTCAATAAAAGATAATCTTATTTTGAAACCTTCTATGTCCCTTCCATAAAAAATCAATTAATTGCATGAAAAAATAATTCCCTATGTAAACTGTATTATTTATAATCAGAAATTTAAAATTTCTAAACAGCTTTAAAATAGCAATTTCATTTAAAAAAAGAGCATGCTAGAAAAACGAACATTTTTCAATATAATCCAATTTTTAATTTATTTTGTACATTTATACTAGTAATTGGATAACATTTAATATAACAATGAAAATTTCTAATAACAAGCAAATAGTTAAATGTTTACCACTACTGAAAAAGTATTTTCGCTATGTTTGCAAACTACTGAACTGAAGGCAGATTATCTTACCAGAGGAAGGAGTTGATATTGATGGAGTTGTAACTGCGGTTGCTGGTGTAGACGGCGGCGTGCTGATGGTGGTCACGCTAGGGGTTACTCCACTGGGTGTCGGTCCGCTGGGAGTTGGACTGCTTGGGGTTGATGAACTTGGTGTCGTTCCACTTGGTGTTGTAACAATTGGTGTTGATCCACTTGGTGTTGAGCTACTTGGAGTTGTCCCAACTGTGCTTGACGTTAGTGGTGTTGATTCAATTGGAGTTGTCGTTATTGAGGTCGTTGATGGCGGTGATGTTTGTGGCTGTACACTAGTTGATCCTGTGGAAAATACCTTAGTTAACATATTTTTTTACCTTTGAAATTGAGATATATTTAAATTTAGCAAAGGATTGAAATAACAAACAGTAAACAAGCTAAATAATTCATAGCAAATACGGTGTCACGAGGAATAAAGCATTCCTAGTCACATGAGTTATCCCTCCTTGTCATGCTCTGGCAAACGAAAAAATATCGTAGACAATATAGTGTGTTTATATTGGTTCAACAATTAGAATGAGAAATGTTTTTTGAGGTTATTTGGCAAGGATTTGCCATTGACCCGCTTATAAGTCGGTACAACTTTTTGCCAGAATCAGATGATTATTTCTAATAAATGCATTGAAGTTTTTACCCTGATTTCAAAGAATAATTTTCTAGAAATGAAGTCAATATTTAACTTTTAATATCAAAAAATAAATAAGGCCCTCTTAAGATAAAAAAAAAATAAAGTAATTAAATACATGTATATAAATTACATGTTATTAATGTATTATCTTATAATACATAAATGATATAATACATCCTTACTTTGTTCAACAATAGCTGTTGAAAATATTTATAGAATACTACGATTCGCCATCCAGAAAAATACATGTCTTTTTATAACTCGCCTATAAGTCGATATAGACTTTTGGACTAAAATTTAATTCCCAAAATACCGACTTATAGGCGAGTATATACGGTAGTCGACTTCCTCTTAAATTGTGCATGCTGTCAAAGATATTTTATCGACAAGTATGAAAGTTGTGATCATTAAGGTATCATTTACTTGTTTATCAATAGTTTGCATCGTTTTTGAAATTTTTCCTACAGCTTTCTCTTGAATATTATATATAAATGTTTGGAACAAAATCTGCTTCTATGCTAATGACGTTACGCATTCGTACATTCAGAACGTAGTTTAATACATGGAGTTGGAAAAGTTCTGTGTGTTTTACATTATTTTGAGATTAATGATGGGCACAATGTTTTGTTTCTCCTAACCATTGCAAAAATGAATTTTAATTTCCTGTTCATCTTATGAACTTAAACAAACATATATACATCGAAAAGATTTCAAAACAACAATACAGGTTGCTCAATAACTACCAAATTTTGTTCTCATATAAAATGCCCAAAACATATTATTTATCAAAACAATATCTATCTAAAATTTTAAGAGTGTTTCAAGGGTTATACTCGAGTATTTCATAAACTAAATATGTAATCAATATGCGATCATAACTTACCAATCTCAAAGCATGCTCGTAGATCAATTTGGATTTGATAGCCCACAGCGACATCGTTCTTTTCTAAGAGGGTAATAACAACTTGGTCTGCCTCAATTCCACTTGGGAACAGTAAGGAATTCGAGTCGGTGACTTCCTGTAATATAAGATGAGTTGTTGGTTACATATGCAAACCTCCTGGTTTCATTTTATCATGTTGGAATATTTGTTTCAAAACTTAACAAGGAAAATGGGTATATAGATCTAAAGATAAGAACCTTATTTTTAAAAAGTCTCATTACATGATATTAACTTACCAATATAATCTGAATCTATCTTATTCTTGTTAAGAATTAGCTTTTCATCTTTTGTCTTAATTTGATTTTTCCTTTGATGAAGAAACATCAGATACTTTCATTGAGTTACAGATTAAAAAGTATTTGTATACCACTTTTTCTGGATCTGAGTTTTAAAGCTAGACGAGAGCAGACACAACTTAACCAAAAGTAAATTTTGGCCAATCTTGGCTGTTGAGCTATGATTTGAACCAGTCTTTCACTTAATTACTTAGTCGTAAATTGGCTATATATGTTTTCTTTGGAAATTTCTATAGCTAAGGATATGGAGAAAACGAACAGTGTTCAATTCCATAAAACAATACAAAATAGGAGCAGAGCAAACACGGACCTCCAAAACATCAGAGGTGAAATCAGGTGCCATGGAGGATTGAGCATAAGTATCTACATTTCACAATTCAGCAAAAAAGTTTAAGAATATGATTTTGTATCTATCATTATCCACCAATTTCAATAAATAAGAAGCAGCATTTGATATCTCTGTCAGTCATTCAACAATTTTATAATTCTAATTCATAATTTTTGATCTCTTATATTAAATATATAATATTTATTCAAGAGTTTAAATAGCGTTATTTCAAACATTTATTTAAAAGCTAATGCAAAATCGTAAATTAAAGGAAATATATATTTTTTCAATCTAAAAACAATGTCATTCTCAGCATATACGAAAAGAAGAATAACTTGAATTTTTTTTCGACTTTGCAAAAAAAGAAAAAGAAAAAATGAGCTATTTCCCCTTTCAACATGTCAATAAAACTAATCGATACGGCAGTGTTTAACCGACAAAAACCAAAGATTTACTTTATTTTCGCCCAGGCGTGCAAAAATAGAACTTCAAACTGGGTGTTATTTGAAAAGTTGTTATATTCTCGTATAACTTTTTTCACTTATTTGTCCCATATGTATGACATACCCGTAAATCATTTGTTTTTGTAACTTCAAGTAACTGAGTTCAGGATAAAATATTTGTTCAGGCTTTTCGAAAATAGAATCTTTAAAATTTTTTCCTGGTAAATTTTGCAAAACCACTCATCTAAAGTAACTGCAAGCAAAAAGGGGGTATTTTCGAGATTTCGTTTTGTGTTCCACATTCTAGAAATAAATCTCAAGAATTAGTAGTGTCTCAAAGATTTTTTTCACAATTTTTTTCATTTATCTGTGGAATCAACATGCACTGAAATCAAACAAATAATAATCTTCTCGTGGTCTAAGTATGACAGTGAAACTGCAGAGGAGTAGCTCCTTAAAAGAGGTAGAGACGCAAAGACAATTACATGTGACCCTTGCATAAAAATAGTGTTGAAAGTATCAATTTGTAATAGATAGATGAATTAAAACATAAAGAAACTACTAAAGGTCCCTTGAAACATCCTAGCATTATGGACGTTACGTTCAATTAAGAAAAAAAATTACATTTACCTTGTATAAAGTTGGCGCATTATCTGTCGATTTCTTCAAAGAAACCTCGAATTTTCTAACATTGGGTGATGCACCTAGATTGATAGAACCCAACTGAACATCTCCAGGCAAGTCTATGGTAATTGTCAATGTTGTAATTGCAACTGGTACTACAAGTGGCCCATTTGTTCTGAGTTTGTCGACCTCCGTCTGAAGTGATGGTTCACTCAACGTAATACTGTCACTTGGTATTATTGCTGAATCAAGCATTCCATTAACTTCCAGACAAGGATTTCCCACTGTATAAAAATGTCACGTGAAGCACTTAGTCTTCCGTAAAAATTTTGTCTGATATCCAATATATAATTTACAATTTTGTTGTGCAATTTGTAATAGAAAATGAAGATACTGACTATTCTTTATTATGGGAGGGTTAAATCTTGAATGTTACTGATATTTAAATTACATAATTTCTTTTAAATATCCAAATAAATTTTTCCCTCTTATTTTCATTGATGTAATTACATGTAATTGTAGCATTTATGCTTTAAAGTCCAAATTGCACAGAATAATTCTCAGGATTTTATAATGGCCCAAGAATATTTTTCTTACTATTTTAAACGATAATTACCAGTTGTACTTGGCGATGTTCCTGTTGGGGTTGGAGTTGGTGTGAATGTAGCTGTTGTAGAGGTTGATGGCGTGACACTTGGAGTTCCAGTTGATGGCGTGACACTTGGAGTTCCAGTTGAGGGAGTGACACTTGGAGTTCCAGTTGATGGCGTGACACTTGGAGTTCCAGTTGAGGGAGTGACACTTGGAGTTCCAGTTGAGGGAGTGACACTTGGAGTTCCAGTTGACGGCGTGACACTTGGAGTTCCAGTCGATGGCGTGACACTTGGAGTTCCAGTTGATGGCGTGACACTTGGAGTTCCAGTTGAGGGAGTGACACTTGGTGTTCCAGTTGTTGAGGGAGTGACACTTGGAGTTCCAGTTGATGGCGTGACACTTGGAGTTCCAGTTGAGGGAGTGACACTTGGAGTTCCAGTCGATGGTGTGACACTTGGAGTTCCAGTTGAGGGAGTGGCACTTGGAGTTCCAGATGTTGAGGGAGTAACACTTGGCGTACCTTTTGATCAATAAAACATCGAATATTACTAATTGGATTCTATAGCATTAAAAAAATTATTGAAATCCAAACAACATTCAATTTTGCTGCTAAGCAAAACAAAACGTAAAATTTTTCATAAGCTTTATTTGACAGTCCTTTTTCAATTTTTTTTTTCAACCTTGATATTTAGCTACATTATTCATACCTCTTCTAAATCGATTTTAAGGGGAGGAAATATTACTTTTATCTTCAAATTAGGAGTTCCCTATATATAGTTTAGATCTAAAGATTGTAACATTTAAGCAAAAACAAAATATGGAAGAAACTCTGAAAAAAATAATTATATGTAAATGGTAAGTTTCGAAAGTATATACAAGGTACTTTAATTGCAATAACAAGAAAAACGGTATTGTCAAAAAAGAATTCACTCCCGGCCACATAAATATGGTAAATGTAAAATACACCAATAGGGATCAGGATATGAAAATAAATCAGATAAAAGAATTTACCTGTAGATGTTAGACTTGGGGTACCAGTTGATGGTGTAATACTCGGCGTTCTTGTAGATGGTGTAACACTTGGTGTTCCAGAGGTTGAAGGTGTGACGCTAGGTGTACCTGTTGATGGCGTAAACTGTGGTGTACCCGTTGATGGTGTTACAATTGGTGTTCCAGTAGTACTGGGAGTGACACTTGGTGTTCCTGTGGAAGGTGTTACACTTGGTGTTCCTGTTGAAGGTGTAACGCTTGGTGTTGCTGATGTGGACGGAGTAACACTGGGCGTTCCTGTGGATGGTGTAACACCTGGTGTGCCCGTTGATGGCGTTACATTTGGTGTACCCGTTGAGGGTGTAACACTTGGCGTTCCTGTGGATGGGGTCACGCTTGGTGTACCCGTGGATGGTGTGACACTTGGAGTTGCTGTAGAGGGTGTTACACTTGGTGTTCCAATGGTTGATGGAGTAACACTTGGGGTACCTGTTGAGGGTGTGACACTTGGTGTACCAGTAGTGCTTGGCGTGACACTTGGTGTTCCCGTTGAAGGTGTGACACTAGGTGTGCCTGTTGTCGAGGGTGTGACACTAGGTGTGCCTGTTGTCGAGGGTGTGACACTAGGTGTTCCTGTGGAAGGTGTGACACTCGGTGTTCCAGTCGAAGGCGTGACACTTGGTGTACCTGTTGAAGGAGTGACACTTGGTGTACCTGTAGAGGGAGTGACACTTGGTGTTCCTGCGGAAGGTGTTACACTTGGTGTTCCTGTTGAAGGTGTAACGCTTGGTGTTGCTGATGTGGACGGAGTGACACTCGGTGTTCCTGTGGATGGTGTAACACTTGGTGTGCCCGTTGATGGCGTTACACTTGGTGTACCCGTTGAGGGTGTAACACTTGGCGTTCCTGTGGATGGGGTCACGCTTGGTGTACCCGTGGATGGTGTGACACTTGGTGTTGCTGTAGAGGGTGTTACACTTGGTGTTCCAGTGGTTGATGGAGTAACACTTGGGGTACCTGATGAGGGTGTGACACTTGGTGTACCAGTAGTGCTTGGCGTGACACTTGGTGTTCCCGTTGAAGGTGTGACACTAGGTGTGCCTGTTGTCGAGGGTGTGACACTAGGTGTTCCTGTGGAAGGTGTGACAGTCGGTGTTGCAGTCGAAGGCGTGACACTTGGTGTACCTGTTGATGGAGTGACACTTGGTGTACCTGTAGAGGGAGTGACACTTGGTGTTCCTGTGGAAGGAGTTACACTTGGTGTTCCTGTTGATGGTGTTACACTTGGTGTACCCGTTGAGGGTGTAACACTTGGCGTTCCTGTGGATGGGGTCACGCTTGGTGTACCCGTGGATGGTGTGACACTTGGTGTTGCTGTAGAGGGTGTTACACTTGGTGTTCCAATGGTTGATGGAGTAACACTTGGGGTACCTGTTGAGGGTGTGACACTTGGTGTACCAGTAGTGCTTGGCGTGACACTTGGTGTTCCCGTTGAAGGTGTGACACTAGGTGTGCCTGTTGTCGAGGGTGTGACACTAGGTGTTCCTGTGGAAGGTGTGACACTCGGTGTTGCAGTCGAAGGTGTGACACTTGGTGTACCTGTTGAAGGAGTGACACTTGGTGTGCCTGTAGAGGGAGTGACACTTGGTGTTCCAGTGGAAGGTGTGACACTTGGTGTTCCTGTTGAAGGTGTTACACTTGGTGTTGCTGATGTAGACGGAGTGACACTGGGTGTTCCTGTGGATGGAGTAACACTTGGTGTGCCCGTTGATGGCGTTACACTTGGTGTACCCGTTGAGGGTGTAACACTTGGCGTTCCTGTGGATGGGGTCACACTTGGTGTACCCGTGGATGGTGTGACACTTGGTGTGCCCGTTGATGGTGTTACACTTGGTGTTCCAGTGGTTGATGGAGTAACACTTGGGGTTCCTGTTGAGGGTGTGATACTTGGGGTACCAGTAGTACTTGGCGTAACACTTGGGGTTCCTGTAGAAGGTGTTACACTAGGTGTGCCTGTTGTCGAGGGAGTGACGCTAGGTGTACCTGTTGTCGAGGGTGTAAAACTAGGTGTGCCTGTGGAAGGTGTTACACTCGGTGTTCCAGTTGAAGGCGTGATACTTGGTGTACCTGTTGAAGGAGTGACACTCGGTGTTCCTGTTGTTGGCGTTACACTTGGTGTACCCGTTGAGGGTGTAACACTTGGCGTTCCTGTGGATGGGGTCACGCTTGGTGTACCCGTGGATGGTGTGACACTTGGTGTTCCTGTTGAGGGTGTTACACTTGGTGTTCCAGTGGTTGATGGAGTAACACTTGGGGTACCTGTTGAGGGTGTGACACTTGGTGTACCAGTAGTGCTTGGCGTGACACTTGGTGTTCCCGTTGAAGGTGTGACACTAGGTGTTCCTGTGGAAGGGGTGACACTTGGTGTACCTGTGTAGGGAGTGACTCGTCATACAGTTAAGGTTCACAATGGAAATATCAACAATATTTTGTAGTTAAAAATGTATTCATAATCCGGATGGCGATTATTTTGAGTACATTATTTATATCCAATAATTGTCATGATGGTTAATATTTACATATTGAGGACGATTAGATTTTATATTTAGACTTGTCACGTGATGCGGTAGTCACGTGATTTTAGCACATTTACTTCCAGCATTGACCTTACCTATAAATTTCACTAGTGCAAGGGCATAACCAAGCTAAACCTCCAAATTTAGTGTATAAATATTTTCAACACGCATTGTAGTTTCTGAAAAGTGCTGCGATCCTTTTTAAATTTAATTATTGAAATTATTTTGTATGACCGAATGCTGTATTTTTTGCGGATCAACGGCATGAAATATTGAAGTAATTAAATTATTTTAAAGGTGTGACACTTTCATTCCTGTGAGGATCGTGCACTTTTCCTGCTGCCTTATTACACTTGGCTGTGCCAGTAAAAGGTTGACATGATTCCATTGAGTGAAAGCCCTTGGTGTTCCTAGGTCGATTTATGACCCTCACGTTACCCTCCGACGGGGTTGCACACAAATATACGGCAGTGTCGATTAAATGGTAATATACAGAAAATATATTAATAAAATCGCACAGAATACTGTGTTGCTGTAGTGGATGGAGTGACTGGGTTGAATCCAAGTAAATGTTCTAAAAAATTTCTATAATTAATATCTTATTTAATTATAGAATATATTTTTTGTTGAGGAAATTTCACTTGATCTGCCTCTCACTACATACAAACTACGTCAAGGTTTAGAAGGACGTCACACTTGGTGTTCCTGTTGAGGGTGTGACACTTTATTCCGTCATGGGGTGACACTTGTACCCGTTGAAAAAAAAACACTTTAGTAAGTTTTGTTGAAGGTTGATGATTTCGTTCCAGTTGTTGAAGGCAAATCGCTTGGTTTTGTATGGATTTTAGTGACAATTGTTGTTGAAGGTTTTTGACACTTGGGATGCCAGTAGTTGAAGGTTTACACTTGGGGTACCAGTTGATGGAGTGACACTTGGAGTTCCTGTTGTTGATGGAGTAACACTTGGTGTGCCAGTTGAGGGCGTGACACTCGGCGTTCCTGTGGACGGGGTCACACTAGGTGTTCCTGTTGTGGAAGGTGTGACACTTGGTGTGCCAGTTGAGGGAGTGACACTTGGAGTTCCCGTAGAAGGAGTGACGCTTGGTGTTCCTGTTGAGGGTGTGACACTTGGAGTTCCCGTAGAGGGGGTGACACTCGGTGTACCCGTTGAGGGAGTAACACTTGGTGTTCCTGTTGAAGGTGTGACACTTGGCGTTCCTGTTGTTGAAGGCGTAACGCTTGGTGTTGCTGTAGTGGATGGAGTGACACTGGGTGTTCCCGTTGAAGGTGTGACACTTGGGGTGCCAGTAGTTGAAGGTGTTACACTTGGGGTACCAGTTGATGGAGTGACACTTGGAGTTCCTGTTGTTGATGGAGTAACACTTGGTGTGCCAGTTGAGGGCGTGACACTCGGCGTTCCTGTGGACGGGGTCACACTAGGTGTTCCTGTTGTGGAAGGTGTGACACTTGGTGTGCCAGTTGAGGGAGTGACACTTGGAGTTCCCGTAGAAGGAGTGACGCTTGGTGTTCCTGTTGAGGGTGTGACACTTGGAGTTCCCGTAGAGGGGGTGACACTCGGTGTACCCGTTGAGGGAGTAACACTTGGTGTTCCTGTTGAAGGTGTGACACTTGGCGTTCCAGTTGTTGAAGGCGTAACGCTTGGTGTTGCTGTAGTGGATGGAGTGACACTGGGTGTTCCCGTTGAAGGTGTGACACTTGGGGTGCCAGTAGTTGAAGGTGTTACACTTGGGGTACCAGTTGATGGAGTGACACTTGGAGTTCCTGTTGTTGATGGAGTAACACTTGGTGTGCCAGTTGAGGGCGTGACACTCGGCGTTCCTGTGGACGGGGTCACACTAGGTGTTCCTGTTGTGGAAGGTGTGACACTTGGTGTGCCAGTTGAGGGAGTGACACTTGGAGTTCCCGTAGAAGGAGTGACGCTTGGTGTTCCTGTTGAGGGTGTGACACTTGGAGTTCCCGTAGAGGGGGTGACACTCGGTGTACCCGTTGAGGGAGTAACACTTGGTGTTCCTGTTGAAGGTGTGACACTTGGCGTTCCTGTTGTTGAAGGCGTAACGCTTGGTGTTGCTGTAGTGGATGGAGTGACACTGGGTGTTCCCGTTGAAGGTGTGACACTTGGGGTGCCAGTAGTTGAAGGTGTTACACTTGGGGTACCAGTTGATGGAGTGACACTTGGAGTTCCTGTTGTTGATGTAGTAACACTTGGAGTTCCTGTTGTTGATGGAGTAACACTTGGTGTGCCAGTTGAGGGCGTGACACTCGGCGTTCCTGTGGACGGGGTCACACTAGGTGTTCCTGTTGTGGAAGGTGTGACACTTGGTGTGCCAGTTGAGGGAGTGACACTTGGAGGTCCCGTAGAAGGAGTGACGCTTGGTGTTCCTGTTGAGGGTGTGACACTTGGAGTTCCCGTAGAGGGGGTGACACTCGGTGTACCCGTTGAGGGAGTAACACTTGGTGTTCCTGTTGAAGGTGTGACACTTGGCGTTGCAGTTGTTGAAGGCGTAACGCTTGGTGTTGCTGTAGTGGATGGAGTGACACTGGGTGTTCCCGTTGAAGGTGTGACACTTGGGGTGCCAGTAGTTGAAGGTGTTACACTTGGGGTACTTGACAGTTGGAGATGTTGATGTGACACTTGGAGTTCCTGTTGTTGATGGAGTAACACTTGGTGTGCCAGTTGAGGGCGTGACACTCGGCGTTCCTGTGGACGGGGTCACACTAGGTGTTCCTGTTGTGGAAGGTGTGACACTTGGTGTGCCAGTTGAGGGAGTGACACTTGGAGTTCCCGTAGAAGGAGTGACGCTTGGTGTTCCTGTTGAGGGTGTGACACTTGGAGTTCCCGTTGATGGAGTGACACTTGGTGTTCCCGTTGAGGGAGTGACACTTGGTGTTCCTGTTGAAGGTGTGACACTTGGCGTTCCAGTTGTTGAAGGCGTAACGCTTGGTGTTGCTGTAGTGGATGGAGTGACACTGGGTGTTCCCGTTGAAGGTGTGACACTTGGGGTGCCAGTAGTTGAAGGTGTTACACTTGGGGTACCAGTTGATGGAGTGACACTTGGAGTTCCTGTTGTTGATGGAGTAACACTTGGTGTGCCAGTTGAGGGCGTGACACTCGGCGTTCCTGTGGACGGGGTCACGCTCGGTGTGGTGATTTTTATTGTTGTTGAACTTCCTAAAATATTTGAAACGGAGATATTTTTTTGATATGGTCTTTGGAAGCTTAAATTTTAATATAAAGTACTTTTTTTGACCTTATAGTTTCATAGAATGTTCTGAAAATACATTCTTCAAAAGAACAAAGGTTTGTATAGAATTCAATCTCCCCAAAAATTATTCTTGTTATATCTCTTTGTTATGCCGGATTTCCGCCTAAATTCATTTTCATTTGATCATTTCTAATAGCAGACCTATTCAAAAAGATCAATTTCTCAGCTTCCAGTATGATAAATTATTACAAATTTTAAAATTTTACAGCTGCTGATGAGAATTGTTACGTTTTAGATTTACAGAAATATATAGTATGCATTCATCTACTGTTCATAGCTATACATATGCACTTTACATGACACAAATAACTGCAATTATCGAAAATATTCTTCAGCAACGAACTGATAATAAATCAATAATAAAATAGTCAAACCAGATGGGGTAGTAAAGGACGAGGTAGTGACTTTGGTAGCCGGAGTAGATGGGATGCTGACTGTTGTGCCACTGGTACTTGAGGTTGTAGACGGTGTCTGTCCTTGCGTTGTTGTAGGTTGCGATATTGTAGGAGGGGTACCTGTGGTTGTTCCTAAATATATACAATGTAATTGTTAATAAGCGTGGACTTGACTTTGCCTACCTTTTGGGATACAAAGTATAGCAATTATAATTTTTTTGATGGAAATGAGTATTCACCTGCTGTCGTCGACAATGTAGATGTTGTTGTTGAAAGTCCTATAAATTGAGAAAGTAAAATGTAAAGTTAATGAATTAATAAGTTCCGTTTCCCTATTATATTTTCATTATCATATTGTTCATCGTTAACATTCCTAAGCTATTAAATGTCTAAATAAATCGTTTTTTTTAGTTCATGTATAAGTCAAAGAGAGGATAAATTGCATTTACTGAGATTATACGGGGAAAGGCAACGATTTTGTTCTCCGCTTATTACATTATTTTATTTCATTTTTTAACATTTTTTAAAAGGACATTTGTTCTGAAGTTACAAATGAGCTAGTTTGTAACCCATATCTAGAGTAAACAAAGCCTTATAAAAAAAATCGTCTCGCCTGAAATCTAAAACCTGAAGCTGTCTTCGGATTAAAAAAAATTGTTCCATCCCTTGTAAAATTAAAACTGAAAAAAGAGCAACATAGATAAATTTTAAAAAGAAGTATTAAGTAACAAAATGTAGAGCCGTTGAATGTGGTTCTTTTCACTATAGTTCCCCTAAAGAAGGAACACAAAGTTGCAACTGTAGAATATTTTCTCTAAGTGCAACTGTCTAAATAAAGATATAAGTGTGTTCTTTAGCGCACCTAATGCAAGTACAGAAAGTGAACGCTAGTGATTTAAGTAAAGAGCAAGTGCGCCGAATATTACATAAGTAGGAATACAGAGTTGTTAGCTTGGAAAATTCACTTCGCTGTATGTATTGGAAGCTTATGTGTAGGAAAAGGTGAATTTAAGAATTGCAACTAATTATCTGCCAGTCAAACGCTGAAAATATCATTCTACGCAGGAAGGCATTCAAAGGACTTACTGCATGATCTTTGTATTGTAAATTTATTAAATATAATATTTATAAACTTGTTTATTAAATTACGAATACAATAAACGGCGTTCTGAACACAGAATAGCGATATTGAGCATTACACATAGAACACGGGAATATGCTTATGCTTAAACAATTTTGATACCATGCTTCTTGACGTCATGGGCAACATCTTAATAAAAGATAGTTCAGAACTTGCAAACGGGGATATTAAAGACAGAATGATTATAAAAATTCCCTAGTGCACTTTACACACTTCAGAAATATGACTTAGTTCTAGTGTATGATCATTCATTATGGATTATTTATTACTAACTGCTGTGTCGGGGAACATAGTAAGATAATAATATTAATTGTTTATGCACGCTTCATCTTTCCAATTTCCATTTTAATCGCAGTCTATGATTTAAAAAAGATACTGTGAAAGAATTTCGTACCATTTTCAAACCATACATACCTAGTATTTCTTTAGAGACAACCATTTTGATAGAGAAATTATTATTCGAGACATCCACCCTTTACACAATCTAGGAAGCTATGATTTATTAGTTTTTTTTTTACTTTCATAAGAATTTAACAAAGATCTATTTAGTGTCAATTTTGTAAATAAAATAAGTTGATACGTGTGATAAGATGGAAAAACAAAATCTTTGTCTTTGTAGTTTCTCCTTCGCTATCTTCCCTGCTTTATTACAGTGTTTTCAAATTTGCAAAATTTCTATTGGTGACATTTCAAACATTTCAGGTTTTATTCCGACGTTCTTATCGAAAAAAAAAATCAGTGAATTGTTCGTCATAATACAGAAAAAACATGTTGTATTGGGTGCTTTAAAGCATTAACATGAACAACTGATAGCTATTGTCGCCACTGACGTTACATGGTCAAGTCCATCTACACTTATTCCATTTAACTAAAAAAATTATTTCAGTTTGAATCGTGTTTTATTACCTCGGTATAGCCTCAGTTTATTCAAATACTTGTGATCACTATGAACATACTATGTTTGAAATTTTATAATATGAGATACATGCAATAAGTCCTTTAAGCTGAATATTGCATTAGCTGAAAAAGCGGCTGCGCTTGCTTTATCAATAATATACCAGGTGTAGGAAGTGTGAACTGGGGTGGAGTTGGGGGGCTTTCTTGCAAAACTGTTGTCAATTCTGTTGTTGCCGCTTCAGATATAAACATAAAACAAAATCAAATCAAATCAAATCGTGAAAGAATTCAACAGTGATAAAGGGGATATTTGTAAGATATACATATATAAAGAGCTGGGTTTTTTTAAAATCGTTCCTTGTACGAATATGTTGAAGAAATATTGAAAAATACTGAATCATTTTAAACTAGTTTAATATCAATTGATCATAAGATAAAGGTGAAAGTAAAAGATTCAAACGCCTAATAGCATATAAGAATCCAGCCATTTGCATCGTGTATGCTTTTGCATAGTAACCTACCCTTGAAAAAAGAATTTTAAAAAAAAATCTTTGTTAAATGATTTATTATAACTCATATTTTCGTAAAGAGAGATGTATTGTATGTTTTCACTGAGAGATTTGTATTAAGTTCAAAATACTTTTACATTATCTAAATAACAGATGTGCTGCCCATAGTTTTAAAGAAAAATTCATCATGCAAGTAACTGGTTTATTGGACAATAATCAAACGCTTGTAAATAAGTAATTATTTTATAAGACAATAAAACTGCAGCCTTGTTTAAAAATAAATAGAGTACAAAACTATATATATTTATAATACATTGAATACATTAAGGGATTTATTTCGTAAACATTGTTGATTTAGAGTTCGTTAGGGTGAGGGAGTTAATGCGACGGCAACTGAAGTTCTATTGCTGGTTTTAATAGGTAAATTGCTTTACATCAGAGTTACCATTATCAGCACAAAATTTCCGCTCTTTAAAAATTAGCGCCAAAGTAAGCATCGCTGATTAGGAACATAAAGGTATAATTTCTTTATTATGAACTTTAAATATTTTGTAGCGATTTTGCTTTCAATGTCCTGATTTTCTGTTTCAAACTAGTGATTCAGAAATGGTAGCTAATTTTCAGTCTGTTTTACAACTTTTTGCTGTTGATTTTCAAGAAGACCGCAATGTAAGAACCAATTTGATTTTTATACCACAGTTCATTTTGAAATTATAGAGAACACAGTTGATTCCGACTTCTCTTTAAATGGGTGAATTAATTTAAGCAAAATCAAGTACACTGTAGCTGTATTGTTTTGCATACATGAGTATTCTGTGCTTTGAACATATATAGTTGAACAAAATAGTAACATTAATATAGTAATGATTCAAACATTGCTTACCTGTCGATGAAACAGTTGTTGTTGCAGCTGTAATTTAAAAAAAGAAACTGAGAATTTGTTATGCAACAATACATAATAAACAAAATGCATAATTAAAAATAAAGAGATCGTATGATTATAGAACTCTTTTTGGTACGGAACATTAAACCAAAGATGAAGCTTTACAACACAAGACACTCTGTGTATGAAATGTCTTAAAATACTGTGTCAAGTTGCTGCAAAAAATACCTTTTTTCTAAGTAAATAAAATGATAAACATTTTTTTATATACTTATGAAAAGAGTTTTATTTTTTTAAATCTAAAAAAAACTACCAATCAAACTATTTTTTTCAATTTTTTTTTAATTTTAACAAATCATTAATTATTATTAAACAAAATCTAGTTGGTTGTGAAGATCATGAGACAGCTGTTTTCCCCTTGCGTCAAAACGTCGTATTTCACAATCGATATGTTACAATAAGGATTCCAAAACGTTATTTTTAAGAATTGCAAATTGTTTACATCATTTGTATATTTTTGCGGTATAAACATGTAATATAGGATTTTAAATTATTTTTCAGATGGATGGTGGGAGATGCAACAGTTGTGCAAATTCTAAAGACCGCAAAGCCGACACACTTCTCGCGAAAAATGTTGATTTTTTTTTTTTCAATATTTATAAATATGTTTTGACCCCGTCTTGGGAGAGAGTTGAGGGACTTCATTAAAAAAACAATTAAATTTGCATTATTTTAGATTGTTGTGTATTTTAGACGCTTTTTATAAGAAAAAAATGAAAGAAATTGGGACTTTTAATGAATATTTTATCCAAATAACTTTATATAAACCAAAAAATATATATTACATGTATTGCATTACACAACAAAATCTGAATAGAGGGTTTTATGACAGCATTTCCATATATATTGATTACAATTGCTCTCTCTCTCTCTCTCTCTCTCTCTCTCTCTCTCTCTCTCTCTCTCTCTCTCTCTCTCTCTCTCTCTCTCTCTCTCTCTCTCTCTCTCTCTCTCTTATACAAAAACGATATGTCCTCTAGAAAATACTGAGAATTAAAAAAAAATAGAGACATTTTTCTGGAATAAAATAATGCTAAAATTCCAATAACTCTGCTCAGACTTCAGCTTATTAGAGCTTATCATATGGTCTTTTTTGTGAGTATACCAGAAAGGATATCAATTTATTAAGTTAATGATACCTTTTAGCCATAGGATATTATAAGTTAGTGGTCACGCTAAAGAATTCAAGACAGTAAATGTTTAGAAAGAAAATCAAGTTAGATATACAAATTAATACCTGCTGTAGATAAAAGAGTAGTAGATGATAACGACGGCAGGCTTGGTGCTCCTGCAGTAGCAGGAGTGTAGGATATAGTACCTGGCGTGAAGGCTCCGGCACCTGTTGTTCCAGTAGGCACAGTTGTCGTTTCCAATGACGAAGTAGAAGCGGAAGACACAGGGGCTAGTGTAAAGCCACCCTGGGTCGTTTTTAACGGAGTTGTCGTTATGCCTGGTGAATAAGTGCATTGTACGCAAAGCATGTAACCAGAATGTGCTCTAGACCCAAATTTCAAATAAAAGCTACGGAGACATGCTAAAACTGTCAAGTCTAGTTTGCGAAGATTTAAAAGAAAAGATCGTAGTTTAAAACTAAATTATCAAAGAAATCTACGAAATATTTAGATATTTTGCAAGACTACACTTCAATACTCTGATTATATAACAAAAGGTTTCAACGAGTTCCAATATACAATATGCAAAACATCGTTCATACCCCCAAAGCAGGCTTTGATGGAGGCCACTAATAGAATATCAGCGGTTGGGTCAACAGGTTGTATAGTTATTTCTACCTCAGTGGCCAATTTTCCATTCAGATCAGCTGACCCAGTCACAGGGAACTTCTGTAACGTATCAATTTAAAATCTTTTAAAAACTTTTTTCATGTTAGATGTGCAAGGCAAGTACTGTTAATCAATTATTTTGTTGCGAGAATTTATTTTCGCATAACAAATCAAAAGTTTTCGATCCCAGTCATATTTTCACAAACACGTGTTCTACATTAAACTAAAAGCAAAAATAATTAAATTTTTTGAAATGTTGTCTCACTAAATTATTTTATTTAAATAAACTAAATAAAGTGCCATGAAACTTAATGGATCAAATATTTAGAACCAATCATTTCATACCTATAATCATTATTAAAACAACAAAGTTTCAAAACTTTTACCATCTTTCCAATAGTTTTGTATTACGCATATAATTATATATCAAGTCAGTAACATCAATGTAAGTCTAATTTACTTTTGAAGCCATTTATAAATACGCTATTATTTCCTTACAAGCCAATTATAGAATTCGTCATTCGATTTGCTACGACATTCAAAGTATTTGTTTGTTGTTACCTAATCATATTCAATTTTAAGCAATGTTGTGCATTTTAAAAATATTTAACTACTTGTTTTTATAATTTTTGTTTACTTGGCTTCAAAATAATTCATATGACATAAAAACATTTTTTTTTTAAAAATCATCCTGTTCAAATTAACTCTTTTAGTTATACAATCAACACTCAAATATATTTGTATTATAAATGGTTAAAACTTACCTTCCCGCTGTCCAATGGGTACAAGGTATCATCTCCTGGCTTTTTGTATGAGACCGTGAAGAAATCAACGTTGCTCTGACCGACTAAACTGTCCGGTAGAAGATCATCGGGACTGATTTTGATCTCTCCCACCTCCACGCCATCAGGTGTAAGACTTATTTTAATGACTATGGGTTTATCTGAACTTGTTTCTTTTATTGGTAATGGACCATTAACGTTCCCAGGCCTCACTTTTTCCAAATCAGCGGGAGAAACCACATTGTTGGGGAAAACTATGCTGGAAGACGGAATCTGGGAGACGTCGTCCATTCCCTCTTGTTGTGTGCAAACTGTTGTTGAAGAAGGAGCGGAACCTTTAAGGGGGACAAAAATATCACTTAAATCGTTTTATTGTTTTTCAATTTCGAATCCAAAATATCTTATTAAGTTTTAGCCGAGTGATAGATTATATAAGTGCTTAGTTTCCATTGAATCTCTGTTCACTCATGAAGTTAAACGCTTATATTCTTTGAAACTTTATTTTAAAAATAAACTGTATATACATATATCTCAGTTTTAATCTTAAAGCAAAAAGAGAAGAAAAAATGTAATTTACCTTATTTAAGAGAAGAATATTATTTATAACTACTTATAACAGTGATAGGTTTAAAAAATTTTAATAACATATCTCTGGCGCTGTGAAGCGTAAAACATTGCTAAAACTACAGAATAACTCATTTAGACTCTTTATCATAATCTCCCTTTTGTTTATACAGAAGAAAGCGTGAGATCTAAAAAAAATCATATTACAGATAAAGGTTTTAATATCAAGCAGATACAGATATATCAACCAAGTGTATCACAATCGTAATTCTATAATTGATTATTCTTTTGATACTTTACACTATGTCAATTCAACAAATCTCATCACGTCAAAAATAGCTAAAACATTTGATATTACTAGCATTAAGTTGTATCTCACGGATGATTAAATTATTTTCACGACATAACTTACTGGTTGTTGTAACGAAATAAGTAGTTGTCACCAATGCTGTCGTTGTTACAACTCCAGGCTTTTCAGTAGTTTGAGTTGTAGATGTTACTAAAAATACAATTATTAAGTTCTTGTATGGAAGATTTTTTTTAGAATAAGCACGTCATGAATTTATAAAAACTTTTCGTCAATATTTAAAAGTTTATTTACCACTCAATTCCCATCGAATTATACAAATATTATAGAGTCAACATGTATAAAGAGATATATTCTTGACGTTCTATACACATAATTTCAAAAAATAATGTTCATTCAAAAGAAGGTCCTAAACACCTACCCTCTGTACAAGCCTTCACTATCACGTCAGATACTGTTGAAGGTTGACTTGTATCCTTCTTGGTTATCTTAATGGTTATCTTTGTTCCCTCTTCTCCATTGAAGTTCACTGTCACGACTCCGCTTGGTTGGATAACTGGTGTCTATAAGAAAGAATGGAAATTTCACACAACCTTCATCCTATATTGCATTTGTATTTTACTTTCGTTTAACAGTTTCAGGATTCATTCTCACGAAAATGAAGGACAGAAATTTAGGAGGCAACCCACCTTGGTTATTTTTTCTCCATTTGGTTGTTCCAGTTCAACGTCCACTCGATCAGCATTGGTTACAGTAACGCTGACCTCGGTAACACGAGGAGGCGTGTTTTTGTTCAAGTCGAATACAACTGTGGGAGTGGGGTTGTCCGTCGTGGTAGTGGCACCGGTAGGAGTCAGTATCTTTGGAAGATCGCCTGTTGGAATGTCGCTACTGCTGGGTGACAACACATCCACACCCACTGGCAGCATGGCATCCACACAAGCTAAAACACACAAAGTATTTATAATTACTTTTTGTATCAATGATGTCTCTTTCTCTCCTTCTCTACTCCATTTGGATGTTTCCAAGATAAGAAACAATAACAGTCCGCACTATATGATATTTACTAGAAAGACAACATGTACAGGATTTGACTCACTTGTAGTTGGAGTGGTGGTTGGTACACTGGGTGTTGTTGTTGGTACTGTAACAGAGGGTGTCGGCCCACTTGGGGTTGAAACGCTTGGTGTGGTACCAGCGCTTGTGGTCGGGGCTGTCGTTGTGACTACAACAAAGGTAGAGATTCTTTAATAACAAAGAAAAGAAAAAAGTATTATAGGTGATTGCACCGTACTTTTTCGTATTTTAGATTGTCGAGTCTCCCGATTTAGATATCAAAGAGATAAGAAGTAGATAGGGTTCAAGAACAAGTTATTAGAAATTAAGCTGTATTTAAAGGAAACTTCACTTGTTAGGGTGACAATGTTGAATATCTCCCCAAAAAATATATCAGTCACAATGTAAGATATATCGGTGCATTGAACAGCAGTATACAATTACCTTCTGTACAGGCCTTCACTATGACATTGGATACTGTTGAAGGTTGACTTGTATCCTTCTTGGTTATCTTAATGGTTATCTTTGTTCCCTCTTCTCCATTGAAGTTCACTGTCACGACTCCGCTTGGTTGGATAACTGGTGTCTATAAGAAAGAATGGAAATTTCACACAACCTTCATCCTATATTGCATTTGTATTTTACTTTCGTTTAACAGTTTCAGGATTCATTCTCACGAAAATGAAGGACAGAAATTTAGGAGGCAACCCACCTTGGTTATTTTTTCTCCATTTGGTTGTTCCAGTTCAACGTCCACTCGATCAGCATTGGTTACAGTAACGCTGACCTCGGTAACACGAGGAGGCGTGTTTTTGTTCAAGTCGAATACAACTGTGGGAGTGGGGTTGTCCGTCGTGGTAGTGGCACCGGTAGGAGTCAGTATCTTTGGAAGATCGCCTGTTGGAATGTCGCTACTGCTGGGTGACAACACATCCACACCCACTGGCAGCATGGCATCCACACAAGCTAAAACACACAAAGTATTTATAATTACTTTTTGTATCAATGATGTCTCTTTCTCTCCTTCTCTACTCCATTTGGATGTTTCCAAGATAAGAAACAATAACAGTCCGCACTATATGATATTTACTAGAAAGACAACATGTACAGGATTTGACTCACTTGTAGTTGGAGTGGTGGTTGGTACACTGGGTGTTGTTGTTGGTACTGTAACAGAGGGTGTCGGCCCACTTGGGGTTGAAACGCTTGGTGTGGTACCAGCGGTTGTGGTCGGGGCTGTCGTTGTGACTACAACAAAGGAAGAAATTCTTTAATAACAAAGAAAAGAAAAAAGTATTATAGCTGATTGCACCGTACTTTTTCGTATTTTAGATTCTCGAGTCTCCCGATTTAGAGATCAAAGGGATAAGAAGTAGATAGGGTTCAAGAACAAGTTATTAGAAATTAAGCTGTATTTAAAGGAAACTTCACTTGTTAGGGTGACAATGTTGAATATCTCCCCAAAAAATATATCAGTCACAATGTAAGATATATCGGTGCATTGAACAGCAGTATACAATTACCTTCTGTACAGGCCTTCACTATGACATTGGATACTGTTGAAGGTTGACTTGTATCCTTCTTGGTTATCTTAATGGTTATCTTTGTTCCCTCTTCTCCATTGAAGTTCACTGTCACGACTCCGCTTGGTTGGATAACTGGTGTCTATAAGAAAGAATGGAAATTTCACACAACCTTCATCCTATATTGCATTTGTATTTTACTTTCGTTTAACAGTTTCAGGATTCATTCTCACGAAAATGAAGGACAGAAATTTAGGAGGCAACCCACCTTGGTTATTTTTTCTCCATTTGGTTGTTCCAGTTCAACGTCCACTCGATCAGCATTGGTTACAGTAACGCTGACCTCGGTAACACGAGGAGGCGTGTTTTTGTTCAAGTCGAATACAACTGTGGGAGTGGGGTTGTCCGTCGTGGTAGTGGCACCGGTAGGAGTCAGTATCTTTGGAAGATCGCCTGTTGGAATGTCGCTACTGCTGGGTGACAACACATCCACACCCACTGGCAGCATGGCATCCACACAAGCTAAAACACACAAAGTATTTATAATTACTTTTTGTATCAATGGTGCCTCTTTCTCTCCTTCTCTACTCCATTTGCATGTTTCCAAGCTAAGAAACAATAACAGTCCGTACTATATGATATTTACTAGAAAGACAACATGTACAGGATTTGACTCACTTGTAGTTGGAGTGGTGGTTGGTACACTGGGTGTTGTTGTTGGTACTGTAACAGAGGGTGTCGGCCCACTTGGGGTTGAAACGCTTGGTGTGGTACCAGCGGTTGTGGTCGGGGCTGTCGTTGTGACTACAAGAAAGGAAGAAATTCTTTAATAACAAAGAAAAGAAAAAAGTATTATAGCTGATTGCACCGTACTTTTTCGTATTTTAGATTCTCGAGTCTCCCGATTTAGAGATCAAAGGGATAAGAAGTAGATAGGGTTCAAGAACATGTTATTAGAAATTAAGCTGTATTTAAAGGATACTTCACTTGTTAGGGTGACAATGTTGAATATCTCCCAAAAAAATATATCAGTCACAATGTAAGATATATCGGTGCATTGAACAGCAGTATACAATTACCTTCTGTACAGGCCTTCACTATGACATCAGATACTGTTGAAGGTTGACTTGTATCCTTCTTGGTTATCTTAATGGTTATCTTTGTTCCCTCTTCTCCATTGAAGTTCACTGTCACGACTCCGCTTGGTTGGATAACTGGTGTCTATAAGAAAGAATGGAAATTTCACACAACCTTCATCCTATATTGCATTTGTATTTTACTTTCGTTTAACAGTTTCAGGATTCATTCTCACGAAAATGAAGGACAGAAATTTAGGAGGCAACCCACCTTGGTTATTTTTTCTCCATTTGGTTGTTCCAGTTCAACGTCCACTCGATCAGCATTGGTTACAGTAACGCTGACCTCGGTAACACGAGGAGGCGTGTTTTTGTTCAAGTCGAATACAACTGTGGGAGTGGGGTTGTCCGTCGTGGTAGTGGCACCGGTAGGAGTCAGTATCTTTGGAAGATCGCCTGTTGGAATGTCGCTACTGCTGGGTGACAACACATCCACACCCACTGGCAGCATGGCATCCACACAAGCTAAAACACACAAAGTATTTATAATTACTTTTTGTATCAATGGTGCCTCTTTCTCTCCTTCTCTACTCCATTTGCATGTTTCCAAGAAAAAACAATAACAGTCCGTACTATATGATATTTACTAGAAAGACAACATGTACAGGATTTGACTCACTTGTAGTTGGAGTGGTGGTTGGTACACTGGGTGTTGTTGTTGGTACTGTAACAGAGGGTGTCGGCCCACTTGGGGTTGAAACGCTTGGTGTGGTACCAGCGGTTGTGGTCGGGGCTGTCGTTGTGACTACAAGAAAGGAAGAAATTCTTTAATAACAAAGAAAAGAAAAAAAGTATTATAGCTGATTGCACCGTACTTTTTCGTATTTTAGATTCTCGAGTCTCCCGATTTAGAGATCAAAGGGATAAGAAGTAGATAGGGTTCAAGAACATGTTATTAGAAATTAAGCTGTATTTAAAGGATACTTCACTTGTTAGGGTGACAATGTTGAATATCACCCAAAAAATATATCAGTCACAATGTAAGATATATCGGTGCATTGAACAGCAGTATACAATTACCTTCTGTACAGGCCTTCACTATGACATTGGATACTGTTGAAGGTTGACTTGTATCCTTCTTGGTTATCTTAATGGTTATCTTTGTTCCCTCTTCTCCATTGAAGTTCACTGTCACGACTCCGCTTGGTTGGATAACTGGTGTCTATAAGAAAGAATGGAAATTTCACACAACCTTCATCCTATATTGCATTTGTATTTTACTTTCGTTTAACAGTTTCAGGATTCATTCTCACGAAAATGAAGGACAGAAATTTAGGAGGCAACCCACCTTGGTTATTTTTTCTCCATTTGGTTGTTCCAGTTCAACGTCCACTCGATCAGCATTGGTTACAGTAACGCTGACCTCGGTAACACGAGGAGGCGTGTTTTTGTTCAAGTCGAATACAACTGTGGGAGTGGGGTTGTCCGTCGTGGTAGTGGCACCGGTAGGAGTCAGTATCTTTGGAAGATCGCCTGTTGGAATGTCGCTACTGCTGGGTGACAACACATCCACACCCACTGGCAGCATGGCATCCACACAAGCTAAAACACACAAAGTATTTATAATTACTTTTTGTATCAATGGTGCCTCTTTCTCTCCTTCTCTACTCCATTTGGATGTTTCCAAGATAAGAAACAATAACAGTCCGCACTATATGATATTTACTAGAAAGACAACATGTACAGGATTTGACTCACTTGTAGTTGGAGTGGTGGTTGGTACACTGGGTGTTGTTGTTGGTACTGTAACAGAGGGTGTCGGCCCACTTGGGGTTGAAACGCTTGGTGTGGTACCAGCGGTTGTGGTCAAGGCTGTCGTTGTGACTGAAGAATAGAATTCAGAATTTTTCAAGGTAAATTACGTTAAGGTAATTTAGGCGAATGTTTTCTTGATTTTCGTTCAAATGTTGGAATTGGATATGTGTATGTCTTTTTGTTTGACTATTTGAGCTTACAGACCACTTCCTTGCTAGAGATTAGATGGATTGAAAGTAGATTCGGCTCAAAAACAGTGAAAGCTGGTAACTATATTTGAAGAACGGTTTCCTACCTAGGGGCACAAGTTACAGAACTCCCAGAAGTCGTTATCTAGCAAAAGTAAGGGATTAAATGGGTACTATAGATAACGCTTTTGCGTTTTTGTAGCATATTACACCTACCCTCAGTACAGGCCTTCACTTTGACATCAGATACTGTTGAAGGTTGACTTGCATCCTTCTTGGTTATCTTTATGGTTATTTTTGTTCCCTCTTCTCCGTTGAAGTTCACTGTCACAACTCCGCTTGGTTGAATAACTGGTGTCTGTAATGAAAATGAAACATTAACAAACCCAATATACTATATTGTCTCTGCATTTACCGTCACTCAACCTTCTTCGGCATAATTTCTCTCCACAAAGAAAGATACCGTTTACATATGTAGGAGGCAACCAACCTTGGTTATTTTTTCTCCGTTTGGTTGTTCCAGTTCAACGTCCACTCGATCAGCATTGGTTACTGTAACGCTGACCTCGGTGACACGAGGAGGCGTTTCTTTGTTCAAGTCAAATACAACAGTGGGAGTAGGGTTGTCCGTCGTAGTAGTTGCACCGGTAGGAGTTAGTATCTTTGGAAGATCGCTTGTTGGAATGTCGCTACTGCTGGGTGACAAGACATCCACACCCGCGGGCAGCATGGCATCCACACAAGCTAAAACACACAAAGTATTTATAATTACTTTTTGTATCAATGGTGCCTCTTTCTCTCCTTCTCTACTCCATTTGAATGTTTCAAAGCTAAGAAACAATAACAGTCCGTACTATATGATATTTACTAGAAAGACAACATGTACAGGATTTGACTCACTTGTAGTTGGAGTGGTGGTTGGTACACTGGGTGTTGTTGTTGGTACTGTAACAGAGGGTGTCGGCCCACTTGGGGTTGAAACGCTTGGTGTGGTACCAGCGGTTGTGGTCGGGGCTGTCGTTGTGACTACAAGAAAGGAAGAAATTCTTTAATAACAAAGAAGAAAAAAGTATTATAGCTGATTGCACCGTACTTTTTCGTATTTTAGAATTCTCGAGTCTATTTAGAGATAATTAGATAGGGTTCAAGAACATGTTATTAGAAATTAAGCTTGATTTAAAGGATACTTCACGTTCAAATGTGTTATATGTGTTAGTCTTTTTCTTTGACTATTTTAGCCAACAGACCACTTCTTGATAGAATCAGATCTTCAAAAACAATGTAAATATATCCTAGTCAAGATAGAATCGTTATTTAATAAAAGTATAGAATGGGTTTGTTTGTTTTTGTACAATTACACCTACCCTGTACAGGCCTTCACTTTGACATCAGATACTGTTGAAGGTTGACTTGTATCCTTCTTGGTATCTTAATGGTTATCTTTGTTCCCTCTTCTCCATTGAAGTTCACTGTCACAACTCCGCTTGGTTGGATAACTGGTGTCTGTATATGAAACATTTACACAACCTTATATTCTATATTGCATTTACCTTCACTCAACCTTCTTCGGATAACAAAGATATATATTAGGAGGCAACCAACCTTGGTTATTTTTTCTCCGTTTGGTTGTTCCAAACACTCGATCAGCATTGGTTACAGTAACGCTGACCTCGGTACACGAGGAGGCGTTTCTTTGTTCAAGTCAAATACAACTGGGGAGTAGGGTTGTCCGTCGTGGTAGTGGCACCGGTAGGAGTCATCTTTGGAAGATCGCCTGTTGAAGGCTACTGCTGGGTGACAACACATCCACACCCGCTGGCAGCATGGCATCCACACAAACTAAAACACACAAAGCATTTTTCAATGAATACTTTTTTCCACATTCATTTTCTCTCATCCTCCCAGAATTTGTTCTTCCTTCTAAAAAAGTACTCCATTGGAGTTTCTGTTACACTGTCACTGTAACAATAACCCGCTTGTGGTTGTCGTTGTGACTAGAAAGACGGTGATTTGACTCACTTGTAGTTTAAGTACTGTAACAGAGGGTGTCGGCCAATTTGACATCAAAGAATTGGGGTGTTGTTGTATTTTTGTTTGAAAAACAGTAATTTTGTGGTCTGATGACTGTATTTGAAAGACAATTTCCTTAATGACTACAAGATCTCCCAGAAATTTTTTAATAAAAGAAAATGGCTTGGTATTGGACCTTGTACCTTCTTTGGTTATCTTAATGGTTATTTTTGTTCCCTCTTCTCCGTTGAAGTTCACTGTCACAACTCCGCTTGGTTGAATAACAGTGGTGTCTGTAATTGAAAATGGTTTCCTAAACAAATGTAACAAACTCCAAATATATCTATAATGTAAGATTTAATGGGTCACTCAACCTTCTTCGGTATCATTTACACCTCCACAAAGAAAGATTCACTTTGACATCAGATACTGTTGAGGCAACCAACCTTCTTGGTTATTTTTTCTCCGTTTGGTTGTTCCAGTTCAACGTCCACTCGATCAGCATTGGTTACAGTAACGCTGACCTCGGTGACACGAGGAGGCGTTTCTTTGTTCAAGTCAAATACAACTGTGGGAGTTACTTGTCTGTCGTGGTAGTGGCACCCACAAAGTGAAAGATACAATTCATTGTAGGAGGCAACCAACCTTGGTTATTTTTTCTCCATTTGGTTGTTCCAGTTCAACGTCCACTCGATCAGCATTGGTTACTGTAACGCTGACCTCGGTGACACGAGGAGGCGTTTCTTTGTTCAAGTCAAATACAACTGTGGGAGTAGGGTTGTCCGTCGTGGTAGTGGCACCCGTAGGAGTCAATATCTTTGGAAGATCGCCTGTTGGAATATCGCTACTGCTGGGTGACAACACATCCACACCCGCGGGCAGCATGGCATCCACACAAACTGAAACATACAAAGCATGTTTCGATACACTGAATATCAATTCTTTTCTTTTTTTCTCTCCTTCACCCTAATGCCCCCGAATTGAGATTCTCTCCTTATTTACTTTATATTTAAGAAAATTTAACAAAAGGAAAGTTTGACTCACTGGTGGTTGGAGTGGTGGTTGGTACCCTCGGAGTTGTTTCTGTTACTGTAACGGAGGGTGTTGGTCCAGTGGTGGTTGGTACACTGGGTGTTGTTGTTGGTACTGTAACGGAGGGTGTCGGCCCACTGGGTGTTGAAACGCTTGGTGTGGTACCAACGGTTGTGGTCGAGGCTGTCGTTGTGACTAAAGAATAAGATTCAGAAGAAGTTTAGCTTAAACACTCTAGAGTAATTTAGGTGAATCTTTTCTTGATTTACGTTCAAATGATGAAACTTGATATGTGTTAGTCTTTTTCTTTGCCTATTTGAGCCAACAGGCCACTTCTTGATGGAGATCAAAGAAATTGAAAGTAGATTCGGCTCAAAAACAATGTAATTTTGTCTGATGACTGTATTTGAAGAACAATTTCCTACCTAAGAGCACAAGTTACAGATCTCCCAGAAATCGTTATTTAATAAAAGTATAGAATTAAATGGGTACTATACATAAAGCTCTCGCTTTTTTGTAGCAAATTACACCTACCCTCAGTACAGGCCTTCACTTTGACATCAGATACTGTTGATGGTTGACTTGTATCCTTCTTGGTTATCTTAATGGTTATCTTTGTTCCCTCTTCTCCATTGAAGTTCACTGTCACAACTCCGCTTGGTTGGATAACTGGTGTCTGTAAAGAATATGAAACAAAATACAAATTTACAAAACTAATATTCTATAATGCCTTTGCATTTACCTTCACTCAACCTTCTTCGGCATCATTTCTGTCCACAAAGAAAGATTCAATGTAGATATTCAGGAGGCAACCAACCTTGGTTATTTTTTCTCCGTTTGGTTGTTCCAGTTCAACGTCCACTCGATCAGCATTGGTTACTGTAACGCTGACCTCGGTGACACGAGGAGGCGTTTCTTTGTTCAAGTCAAATACAACTGTGGGAGTAGGGTTGTCCGTCGTGGTAGTGGCACCGGTAGGAGTTAGTATCTTTGGAAGATCGCCTGTTGGAATGTCGCTACTGCTGGGTGACAACACATCTACACCCGCTGGCAGCATGGCATCCACGCAAACTAAAACACAAAATGCATTTTTCACTTATTAAACTGAATAGCGATTGTTTTCCACATTCATTTTCTTCTGGATCCTGAGGCCTCCGAATGGACACCCTCTCCTTACTTCCTCTAGATTCTAGCCTATAATAAGACGAGGTTGTTTGACTCACTTGTGGTTGGAGTGGTGGTTGGTACACTAGGTGTTGTTGTTGGTACTGTAACAGAGGGTGTCGGCCCACTGGGTGTTGAAACGGCTGGTGTGGTTCCAACGGTTGTGGTCAAGGCTGTCGTTGTGACTGAAGAATAAGATTCAGAATTTCTCAAGATAAATTACGTTAAGGTAATTTAGGCGAATGTTTTCTTGATTTTCGTTCAAATGTTGGAATTGGATATGTGTAGGACTTTTTGTTTGACTATTTGAGCTTACAGACCACTTCCTTGCTAGAGATTATATGGATTGAAAGTAGATTCGGCTCAAAAACAGTGAAAGCTGGTAACTATATTTGAAGAACGGTTTCCTACCTAGGAGCACAAGTTACAGAACTCCCAGAAATCATTATCTAGCAAAAGTATGGGATGAAATGGGTACTATAGATACCGCTTTTGCGTTTTTGTAGCATATTACACCTACCCTCAGTACAGGCCTTCACTTTGACATCAGATACTGTTGAAGGTTGACTTGCATCCTTCTTGGTTATCTTTATGGTTATTTTTGTTCCCTCTTCTCCGTTGAAGTTCACTGTCACAACTCCGCTTGGTTGAATAACTGGTGTCTGTAATGAAAATGAAACAATAACAAACCCAATATACTATAATGTCTGTGCATTTACCGTCACTCAACCTTCTTCGGCATCATTTCTGTCCACAAAGAAAGATACCGTTTACGTATGTAGGAGGCAACCAACCTTGGTTATTTTTTCTCCGTTTGGTTGTTCCAGTTCAACGTCCACTCGATCAGCATTGGTTACTGTAACGCTGACCTCGGTGACACGAGGAGGCGTTTCTTTGTTCAAGTCAAATACAACTGTGGGAGTAGGGTTGTCTGTCGTAGTAGTGGCACCCGTAGGAGTCAATATCTTTGGAAGATCGCCTGTTGGAATATCGCTACTGCTGGGTGACAACACATCCACACCCGCGGGCAACATGGCATCCACACAAACTGAAACACATCAAGCATGTTTCAATAAACTGAATATTAATTATAGTTTCTCTTTCTCTCCTGCATCTGATAATACAGTGTAGTACCTTCCCAACTGACACATGATCAACACTTACTCAATATCCCCAAAAACAGTAAGACATGAAGTTTGACTCACTTGTGGTTGGAGTGGTGGTTGGTACACTCGGTGTTGTTGTTTGTACTGTAACAGAAGGAGTTGTCTTACTGGTTGTGGTGGTAAGACCTTCAATTAAGAATAAGAATTTATAATTTGTTCTTGATGTTGAATATCCTCTTTTCAAATTTTCACTTTTTCGATAAATTAATGGTTTTGAAAAAGCTCTTTGAGTTGATGAAGAATACACTGTAATGCAGCACTTGGAGGAAAATGGGTCCTTGAGAAATGATAACACAAAAATTTAATTTTTAAGAATTTACACCCTTCACATCATAGAATTAAATAAGTATATTTATTGTTTATAATAGGTTGTATTTTCGTGATATGACTTTAAAATATGAGCATTTAAGAAAAAGACTTTTCAGAAGAATAAGTTTTACAAGAAGTTGAAACTCTATATTGGTACACAGGTCTGAGTTCATAGCATGTTATAATCATTTAATACATTTTACAAGGAGTATCGGTTGACGACTATACAGAAAACCACTGTACACACTTCTACCTATGCAAAATTTAATATCTTCTTTCTCTGTCTCACAGCTCTGATACGTGTATACTTTGGGTTTAATCTGCTATCCTACATCTAAAGTTACATAATTTTTGTTTAATTATTTTACCTTGTGTGCATGCCTGAATTTCAACAGAAGAAATCTTGGATGGATTCGATGTTATGTCCTTAAATAATTGTATTTTTATTGATTTGCCCTCGGCGCCTAGAAAATCCACCATTACTTTGCCTTGGTAAGCGACTTCCTAGCAAAAAGAGTATTTGTCAATATTAGTCAATTTATAATCTTTATGAATGAATTCCATAACATTTGAATTAGACATCCTTTTGACTAGCTCCCGCTGTTATCAACAATTCAAACTTTTATAATATTAATTTTTTGTTCAATTTCAATCTATATCACATCTAGTTACAAGAATCTCAAAAGTTAAGAACTTACTCTAGTTGCTGCAATTGTTCCATCTTCCCTTAGAAGATCTAGTTTGGTTTTATATGCATTTGCTACCGTCAGGAGTACATCATTTATCTTAGCGTTATTGCTAAATGTCAAAATAGCAGAAGCTATTGATGTCTGTGCATTTTCAGAGGCACCCGTCACAGTAAAAACATCTTTGGGATTTGGATAAACGCTACTGCTCACAGTCACCAAATCAGAGTTTCCTTGATTTATCATTATGTCTTGGCAAACTTAAAAACAAAAGAAATTCCCGTCAGCACTTCGTTGTTTTTATTTATTGTTTTTGTCGAATGATGTGAGAAAATTTCAATATTATGTGTTTAAATAAAACGAATTGTTTTGCATGAACAAAACGGACCATCTTATTTATGAGATTTTTTTTTTAATTTTGGGCATAGAGATTTTTCTTAAATTTGTAACTTTATTTTTATTTCCTCAAAAAATCACCCAATTCTTTCAACAATCTCATAAATTTTGCATTTCAACTAAAAGAGTATGGCGTGACATATTTCAAGCAAAACTGACAGTAACTAATTTACGATAACGATGCATGTATCTTTATTTTGAAGAATAGGGGCCTTTAACTTTGAAATTGGACTATCTTTGCATACTTATTTTAAGTCTATTAACACGCACCTGTTGTTGTTATGGGAGTAACTTCTGTTACAGGTGTCGATTCAGTGAAAGGGGTAGATTCTGTTAATGACGGCGTGGAAGCTGCTGCAAGAGAAATTGAAGAAATTTGAACAGTTTGATGAGATTTTATATTAAATGAATGTTTATGTTGTAAAAAAGACTAACTTTCCCATCTAAATTCCTATCCAGTTTATTTTTATGTGGTCTTGGATGAAATTCTTGTACATGTTTATATTATAGACCAACTTTATTTCAAAAAAGAATGAAATATATGCTTGAAGTTTTATTATACAACTATTAAACTTTAGTAAAAACAAAATTACTCTTTTTATTGATGTCTAAATCTTAATTCGGTATTCACAAATACAGAAGAGATAAACACACGCAAGTGTGTTCCTCATAGAGAAAGCTTTTGAAAAAGACATACACCTCCTTTTAGGATTAAAAACGATCCGTAAGTAAGGATTGCAATAAAGCTTTTTTGTTCATAATTAGACAAAATGTTGTTCTTACTAGTTGCTGAAGTAGTGGTTGGTCCACTTGGCGTTGATGTTGAAGCTGTTACAGAAGGTGTTGATCCACTGGGTGTTGATGGCACAGTTGTTGTGGTTGGTATGACTAAAATGATAATATTTTACAGCGACTGATAATTCTTATCTTCGTGTCAATGCATTTATGTTGAAATAAAATAAATTCGATATTTCGTCATTTGGAGTTATTCTAATCTTAACAACATTATTCATATATCTGTTGAAAGTTTTAAAAATGTCCTGTAATTTGCTTTTTTGGTATTCAAAAATAAGAAGAAAAACAAACAAACAAACAAAAACATCATTTTTATGACTTTATGAATGTGCCATCAACCTATTTTCAGGATGAAATTTTATGCATTTGAAATTCACTAAACAAATTTAAACAAAGAAAGGAATAATATCTGAGGCGTACTTTCTGTCGCCACGGTTGTACCTAAAGACAAGACAAATAGACGATATGTAGATAAATTTGATAAGAAATTGCAGAAATTAAAGAAAGAATCGACTTTTAATAGGATGTTTTCTTTTCTCCAGAAATTGATTATACAATGACAAGCTAAAGGTTGGAGGAAATTACAAGCAAACATTTCGTGCAAAATAGACGAAATAGCACGAAGTAAAGGATATTGTATACCTGTTGTTTGAGGTGTGCTCTCTGTTGCAATGGTTGTAGCTGAAAATATATATGTAAATATATTTAACAAGAGATTCAGCGATCAAAAAATATTGAAGATAAGTTTAACCAATAATAATTTTTATGTATGCAACAATGAATATTTCATGCAGCAATTTTTTTTATCTGTAATAAATTTCATTTTTTATCTGTGATAAATTTCATTTTTATTTGTAATAAATTTCTTGTTTTATCTGTAATAAATTTCATAGTGGTGATGTTGGGGTTAATAAGAAGCGAAACAAAGAAAGCATAGAAAAAAGGTCCATATATCAAAGTTTATTTTTTCAAATGTTAAGTTATAAGACCCGATATCAACAGATGACCAACTTTTTAAAAAGGAAGCAATTTGAAATATATTCTTCTAGAAAATATACTGAACAAGACTCTTTATGAGTCAACAGATCAATCAGTTTTTTATTACTGGAAGATTTTAACAGAGCAAGCCGATTTTTTTTAAATACATCCCTGGTAATCGTCATTGGCATTGGCGATATAAATAAATATTGTACATCGTATTGTAAATTTCACAAAGTTTGTTTTATAGCATACATTTTTTAATGACCTTTGAGATTTGCTCATACGTCAACTTAAAGAAATGCATATAATTCATTAGATAATTTAAGTATGATTTCATACTAATCAATGGTTGAAAGTTATAGAATTTTAAATACATTACTGTCCATTTATGGACGGTATTAAAGATCTTAATATACGAGGGTATATTAAAGCTTTCGGTCCTCACCAACGATATTATAAGACTTTCAGATCATAAGCAAAACATGATTAAGTTTTTTAGTTTAGTTGCATTGCAGACAAATATGCAAAACTACAATGCAAGAAAAGATAGGTATAGGAAGATAAAGAATAAAAGTGAGGGCAGTAAAGACTATTAAAGGATTCAGTAGAACAACATACTTGCTACAGTAGTTGTAACTGTAAAAAAAAAACAGGTGATGAGTGAGAATACTTCGAATAATGCTAAATCATTTTCAAACACAGCTAGTATGTAATATATACATTAATTTAAAAGGTCAACAAGCTAATTCTGTGACCATTTTTTTTTTATTTTTAGAGAAATTGAAGATTATCTGTACCTGGCTGTGTGCATGCTTTCACTTCCGTCTCTTTGACAGTGACTGGCTCTATAGTGGATTTTGGAGTTACTGTAATGGTGATTCCTTTGCTAGGTTGGCCATTGAAATCCAATATAATTCGCCCATTCGACGTCATTGTGGGTGTCTGAGGAAAGCATTATACAAAATGATAAAAACAATCACTGGATGTTTTAAAAAGGAATCATAAAATGTACATGAACATCACAAAAGAGAAGAAATAGAGAATGATGCATTTATTTAAATCATGACAAAATGATAATCAAAATTCAAATTCATTTTGGATTAGATTCGACGACTTTCAGCAAAATCGATCTAATATGACTTTAATAGATTTTCGTTTTGAGTATTAAGAAACGAACCATTGTAGTTGGTAAGCTATTTTCATCTTTGAATGTGACTTGGACATTTTTCCCATTTGTAACAGTAAAGACCACATCAGTGACCTTTGGGGGTTCCGGTGTGTTAAATGACAAATCAACCGTGATTGGTGTTATTGATCCCAATGGTGACGTAATTCCGGTTGTCGTAAATACATTAGTTGCTAAGGTGACCACTGAAAGTCCAGTAGTTGATACTGTCATAATGGATGATGTCGGTTGCAGCATCTCATCAGCACACGCTATTTATAAAAATTAAAATATGTTCATTCATCGTAAAATCATTTTAATTATTACTATTTTTTGTACTTTCCATGTTGCATGTATTCATTTTACAGAATTATTGAAAGATTTGTCAATTTATCCCTAGAGGACATAAAAGGTTTGCCATTTTTACAACGAATTGTTGATAAATTTAATTTTTGTCGACTTGCGACATAGACAGATTCTTATAAAAATGTTTCTAATAGACCTACGTGTGGTTGGTGTCGAAACAGAGGGTGTGGTCGTAACTGAAAAAAGAAAGGTGAAGAAAAATATTCCATAGCTCGAAAAATTTTATAAATACATTTATAGATCTTATTTATTTCAGGAGTGCATGCTCACCACCATGAACGCAAGCGACCACATTCAGTTTGATTCTATAGGGTTCACTGGTATCTGTTCTCTCTGTGAGGGTTACATCCACCGCCGCCACTTTGAAATTATCTGGGAAAATCACTGGTCCAATACCAGTCTGTTGTCAGAATTAAAATTATATTACACATAGAATGTATTGAAGCGGTTTCTTCAGAAACCATCTAGAATGATAGATTACATTTCTTGAAGAAAAAAGCAAAAGAAAGATGCACGAGAGAATAAAATTTACAATAATTCGAAATTTATTTTAATTTGTTGTCAATCAATGATAATCTGTTTTATGACTGTTAAAAGTATTATAAGGTGACTAAGACATTTATCAGTTAATATGTAACAAAATGTTACCTTGTTATCATTAAACTTTTTTAAGATTACAAATGAGTTTGTTGAATTGGTACTTACAAAACCAGTAAACTCTACGGATGGGGATGTCGGTGATAGTTTGTATGATACAGTTAGTTTTTGCACATTGCTCTGATCCCCTACAATGTTCAAGCTCTTGATGACACTTCCGTCAGGGTTATCGTTCGTGGTTAGATCGACACTTATTGTAGCGGTGTTACTATCAATTTCTAAGGCTGCGGTAGGTCCAGGCCTTAGATTTTCTGCGGTCAGTGGGTCCCTGGGAGATGGGTTAATGTAGATTTTGCTGGATGGTAGAAGGGCTGGATTAGACATGATCTCTTCACTCACACATGGTGTAGCTGAGGTTGGGCTGGTGCTGATAGCTATGAATGTAATATCAAGTCTCGTATTTATTTTTAATTTATTTATCTTCAATTCATTGCATTATTTTATCCATTCGATGAAATTATTGTCTTGTCCAAATGGACAGACTAGGCTTTTTATATTTAATATTTAACATCATAAAGAAATAAAACAAAATATTTATGATTTTTTTTCCATGATTAAAAAAAAATAAAATCAGCGAAGAATGTGAATTCATATAAAGTCTGAATACATACGAGTGGTTGTTGTTGCTGGAATAGAATTAAAGGGAAAATAATTTTTAATTGGCTGTGTATAATTTGATTTAAGATTTTTTTCTCAATGTATTACCACATTTAGACTTATTGTCTTTTTACACTGTTTCGAAATAGTAATGAAACGAAATTATTTGTTTCGAATTTCTAAATATAATTGCAAATCATTTGATTGATTAAGTAGGTCTGGAATTATGGGAAGTTATTGAAAACTAACTATTTCTAGTTAAAATATTCCATCCTACATAAAGAACACGCAACGAGACATGATATATATAGTAGTCTGGTAGGATCATACGGCATATCACAATGATCATTCACACAATAGAACACACACGACTAGACGTGAGCTACAGAGTGACCTTGAAACTAACCTGGTGTAGTGGTCGCACAGTCTTTCTCATCTGACTGATCAGTACAGTCATAGACTCCATCACAGCGCTTTGTTCCATTGATACACTTCTCGTTGTCACAGGTGAACTCGTTCAAAGTGCATGCTAATAATAAAAAAGATGACTATAAACCACTTTTGGATAACAAGCTTAGTTTTATGTAATTACTGTACAAAGATAATGAAAATCTCAATAATAGTTTTTATTTGTTTAAATGACATATGACATACGGCATTCCATTTCATCAGAACCATCTCTACAATCCAGGGTTCCATCACAACGTTGTGTTGGCTGAATACATTCACAGGATGATGAACAGGTAAATTCTGTACTACTGCAGGTGCAATCTGAAAACCATCATACAGAATTATAACAGAATTATCCTAACAAAGTATTGCTGCATTCATTTAAATTAAACACAGAGAAGGATACATAATTTAAAATCAACAAAATCTTCTGAAAATAAATTTGACAAAATAAAGAATATTACTAAATTAAGATTCAGCGAAACAAATTCACTTTAACTGGATCCTAATAAATCAAAATTTTTTAAAGAGAGAGAATCTTACTGCATCCAATTTCATCTGATCCATCTCCACAATCGTCGTGTTTATCGCATTTCAGTGAAATCGGCAGACATAATGTGTTGTTCTTTCCACATCGGAAAGTGCGCACCTTTGCACACGGTACCTCTGAATATATATTGTAAAATGCCTTAACCGGTTTGAAAACCTCAACAATTTACATTTTTTTTTAACTTTTGATATAAAACACTTTATTCAGTATAATTTGTTTTTGGAAAAACCATAGAAGAGTTACCTCCACAGTTAGTCTCATCAGAGTTGTCTCCCACTCCACAGTCCATATTACCGTCACACTTAAAGGTGCTAGGAATACACTTTCCGCTGTCACAGGTAAATTCATTCTGTGTGCACGTGTAAGCTTGAAGTAGACATAGTATGTACATTTAATATTTCTATAAATAATTTTTATATTAATTGAAGAATTTAAGTTCACTAGGAGTTGTTCCTTCCCAAAACATTTTTCTATCCAAAAGAATTTATAATCAAATTGGATAAATTAGAAAAGTAGTAGTAGGAATCGGGAATATATGAATTTCTAGATGTAAGAACTTACTGCAGTTCAATTCGTCCTCTCCGTTTATACAATCTGCCATTCCATCACATAAAACGTTGCTGTCTACGCAGTAGGTCTTGTTAAGGTTCATGCATTGAAATTGACCGACTTTACATCCGTGTTCTAGAAGATTGAAAAATAAAATAGAGATAGTAACGGTCAATATGTTAGTTATCTCACTTAGAAAGCAATTATTTATACATCATGTATCTTTAAATTTAGTTTTTGTTTCTTTATTATTATTTTAATGTTGTCCTTTCATTGAAAATTTTCTTTTCTTCTTTTTTTCAAATTCTTTTAATTTTTTTTTAAATTTTAGGACAAACGTTTTCATTGAGTATGTACGTCACTTACCGCAGCCCTCTTCGTCACTTCCGTCTCGGCAATCCACGTGACTATCACAGCGGTACTCTTTCTTGATACAGTCTCCAGTACGATTACAAGTAAATTCTGTGTCCTTACACATGGTACAGTTTTCTCCAGCGCAGTGGAATTTTCCGTTGATGCAAGTGCTGAAAAGGGAAGATTGCGTGATCAGAATTGTCCAGTAAAAAAATGACGAAATTGTCTTCAGATTTCATAACTTCATGTTTATATCTTACCAATTAAGGCAGTCTCTTTGAATCACTGCTCCCTTAGGCCACTCTTGACCATTGTAGAAACAAGGACAGTCTTCAGCCAAAACACATCGCTCGTCTGTAAATGAAATGGAATATTTCAACAACAATTAATGCTGTAGAACCAAATCAAAATAAAACTGAATAAATATTTGGGACTCATGAAGTAAAAGTAAAACCGTTATAAATACGTACCTTTTTGGACGTATCCTTCAGGACAGAAGCAGCCTTCAACACATTGGGTGTCGTTGCAGTAAGGTTCTGGCTCATCGCCAATATTTCTACAGGTCTGAGGACAGGGAGAGGCGCAAGGAGTGTAACGGAAGCCATTCTCACACATGATAGCTATAATGTACAGGAATTAATATGTACAATGCTTGTTATGTTTTTCTATTTATTCGTTTCAAAACTCCATTAATTTATACATAAAATTCTTTGGAGGATTTACTTAGTTCTTTGAATACATTATAGGATTAAAAGTTTAATTTTCAACATGTAATGCAGAGTGATCCTTGAAATTATTCATGAGAAAAAAATGTGGTACATGTACTTACGACAGACTTTCTGACTCCTCCATTTGACAGGATATCCGGCTTGATTACAGCGCTCTGCGAAGTCAGCGACAGCAGTACAGAAACATTCACAGTCTCCGCCACTGTCACATCTGTAAAACAGAACGAGAAGGTGTTTATGACGAAACCAGAATGATCTAAATACATCAAAAGGTAACGATATTTTTTTAATATTTTCCGCATGTCTGAGGCACAAACAATTTAAAGTTTGAAAACATACCTGCAGGCATCAAACAGACAATTGGAGTGGTATCTCGTAACTACAGTGTCTGTGAGGAACTCTCGACAGGACTTGAAAATATCACTGTATATAATTCCACAGGATTCTTCAGCCCATTGTTTTCTGTGAGACAATTCTCCCTGTATTGCAAAAAAAAAAAATATTGACACCCATGAACCAAATAGGTATAGCCAATTAAAATTACAATGTGAAATAAGTATTTTGTATTGAAGTTTTGTAAAAGTTTGTTAGCATTCTTACAGAGCATGGTATGATTTCAGAAGAACTTCCAACAGATGCGACTGGGCAGCTTGTGGACGCTGCCCAACTGTTGGCAAAGTCAGCGGCGGTTCCTTCGCTGCCATCAACCTTTTTATATTCGTTAACTGAGTCTCCGTCATAATTACCACATAAACCTTCAACTCTTCCTTGCCAGATGGGTTTCAGGAACACATATACACGAGTACCTGTAGTTCAGAAGGAAATTTAGCAAAATGCAAAATAGGATTCAATAAACAGATTTTCCTCCTTCCCTTATGAAAAATAAAACAGAACTGCAAACTGGGAACCAGATAACTAGTATAAAATAAAGCAGTTGATATGACTAACCACTGTCCCATAGGATAGTAAGATTGTCACTGGGTGCATGGATAGATGTCCAGAAACTCTGCTTAGTGATGACAATATCGTTTACTTTATATGTATTGTCTGTGGTACTATTCACGTCATCTTTTCCTCGGACAAGGTTTATTTCCTGCCCTCGGATGGAAATCTGGATAGATTTTGTACAGGACACATCAGTACTACCGCACTTAACGTTTTCTGTGATGATCTGGAAACTTTTGTCTTTGGCTCTAGAGAGTATATACGAACAGACTCCTTGGAAGGAATATGCAAGTCCATCAAACGTAGTGTAGTGGGGGTCGCCTGAAGCCCTGCAGACGGCTGGTAAAAATATTGAATTTAAAAGTTAGATTCTTTATAGTAATAAGAGTTTTAAGATATAGATTATCAGGGTTTATAGAAGCTTACCTGGACAGTTCTTGTCTTCAATCTTTCTCCAGTTCTGGTTCTCACAACGACTGTAAATTAAAAAAAAAAGAGTATAAATACAAGGTGATTTAGATTTGTCAATGAATACTATCCATAGAAATTTCATAAAGTGCGAATCTAATTCGCATCAAATATGTTTCTAAAGATCACTTACAAAACTTTACATCCGTAAGTGACACTCTCACCAGGATTATACCAATTAGTACCAAAGAGACATGGGCATTGGTCAGCGGGAACACAGGTTCCCTATGAAAAGATTAAATCAAAGTGATATTATATCATTTAAAAAGTTATAATGCGGATCATATTTACTAAACCAAAAACTTGAATTTTTTTAACATTTTTGATATAATTCTTTGTCTTACATCTGGCGCCATGTAGGTAGTTGTGTTGTTATTTTCGTCGCAGACACATCCGTCCATTAACACATCATTGTCACAGATCATCTCTCTACCGTACATCTCGCACGTCTTTCGGCATGCCGAAACACCCTTTCGGTACACTTGATTCTTTGGACAGATTATTTGCTCCTCACAGCTTTCTTTTCCACACGCAAATGTACCGTTTGTACAAGTACTAGAAAAGAACAAGCAAAGCGTAAGTAAGGTGAGAAGTAGCATATTTTCATTGCAAAAAGAAATCAGGCATGTACATTTAGAGCAAATCAAACGTTGGCAAAGATATTTTGATAGCCTTACCAGTCAGTGCACTTTCTAGTAACGACATCTCCTGCCTTCTTTATTCTGCTTTCCTTTGGCGAGTACTGATCGTAGCATGTACACTGCTTAATGTTGACGCAGGTACCGTAGTCGTCCTGGACCTGGCCATTAGGACACATGCACCCGGGTACGCACTCTTCCTCACAGTTGGAGTCTGCTAACTGCTGGTCACGACAAGTTCCATGGCAAATTTTGGCACAGTCTGTATATACTGATCCTGCGGATCCGTCTTGACTACAGCTTAAATAGTTTTCTATTTAGAAATAAAAATAAAATTTAGATTAATAATCTAAAACCTGTGACTTTCAGAGTAAAAAAAAAATGATGCCATTCTTAGCAGATAATGCTCTTATCCATTCTTGTGAATTATATTATGTTTTTGATATTTTATCACCAATTATAGAATGTTGTACGTACCACACCGAGTGATGTAAGCGCTGTGATTGTACCAAGGTACAAATAAACCGCTAAATGTACAATGGCGGGAGAATGCTGACACTGTGTCGCATAAAGCCTCCATGTTCAGCTGTGTGGTTCGCTTCATCATATCATAATTACATTGCGTATAATAGAATTTGGACAACTCTTCATGTTTTAGAATACATTCTGCAAAAAGGGCTCCACTTGACGTATCCATCAGAGGAGCGCATGCTTCATGTTTGGCCTCCATCTCTAAATTGTAGCTGTAAATTCCTGTCTGGCATGTTGAATCACCGTATGCATTTGCGAAGTTCTGAATCAATGCTTGTTCTCCACCATTTGGCACTTTGAAGTCATCAGTGATGTCGTAATTAAATTGTCCACACATTCCCCTTACCTAAAAAAAATACAAAGAATGCTTTATAGTGCTAAAGAATCTTTGATTAGATGTTTTTTTCAAGATCAATAGACCCAAATTTCTAAGAATGTGGGAAAAAATTAATAACCTCAAAATAAGCATTTTGTAAAGTTAAAATCTTAAAAGAAATTCAAACTTTTATTTATCCTATAAATGGATGAAAAAGAACTTTAGCTTTAATAATTGATTGCTATCTGGTAAGCATTTCTTTATTTTTCGGGAAGGAGAGGAAAATTTTCATTATAAAACTTTAAATAATTTTCGTTTCTTTTACAAACCTACAGACTAGAAATTTTCGGGGGAAAATCCTTCAAAACATATGTTTTAAAAAGATTGGCCATGCAATAAAGTTTGAAATGCACAATATTCATTCCTCTGATTATTTCAGTTGATTATTTAGAAAGATTTTCTTATTCATATCGAGCTCCTGGTTGTCAAAAGCATCAATCTGTCCAAGGACTTTTTGAAAGTGATATGAATATGAAGCATATAAATCAATAAAAATAAAACCCTTGATTCTTCATTTTCTTACCTTGTTGGCATAGAATGGTTTAAGATCTATGTAAAGAGTTCTTCTTTTATCGTAAAGAATCTTCAAGCCAAATGCTTTAACGACTCTGAACTTATTGGTGACGTCTTTAACATAGACTCCTCCGAAAGAGTAAGGTGTGTTCCGAATGGTATCACTGTAGTCCACGTGATTAATGAATATTTTGTCTTTCTCCATCTTTACAACTGCACTTTGATATGTGAGTGTGACTCCGCTGATACAGTTCACGTCTTGGAAGTCAGTACATTTGTCCATTTTGATTTTTATCGTCATATTAGCACGTTCGTTCTCTTGAACAATATTAGAATCCGGCTAAAAAAAGACATACAATTCAAAGTTCACAGAAGTCAACCATAGTCAAAAGTAATTTTCTGTCAATATTCATATCATGTTTTATTCGATTCGTTTTA